>NC_083765.1:63984125-64309125 GCF_963514075.1 Conger conger | reverse complement strand
CTGTTTACAGGGCACCTGAGGGCCAGAGCAGGGCTCAGCCACTTCACAATCAAAAGACCCCTATCCTTTAATACTAATATTTCTCCAGACAGCCAAGTGGGAGGGGCAATCAGCAGTCACAAAGAGCCCAAGATGAAGACAAAGAGCAGTACCAAATGAATAAAATGAGGGGGGGATGAAATAAAGAGAACTGAAGTGATGAGGAGAGTCAGACCGGCAGCGAGTATGCGCAGCAGAGTGAGTCCCATCCCTGGGTGTGAGGACAGCAGCACCGCCTCCAGTCCTCCGAGCACCGCCATATTCAGAGAGCCCAGGAGCTCCGCATTCTCCTCTGTAACTGTGTGTAGGCAGCGAGCTGTACCCCCACACACACACACACACACACACACACACACACACACACACACACTCAAATGATTACCAGACATCTTGCCAACGGGAAATATCATATCCCTTAGTACAAAAACAAATGCGTGTTTGTGCCGACAGAAGAACAAAACTAACCAGCTGACAAGGCCAGCTCCATGTTGTGTGGGTGACGCTCGATGCATTGAATCAGCACGTTCAAAAGGCCAGCTTTATTGAACACTGATAGTGCCTGGCTAGAGCACTCACTGCAAGGAAGTATGAAAGGAGAGTTAGAGATGCATTAAATATGCGACTGCTCCAGTCACTCCATCGGTCTCCTGCAGGGCACACGTACCAAAGGTTCCAGAGCAAGTTCACCGCCTCATTGGCCACGGCCTCCAGCAGGTTCTTCTGGTCCTTCGGGGATTTCGGTAAGATGCCAGAGCTCGAGTCAAAGCCTGTGCAGCACTTGGGTGGAACAAATGTGGGAAAAAGAGCAAAAACCAGCAAGCATTAAAATTTAACACCAGACCTACCAGTCTTCAGACTATCAGAGAAGCTCCTGAAAGGCAAGGCTTTTAATTGTATCAAAACCTGTACAATCACTATTTGTTGTTAGATGGAAATCACAAACGTGTAATATTTCTGTTTTGGGGGTTTGGCTGCATTCTTGGTTATTGGTGCCAGATTGCCGTTGCGATTCATGCAACCAAAGCATTTTTCTTTGACCGTATCGGTTGTTTTGGCAGTGATCAGGACTGCTAATCTGCAAAGGTATACAATCATTCCATTCTGGAATGGACTATTCCTCCTGGCAAGATCCTTTGCATTCCTGTTCGTGTAAATGACCAACCCTCTTCAGTTCAACACACAGGTTTTTGATCGGAGGTCTGACACCTGAGAAGGCCATTGCAGAGCATTGCTTTTGTTGTCACAGAACCATTTCTGTGTGGATTCTGAGGTACACTTTGGTAAATTGTCTTGCTGGAATGTCCACCTACAGCCAAGTCTCAGCCTTGTGGTAGAGGCAATCAGATTGTCAAATAAAACTGCCTGATACTTGGTGGAATACACACTTAAACATTATGCCAAATTAATTTGGTATGCTTTTTATGAATCCTCTCAAAGGAGAATCAATAACTATTATATAACCCCCACTTCCTGTTGCCATCCAGTAAGCCTCTATTTCTATGTGCATGAGATAAACATGTGTAAATGTAAAAGTTTGGTACATGTAAAAACAGAGAAAATCCAAAATGAATCTAAAAAAAAAGAATCCTTACAAAAGCAATAGGTTCTGCGCACCCTTGGTGCTTGGGCCCTCAAATATGCATCCATTTTGTGCAGAATACTAAATCCCAGTGGGAGGATGACTGAATGATAGAAAATTCACACAAAACTCAACTGCAGATGTGTCTCAAGCGAAAAGCTTAACAGTGTCATGCAGTCACCTCTCTGAGCAAAGCAGTCAGCGGCGTTAGAATATCCTGCTTCACCATGTCTTCACAAACATCAACCCCTCCACAGGCACTGAGGTTCCTACCACCACAAATAAAAAGGGGATTCACCACAAACTTAGATATTCAACAGTGTATCAGTGTCATTACAGCCGGTTTCATTTTGGACCTAAAAGAATGAGGGAATCCCCTGGCAGGTGTCTATATGGTACATTCCACTTAAAATGACAAGAAATCTGACTGAATTATCTGATTAAAATGAAATCTGACTGAATTACCTGATTAAAATGAAATCTGACTGAATTACCTGATTAAAATGGAATCTGACTGAATTACCTGATTAAAATGGAATCTGACTGAATTACCTGATTAAAATGGAATCTGACTGAATTACTTGATTAAAATGGAATCTGACTGAATTACCTGATTAAAATGGAATCTGACTGAATTACTTGATTAAAATGGAATCTGACTGAATTACCTGATGAAAATGGAATCTGACTGAATTACCTGATGAAAATGGAATCTGACTGAATTACCTGATTAAAATGGAATCTCACTGAATTACCTGATTAAAATGGAATCTCACTGAATTACCTGATTAAAATGGTTTCATAGAAGCTATTATCTTATCTAGGTGTGTTATAAAATGGCGGCGTGCCGTGTGATATGGCTACAGCATGTTATAAAATGGTGGTGTGCCGTGTGATATAGCTGCACTGTGTTATAAAATGGCGGTGTTATAAAATGGCGGCGTGCTGTGTAAAATAGATACGGTGTGTTATAAAATGGAGCTGTGTTATAAAATGGCGGCGTGCTGTGTGATATAGCTGCGCTGTGTTATAAAATGGCGGTGTGCTGTGTAACATAGATACGGTGTGTTATAAAATGGCGCTGTGTTATAAAATGGCGGCATGTTATAAAATGGCGGTGTTATAAAATGGCGGCGTGCCGTGTGATATAGCTGCACTGTTATAAAATGGCGGTGTTATAAAATGGCGGCGTGTTATAAAATGGCGGCGTACTGTGTGATATAGCTGCGATGTGTTATAAAATGGCGGTGTGCTGTGTAACATAGATACGGTGTGTTATAAAATGGCGCTGTTATAAAATGGCGGCGTGTTATAAAATGGCGGCGTGCCGTGTGATATAGCTGCACTGTGTTATAAAATGGCGGTGTGCTGTGTAACATAGATACGGTGTGTTATAAAATGGCGCTGTGTTATAAAATGGCGCTGTGTTATAAGCTGGCGGCGTGCCCGACCTCAGCGCCCCTGCAGCGGTCTCCCTCACGGTCAGGCTGCGGTCCAGCAGCAGGGGCCCGAGGCAGCGCAGGGCGTCGCGCTGCACGAAGGCGGGGATGGCACGGCTCTGCTTCACGATCTGGGAGATGCTCGCGCAGGCGTACTCTCGTATGTCCGCACAGGGACTCTGCAGCTGCAAACACACCCACGTCACACGTCTGCAGCTGCAAGCACACCCACGTCACACGTCTGCAGCTGCAAACACACCCACGTCACACGTCTGCAGCTGCAAGCACACCCACGTCACACGTCTGCAGCTGCAAACACACCCACGTCACACGTCTGCAGCTGCAAACACACCCACGTCACACGTCTGCAGCTGCAAACACACCCACGTCACACGTCTGCAGCTGCAAACACACCCACGTCACACGTCTGCAGCTGCAAGCACACCCACGTCACACGTCTGCAGCTGCAAACACACCCACGTCACACGTCTGCAGCTGCAAACACACCCACGTCACACGTCTGCAGCTGCAAACACACCCACGTCACACGTCTGCAGCTGCAAACACACCCACGTCACACGTCTGCAGCTGCAAACACACCCACATCACACACATTTCATCAGCCGCGTTCCTCTGTCAGACGCGCCTCACGAAAGCCACCGAAATATCGCACACGTGTCCAGGAATGCTGCATGACTCATCCTGTTAACAGCTTCTGGATGTGGCCCACAAAGAATTAAATTCCTCCTCAACCTCATCATCCTTCACAGCAGAAGCGGGCAGTCCCTTGGCAGAAAACTACGGATGTTAAATGTCCGTTATTGTTTTTACTGATAATATATTACAGTTTTAGCAGGTGAGGTGAGTTAATGAACTGCTTTAATCTACATTATAGTCATTTAGCACTTATCCAGTGCGAAATACATTAAAGTTCAAATCATAACCAATCTAACAATTAACGTGCTGAGCATACCAGTGCATCCTTGTGGCGTCCAGGACCAAGATTTAGTAGCCCTGTATTAGGCTTGTCAAAAATATTCATTTCCCAAAATGAATACCCGTATGCCAAAGAATCGATAGTAGTTCCGCCATTTTCCTATGAAAAGCAGGACTATTTATCCAGTGGAAAACGCAAGAAAAAAGCCTGTATACAGGGACACACACCCGGGGTTTCCACTGAAACTTTGTAATGCTAATTTTGAGTGGAAACGCCATACATAATAAATAATAATTGGGCTTATCAATAAAGAGAAGATGTGAAAGGGTGATGGAAACAGATTTTTCAATTAAATAATGATGTGTCGCATGCCTCGGCACCAGAATATTATATTTCCCAAAAATATGGTGCCACATCATACTATTGATAATTAACTAAGTTTGCTAGTTTTTCCTCAACTGAGGCTCCATTTCTTTTTAATCACAGTTCCCAAAACCACTGTTAGGCCCATTTACAAAATATGCAGAAAAGATTAAATAAAAACAGGGTACAATGAACCTTTTAGGTTTCATTAAATCTCCAATTCGACATTCGGCTTTTCATGTTTTTTTGTTGTTGTTCAAAGGTTGTCGATTGAGTAGGCTACTGATTGATTAGTTGTGTGGCGCCAATTCACTAAGTTCTGCAATTGCAGTAGTAGCTAAACATTAAATATCACAACATGTATTGATGAATCGGGAAAGTGGCAGAAAATGCTGTGATCTCACATTTTGACTTCTACTCATTTTCTCAGTGGCCATGTTTAATGCACTAAACCAATCCCTCACGGAGAGCTACCAGGCCTGAAAAACCAAAGCAAAACAACAGGTCTCTGGCCTGAGTGACATTCACCTCTACAATAAAGCTTAAGTAGGATACACATAGTAGTCTACACATCGTTGGTTGCAAATGTTCAAGTTATAATCTCAAGTTATTTATAAAAAATAGTTTATAAACATGCAAATTGTCTTGGTGTGTTTTGCCCATAGTATTGGATATTGATAGTTTACTGTGAAAAAACTGGCAAAGACACTACCCTGTATTGGGGTTTGTCTATGCCCATCTAACCTGGGGACTTATTAGGATCAGCTTTTTGGAGCATCCACTGTGCAGTAAGTTGGAGTATGAGACGTTAAGCTGAGGTCCTGACTCACTGTGGTCATTAAAGATGCCATGGCACTCATTCTAGCGATTTCAATCTGCCGCCGAAGCATCTCCTGATCTAATTGTTATATAATTGTTCTCTCCCTCTCCACCTAAACTGTTGTGTGGGGAGTGTTCTGGTGCCTAAATGGCAGCCGTGCATCACCCAGGTGGGAGTATCCCCCTCATCACTATAAAGTGCTTTAAGTATGAGAAAAGCACTTTATAAATGCAAGAAATCCAATGACTCAAGAGCCCAGTATTCAATCACACTTTCAAGAAATTCATAAACTGAAGTAGCCATATAATTCAGGGTTCATATGCTGTCTTTGGTGAATATTCTTTCATATTTGCTGTTAACAGGCAAGCATTCAAATACCAATCCAAGCAATGGAATAATAGTATGGTGCGACACTTCTTTAATCACAGACTCGGTCTCATCCCGAACTAAACTAGGTCTCTACAATCTATACTCGGCACATTACAGAAACCTGCTTCAGACAACGGAAATATACACAAATTACTCTCCCAATCTGTTCCAATTTTAAATCTGTAACCAAATGCCACGATATTCTGCTCCGAGTACATTCTTAATTCGTTCACGTTAAGTATTGTGTTGTGAATTATTACCAAGACCAACTAAAGCAACAATTACTAAGATTTGACTTGACAACATGAGGATATAACACGAGGAGAGCCTCGCTCCCAGTGGCTGAAAATGACATGTCTGGCCATTTATCTTCGAGTGGCAGAGAGAAGACACGTGACATCTGCCTTATCACGTTAATGGATAGTTAATTTTTCAGCAATACAAAAGTAAGTCATTATCATATTAAAACCTACTTTTTCAAGCAACTCGTCGGCAGGAGACTCAACTTCTTCCTCGTCCTCTACATTCTTTACAGCCGATACTGGCAATCCCTCGGCAGAAAACTGGGGACGTCTAAATTTCTTGTTCTTACTTTTACCCATAATGTAGCCTAACTCTTTTAGCGCATGCAATGTCAGTTTGCGGTCAGCGTCGCGTTTAAAAACAGCGCGACATTAAAGCATTTAAATTATGATATTACAGTAGCCAACCGAACTACAAAACTATATCGCTTTGAACATGTGGATCTTCAGGGGGGAAAAGCACATCGACTGCCGTAAACGAAACTGTACGCTACGCACGCAGCGTGACGTCTTAAAAGTCGTAAAATGAAGGCAAAGAATCATCAGCACGTAGCTAACCGGAGAGTAATGCTGCGTTCACGTCACATAACTAGCTGTCTACATTCAGTGCAAAAAGCTATACCTGCAGCTTCAAACTCACGGCACTAAAATGTATGTTGATTGTAACTGCCTCCCATCAAAGATGCCATTCAACATTGATAATAAAACTGAATTAGCTACACAATAGGAACGTTAATAATATATCGATTGCAGAAACTGCTCACTGAAATGCGGCTAACTACACCAGAGGTTACGTACCAGACAAGCGAATTCGATTCCGAATTCAATGGCTCACGAACGAAACGTCCAAATAAGATAACACTAGATTTTGAACTCATAACTACTTTTCCTCCGAATTTCTTGTTTTCAAAATGGGAAATTACATTGATCTCTATGCAATCATGACATTTTAGGGACCGTCTAAAATTTTAGGTACCGGGCTTAGTTCCGTAAATGTTTGTAAGTATTATTGGTTTTTAAAAGAAATAGATTTCTGTTCATAAAGTTTGTAGACGGTGCCTTATGTGTGGGGAGGACGAGAAGCTGAACATTAGCTCGAAATTTTCGAAACATCCATTTCGAAGAATCTAAATACTAATGTTGTAGATTGTTATCTTATTTATTTAGTATTTTACTTTTCGTTCCTGAGCTATTGAAGCTGGAATCTCCCAATATAGAACTTTACGGCATTCAGAATCTGTATCGATTCATACTCGATACTCGGAGTCACTTGTTATCTGGGATTAATATTATTTTCTGAAATATAGATGTGTTAGTCTTATTTTCTTTAATATATGCATCGAGCTACTGGTATCACCACCAGTAGTACGCGCTGTCTATACACACCGGGTTGCTAATTTAGCGAGCAAAATGAAATGAGAGCCGTTGTCAATTATGTGGCAGCCATTACGCTGAACAAACGGGACAAAATGACCACGTTCACGTGACATATCACGTTGGCCAATCACAGAAAAAAGTATCTACAGTCTATGGTTTTGCGAAGGCAGCAGGGTTGCCATGTTCGCGTTTTTCGTTTTGATGGAATTTTTATCTAGACATGGCAACACTGGAAGGCAGTTTTCCTTCTATTCATTAATTCATTCATTCATTCATTCATTATCTTAACCCACTTATCCTGAACAAGGTCGCAGGGGGCTGGAGCCTATCCCAGCATACATTGGGCGAAAGGCAGGAATACACCCTGGACACACACACCATTCACTCACACACTCATACCCACAGGCAATTTATGATGGGCAATCCAATCAGCCTAACCTGCATGTCTTTGGACTGTGGGAGGAAACCAGAGTACCCGGAGGAAACCCATGCGAACACAGGGAGAACATGCAAATTCCACAGAGAGGCACCAGCTGACTGGGATTCAAACCCAGGACCTCCTTGCTGTGAGGCGGCAGTGCTACCCACTGCACCATCCGTGCCACCCTAGTTTCCCTTCTAGGTCAAATTATATGCCGTGACCACTTTATTAGGAATGCCTGTACACCAGCTTGTTAATGCAAATATTTAGTCCGCCAATTATGTGGCAACGACTAAATGCATAAAAGAATGCAGGCCAATGCAGGTCAATAGGATCAGCTGTTTTTCAGACCAAATGTCAGAATGGGGAAGAACTGTGATGTAAGTGACTTTGACTGTGCAATGATTGTTGGTGGCAGACAGGGTGGTTTGAGTATGTCAGAAACTGCTGATCTCCTGGGATTTTCACACACAACAGTCTCATTTTCAGAGAATTTTGCAAAAACAAAAAACATCCACTGAGCAGCACTTCTGTTGGCAGAACCGCATTGTTAATGACAGGTCAGAGGAGAAGGGCCAGACTGGTCGAAGCTGACAGGAAGGTGACATTAATGCAAATAACCACACATTACAATAGTGGTATGCAGAAGAATAAATACCTAATAACCGAGTGTAAATTATATCTCTGTGATGTCACATATCGATGCATAACATGTCTACAATCTAAAAAAAATTGTGTCGAACCGACAGGAGTGCAGGCTTGTCAGAATATGCAATATGCATATGAATTTTCAGTGGGGGAGGCTGGCCATGCCTCCTTTTGACACAGGAGGGAGACACAGATCAAGAAACCAAGGTCTCCTATAAGAACATTGGGTGAAATAAGGTTAAGCACACAAAGTTCCAGGACGATTAAAAGCCATACACTATTTTCACGTAATTTTTTATAAATATACAGTGGGCCCCAGAATTATTGGCATGCTTGATAAAAAATAAGAAAAAAGGCTCCATATAGGCTGCAACAGTCTGTATGTTATGTTTAGGACAGCTATATGCTTTTATTTCAACACATTTACTTTTATGTTTCATAGTTTTTATTCAGGAATCTCACTATTTCTGAAAATCATAGGTGTCAAAATTATTGACACCCCTAACAATTATGGCTTAAGTTTTTAACATTTTGCTTAATTTAGTTAAAAGGAATTATATTGTGTCATTCCCTCACTTCCTGTTTCACTAGTGTATAAAGATGAGGTAACAAGCATGCAAAATCCCTTTGTCAACCATCAGCATGAGAAAATCCAAAGAACTGCCAATTTAAAGGCCCGGACACACCAAACCGACGGTCGGCCGTCGGACGTCGGTGGCGCCCTGTCGGGCGAGTCTTTCCGGTGTGTCCCGCACGCCGACACTCCGTCGGCATGTTTTGGAGGGCTTCAACATGTTGAATCGGCGTCGGAGCCCCCAGAGCCGTCGATGAGAGAGAGCTCTCTGATTGGCTGTCCAGCTAGCGAATCAGTGCACGAGAAGAGAAACGGAAGCGACGAAAGCAAGCCATTCCAAAGTTACTATCACTACCAGACATAATTTTCGATTAGTATTACTAAATAGCGAGAGAACAAGGAAATTGCTGCAAACTGTTTGTTGTGAGCGAGACAATGGCTGCTTCTAGGTCCAACGCAATGCAAACGCATTCCCCGGTCTTCCGGTTTCCATTTTTTGAAAGACAAATACAGACTACCACCACCTGCTGGTGTGGAGAGTTATTACCTCTCACGCAGGCGCAGAACGTACGTGCAACTCGGCCGTCGGCGGACCGTCGTTGCGGTGTGTTCGGCACAGCCAACATTAACGACGCGTATCGACACGAGGCGATCTTTGTCGGCGCTCCATGGCCGACCGTCGGTTTGGTGTGTCCGGGCCTTAACACAGACACAGATAATTGACCATCACGAGTTGGGTTAAGGATACAAAAAAAATGCATGGACAGTTAAACATGCCACTTAGCACTGTAACAGTAATAAATAAAAAACATTAAAAAAAGGAATGGTTGCAAACCTGCCAGGAAGATGATGTGCATATTATCCCAACGGGTGGTAAGGAAAATGGTGACAAAGACCTTTAGTAGCCCAAGGGTCACAGTTTCAGACATTGGTTGTCTTGGGGTTACCAAGTCTAAAAAAAAAAAAAACATAAAATGTCACCACTGGCACAAAAAAAGAAGAAAATCTGGTTGTTTCTTCTAGGAAGTTGTATGGTGGATTTATTTAAATCAAAATGATTTTAAAAATGATTTAAAATCCAAACAAAAACAACAACCATGTTCTGCAAGAGCCAAGTGTCCAGACTAAAATGTCAAAATTCTTCCAAATGTGTTTTCTAACCTTATCACAAACTAAAGTAAAATACTCACGGCTGTCTTCTTTGCCATGGTTATTATTATTGGCAACCCTTGTTTTTTAATCTACAAAGTGGAGTGCCTTTGTGCAGGATCTAGCTGGTGTTTGGGTAGTTACAGTTGTTGTCTTAAAGTATTGGCAGGTGGCAAGCAACATGTCACATGATTCCCGATAAGCAGCTAAGAATTGTGATATGCATGGTGTCGGTGAGGAAATATTTTGCTCCAAGCACAATGTAATAAACTATCTTATACATAAATATGTCAACAGAGATTGCACAACTCCAGTCAGATTATTGTTGATATTCAGGATGTGAGAGGGAAAAAAATTATAGGGTTGTTATATTTTTATGGCTAGTCTCTATTGTGCATTGTAACTTTCTCAATTAATTGTGTGTGTGTGTGTGTGTGTGTGTGTGTGTGTGACTGGTTGAGTATGAGGGGTTGAAGCCTACCAGTGATGTGTGTGTGAGTGACTGGTTGAGTATGAGGGGTTGAAGCCTACCAGTGATGTGTGTGTGTGTGACTGGTTGAGTATGAGGGGTTGAAGCCTACCAGTGATGTGTGTGTGAGTGACTGGTTGAGTATGAGGGGTTGAAGCCTACCCTAGCCCTACCCGTGATGTGCTTGTTTGTGTGTGTGTGTGATATGCCTACCCTAACCATCCCGGCGGTTCCTGACCAAAGTATTTTCATGCGCATCGTTCATTTCTCAAAAGCCTGCATATATAAAGCCTGTATATTTAAAAGCCTGTATATATAAACGCTTGTATATTTAAAAATGTATATTTCTCTTGATTGCGATTAAGCAGACAGAATCCAAGAAAAAATCTTAAAGCAATTGTTTATATAAGGGTTTGGTTTACAAAAATTACAGTATACAGTACATAAATCCCTCCCACAATTGGTATAAACTTGATGTGTGAATTTCATTCAGTGACGATGTACAACCAGACTTATTTACAAAGCAAGCAAAAATGCAAAACAGAAAACATTTTATTTAAAACCATAATTTCTCACATATACTACTGGTAGCCACTACATTTAAAGAGGTAGCTTCCATGGTTGGCTAAATCATCCATTTATCGATTAATTATATTCTGTAAAAGAATTTACAATGCACAGACACATTTTATGAATTTTTCTCCAGCATGTCATGCAGCTCATACATCGAGCAGTGTTTGCGATGCAGTTGGCTTCTGGATCACACTGTAGATTTAGTCGATATTAAAACTATTTTTCAAGGAGTGGTGATATGAAACTGACATACAACCAATTATATTTGATTCTAGAATGATTAAGGAAGAGCAAAACTGATAACCTGGTGTAACTGGTCAATGACAAACACAAAACCCATATCCATTAAAATAGTCAAAGTTAAAGGTTTCCCCCAAAAAATAAAAAATTCGTATTGTGCATTATTATT
Source organism: Conger conger (assembly GCF_963514075.1). Classification (NCBI taxonomy): domain Eukaryota; kingdom Metazoa; phylum Chordata; class Actinopteri; order Anguilliformes; family Congridae; genus Conger; species Conger conger. Next base: position 64,297,657 of record NC_083765.1, on the reverse strand, counting down.
TGCTGTAGTGGAAAAGTTTGTGCTCAGAAAAAATGTTATTTAATCCACGCTTTCTGTACAGCATCTTCATTTTGCAGGCCCTGGTGTCGTATAAAAGACCGCAAATGTAGGCAGTACGATCCAATTATACCACATCTGTAAAATATTGGCATGGAAAAGGTGCATCACAGACAAATTAGGTTTTGTCACTGGACTTAAATCCCTGATAGGTTATACCCACATCAATCCACAGCCCCAAACTGCACACCAGCATACACAAGCTACAGTGCAGAGTGTATTCTCCTTCACAAACAAATGCACTCAGACCTCTATGCAACCTCACTGGCACCAGAGAATGAATCCCTATGTCCCTGTATGTTATTATTTTTTAACATGCAATACTATGAGACTCCACCACGATGCACAGAACACCAGCCACCCATACTACTGCGACTGCAGCTACAGGAAGGTAAGAACTGGGCCAAACGGCAACAGGTCAAAATGAAGACAAGCCCATTTGAAAGGCTGAAGGCTCAATGTTTGGTGTATACGTTGCTAATTTTTTACGGTGAGAATGGTTTAGTCACAGCCACCTGACGGAACGGTTCATTTAAAAACAAACTCTCAATGGATTTGCATCATCAGATGATGAACAGACCCAATCACGATACCTGATTAAACCCTGTTCACACAAAACCAAATGAATACGGAAGTATTTTACACGTGAAAGGAGGGGGTAAGGGGCAAAAACTGACAGTCTACAAAATACACAACAAACTAATCAGTGTGCCCGTACAGCAGCTTTCTGTCACAAGTCTTTCACTTTTCTTAAAAAAAGACGGGGAACAAGATAACTTGGCACTAAAGGAATGGATTTTACAGGATGTCCGCCCTGCTAAACCTTTCATTAAATGATTTTGGGAGGGGAAATGAAATTAGAAAAAAGTCATCCTCATTATCCTTGGCTTTCCGGCAGGAAAAATGTTCAGCAAATTAACCCATCAGTGCTAAAACACACAGTTCTGCATGCTGATGTTTCACAAATTCAAACACATCCAGAATGCCTGATGTAAGATGTATCGCTAGACTCAATACTAGTTGGAAGCCTATTCCTCATGCTTGTGTTATTGTCATTTTTATTATTAAGCCATGAGTTAGAAAGCATTTTCTCTTGCTGGTACTGGTATTTTCTCACAATCGTTCTGATAACATTTCACTGATTGTCATAAAACTCACGGTCAATGAAAAAGAAAAGGACGCACAGGGATGAACAGCAGAAAACAAATAAACTATTTCCTGTGTCAACACTTGTGTGATCTCTCACCACAATATGTATTATTGTTGTTTTATGCCAACTTGTACTTCACCGAGACAAAGAAATATTGGCCCGCAAAGTTCAGTATGTTATCTCTAAGGATTCTGCACTACTGGCATGCATGCGCATGCACGCACGTACGCACGCGTATCCTTGTCTTTCCTTTATTTAGTTAAGGCTTCATAAGCGAGAGCCCTCAGGGCCTCTCTTATCGACCCTTAGCTATCCACGTTCATTACACCCACCTTCTCACCCAACTCACATCCTTTAATTGGCCTGCTATCTTTGGCATTACCTTGTGAAATACCAATGGTCGTATTAGTCATGTCAGTTGGCTCTTTTGCCCTCTAACTGGTGAGCATTCTTTATGTGCTGTGTACTGCATGTGGCTCGGCCCGTGAACACACACCCAACCGTATCTTTTATAACATTAAAAATTCAAAAAAACATCTTAAACAAAGAGACAAAAATAAGAGAAAAGACTGTGAGCAAGATAGCACACAAATTCCCATCATCACAAAATGGCGCTGTCTTTAGCAAACTAATGGTGACAAGATGATATTTCGATAACTAGCTGTACAAAGTATGTGGGGAAATATTCATCACTACCTGAGCAGACAGTTGGCAGTTGCAGACCTTCACAGCAGTCTCAGTAGGGAATCAATAAAATGATTTACCATTTGCTTTCCATTTTCCTATGTTCACACTCAGTCATAACATTGAGTTAACATAAAAACAATGTTAACTCAATGTTATGTTATTGTTAAACAAATTTCACAGTAAAATGTCACTTGAACAAAATCCTCTTTTTTTCTGCCTGGTTTCCTCTAGTTTGGCAGTATCTGCAGTGGGGTCCAGAATGATTGGATTATTGGCACCCTTAATAAAAATGAAGAAAAAAACCTGCATAAAATAAACAACAGATAATAATCTATATGTTATTTAACATATACTTTTATTTCAATACATTTACTCTCATGTTTTAATTATTTTCATTAGGTGATGTCGTTTGTTTCTCAAAATCTGAGATTATTATGGGCACCCCAACAAAAAGTATTGTGAATAAAAAGGTGAAATTGGCAATAAAATTGTACAATGTAAAAATTTAAACAAAACCAAGCATCTGGAGTCTGAAATTATGACTGGAAGAGAGTGAGATATTTTGCTGCCAGTGGTCCAGGGTCACTATTTAAGATCAGTGGCACAATACATTCTAGTACCAGGACATTTTGGCAGAACATCTGGTTGTATCTGAGACTTGGTCATAGGTAGATAGTCCAAGCAGGATAATGACTCCAACCATACATCAAAATCCACATAGAAACGGTTAAGTAAAAACCTCCATGTTCTGCAGTGGCCACCTCAGTCTCCAGACTTACATCCCATCAAAAGCCTCTTGTCTGGGGGGTATCCCTAGGATATCAATGATATCAAGTTCTGCCTGGAGGAATGGTCAAAAATCCCTCCAAATGTGTTGTTTCACTTTCTCACAAATTATATGTGTATTTTGCTAGTTTCTGGATGTGATGCTCTGACTTATGGTAGAACCTTGTAAGTCGCTTTGGATTAAAAGCGTCTGCCAAATGACTAAAATGTAAATGTAAATAGGTCAAGACTCCTTTGCCAAGGGTGCGAACAATTGTGAAACTGTTTTTTATGATAATAATTTTATGAATTATTAATAAAGCACACTTCATGTGTTGGGAAATAAAGCCCATGTCAATAACTATTCATTTTTTGCTTTGCATTTTGTTTTCATATATTTTGTGCATATTTATCAAGGGTGCCAATAGTTCTGGAGCCCACTGTATATCAGTGATGTAAACCCAAATAGGTAGCTTGGAAAATAACTGTAAATCAAAAAATATTGAAATGGCTGCAATTAACAACACAAGCTGCAAATGTTATGTGCACATACTCTATGTACACTTCTTTTGAATCTAATGCTATAATCTTGAATTTTTTCATATACCATGGAAAGGTGAATATGGTTTCTAATACCAGGAGAGTGAGATCCTACTCTCAAAGCTACAGCAACAGTGGGTCCCACAGTTTAAACAGGGGTTTAACTTTCCGTAAAACTGCACATAACATACATGAAGCTCAACGGAAGCCGCAAACTCAAAGTTGCTTTACAAGAGTTGGTAGCCAGATTACAAATGGTGAAGATAAGCCAGTCTTCTCCTTGTGCACATTGATGAACCTAAAACAGTACAATCAGTCTAATGATGACACTAGAGTGCAGTACCTCCGTTTCATTTAAGACTGTACACTTAATGGCTGGTAAGTGATTGCATCTGCGAAGCAGAATGATGACAATTAGTGGCAATCAATTACAGCCAGAAACTGTATCAGCAAAACAGTTTAACTTTTGTATGACAAGCTCCTCTATATTTGTGACACTTGAATTTCTGCTTTCATGTGAAAAGTGATTAGGTGAGTTAAAGGAGGCATTCTGATCATTAATTTCTCCTACTGAACCAGGTACCGCTGGTACTTTTTATCTTGATTTTTACAGTGAACCTGGTATAATGACGCTGAAGCATTCACAAAAGCAAACAAAGAAGTACTTGAAAAAAAAAAAAAAAAGATTCATGGCTCAAAAAAGTTTTACATATTGCCAGATTCCCTTCTTGATAGGCAAGTCTCTAGTCACACAGTGATACGAAAAGTGCTTCCCGAATGGATGTTTGTACAGGTACCCTGCACACGTTCATAGTGATACAGGTACCCTGCACACATTCATAGTGATTTACTTACAGTTAGCTTTGTGCGTGCACAAACCCAGACGCACACACACACACACACACACACACACCCGCACCCACAAACACGCACGCACCCACGCACACACACACACACACACAGGCAGACACGTACCCACCCACACACACACACACGCACCCGCGCACACACACCCACGCACACACACACCCATGTACACACTCCCACACACACACACACACACATGCACACACACGCACATACACGCACACACATGCACACACACGCACGCACACACACATACGCCCAAACAGGCCCATTGGCTGTGTCAGTCTCTGATGCGGGGGATGTTGTAGGAGTAGGGCCCCAGTGGCAGCCCCCGGCTGTGGTAGAAGCAGGCGCGCCCGCAGGCCTGGACCTGCTCAGAGCTGTCGGAGATGAAGGAGTCCCCCTCGTCGGCGTACTCCGACTGGGCAGAGGGCGTGGCGCAGTCGGACCAGTACCCCCCCGGCTGCCCACAGGGCGGGGCCAGCGCGGGGCAGCTGTGCCACTTCACCAAGTGTCTGCAGGCCAAGGGCCGGGCCAGCAGCACCGACTCACAGCAGCTGCACAGGGTGGGGTCGGCCTGGAGCTGCGAGTAGGCCCCGCAGTCGTACACCAGCTCCTGAGCGGCCCGCCCGCCCGGCGGGGCGGACCCCCCGCCCCCCGGCCCCGCCCCGGCCTCCGCCTGCCGCCCCGCCCACCCCAGCCTCCGCAGCCTCCGCCAGTCCTCCCGGAAGAGCGAGCTGAAGAAGACGTAGAGCACGGGGTTCAGGCAGGCCGGCAGGGGGAAGAAGATGAGCGTGACTGACTTGGTGATCTCCGGGCTGTTGGCCACGCCCGTGAACAGCGGTGCGAACAGGAAGGCGGCCACGGGGCAGAAGAACATGCAGTCGGTGAAGATGAGCCAGGCCACGTGCCGCACCATGCCGGCCTGGAGGGGCTCGGCCAGGTCTGCTTTGCCCAGGCTGCAGTACAGGTGCGTGTAGACCACCACCATCAGCAGATAGGCCAGGGAGTTGAGGAGCACCAGGGAGGCGGTGAAGCCCAGGGACGGGGTCTCCCCGGTGGAGAAAGGCAGGCAGAGCGGGGAGGTGGAGAACTCGCCCACGTGGAAGAGGGGCAGGCAGGCCGCCGCCCCGGCCAGCAGCGCCAGCAGGGCCGCGGCCCCCCCGAAACGCGCGCGCCGGCCCCTCGGGCCCCGGGGCCCCTTGCCCAGCAGCTCCTGCACCGCGCCGCTCCGCTCCACCGCCGCCAGCGCCAGGAACAGGACGGACGACTCCGACGAGAACACGGCCAGGACGCCCACGGCCCGGCAGCCAGGCCCGGTCTCCCACCACACCCCAAACTCCGCGAAGGCGCCCCACGTGACCGCGTCCAGGGCACTCAGCAGGCCCACGTACACACCCATCAGCAGGTTGGAGGCAGCGAGCAGCCCCACCAGCAGCTGGGCCGGAGACAGCACCCGCCCGGGGCAGAAGGTGGCTGCCAGCACCAAGGCGTTGAAGACGAGCGCCGCCAGGCAGATGAACCACACCGTCAGCCGGATCATCCAGCTGCCCAGCAAATGCGTGCAGGGCTTGAAGGCACCTGCACAGAGCAACATCACAGGTTACTCATCCAGTGAGACCATGTTCACAAGCTTGTGTTCTAGGCTCCTGACTCAACATCATTTAAAGAATTTTCCCACAATTCCCAGCACTTCATTCACACTTTCTGTGGAAAATGGCAATGGCAACACCAGGGAAAGGTAGTTTCACAGACCTGGAGAAGGCGTACAGTGCATGTTGAGATGGACTCTCTCATCCTCTTCTTCTCTGACTGCAACACAAACAACATTTTACTTGGGGGGGGGGGGGGAATGGCAGATTGTGTAAAATAGATATGCATAAACAATCTTCTGGTCCATATTTAACTGCAGGAAAGCTGTGCATGTTTTCACCCCAGGGTGGGTAATGCATGGAGGCTGGATTTGGATGAGGTCACGCAGGCAGTCCTCAGGCCAATAGTCTCAGTCATAATGTCCCTCGAACTAACATACACAGCAATATACAGTGAGCTCCAGAATAAAAATATAAGATAAAAATGTGCAAAAAATATGTCAACTAAAAAATAATACAGTCATTAATATAAGCCTTATTCTGGATATAAGTCTGGAGACCATTGCAGAACATGGATGTTATTTTCACCATTTCTGTGTGGATTTTAATGTATGTTTGGAGTCATTGTCCAGCAGGACAATCTACCTATGACCAAGTCTCAGCATCCTAGCAGAGAAAACCAGATGTTCTCCCAAAATTTCCCCGTACTTTGTTGAATTCATTGTGCCATTGATCATAAATGGTGCCCCTGGCCACTGGCAGCAAAATATCTCAAAAACATCAATGACCCACCATCATATTTCACAGGAGGTATGAGATGCTTCTCCTTGTTTGCATTTGAGGGAGCAACGTGCACTTTTTCCATTTTCCTGGCAAGTTTGCAGCCATTCCATGTTTTAAATGTTTTTACAATTGCCCTTACAGTACTAAATGGTATGTTTAACCATTTATGTTGTTTTTGTACCCACTTGTGATGGTCAATTACAATATGTCTCTTTGGAATTGAGAGTACTTTGGCTTTTCCCATGCTGATGGATGACAAGAGTAATTCTGGAAACCCTGTATATTTGGGTGATAAAATCCCCCCCATTAAACACTGAAATGGAACTGGGACTGGCCACCATACTTAACCCTTTCAGTCATGGTTAATCCTGTAGTATGGAGAATATGTTAACAGTAAAACCAGCTGTATTCTGATTTGTGGTGTTTTTACTGCCTTGGTACGTTACTGTTAATCCTGCAATACTTGTTCTTCAGTGATAACCTCCTGGCATATATATTTTGACATATTTATGAGACCGATTCTTTCAACAAGCAACTCACCACTAACACACGTAACATGATGACTCATGACAAGATAGAAATACGTCTTCTCCTTACCAGTAGCTTGGGTGCTCATGGCTTTTTCTCCATCATCCTCCTCAGACGGCCTCTCAGTGGAGTCACATCCGGAGAAAGCACAGCATTGGTAAGCGTAGGGGACAGATATCGACCTGCCGAGACAAAGGGAAGACATGTGATCTGGGTTCTGTGACGCTAATGGTAAAGCTGACTCCCAGCAAGCAGCAAGACCAGTCACAGGCTAAGTCAGTCCTCTGAACGCACCTGCTAGCTCAGCGCAACTCATCACAACTTGTGCACATTTGATAGTCTTTGCTACACAGCTTTGCGGATTGAGCACGAAGATAACTCAGAATTGTTTCTGGTTCACAGGCACGTGAATGGCTGCCATTTGCTTGGCTATACATGGAGAGGCAGGATGACGTGCACCATCCACAAGGTAACATGCCAGATTCGACTGACCAGATCCCCAGCACTACATTCTTATTGAAAGATCTGCCTCTATACATTGAAGCAAAATAATAATAATTCCAAGAGGATGTATCTTTTGAAAATTGGAAATAGATATTACGTACTCTGACAATGCCCTCACAATTCCTGCTACCAAACGGTACCTCCGGTCAGTATCTGTGGGGTCTGAGATAGTTCCTACTCCTACACAGTCCTACTTCCAGACAGCTGTTCCTCTGACCTGAGTTTAGGCAGGTTCTTGGCTGCCAGAGCACCTTTCATCTCCAGATTCCCCGATAGTTTGAGATGATTGAGGTCTTTGAGCCCCGCTGTGGGCATGGAGCTCAGAGAATTCACACTCAGGTCCCTGGAACAGACAACACAACATCTATATAACACAACATGTATACAACACAACATCTATATAACACAACATCTATATAACACATCTATATAACACAACATCTATATAACACATCTATATAACACAACATCTATATAACATGACCATGTTTTATATATAACACAACATCTATACAACACAACATCTATATAACAGGACCATGTTTTACATATAACACAACATCTATATAACATGACCATGTTTTATATATAACACAACATCTATATAACACAACACCTATATAACACAACATCTATATAACATGAACATGTTTTATACATAACACAACATCTATAACATGCAGATCATATATACATAAAACACAACATCTATATAACACAACATCTATACAACACAACATCTATATAACATCTATATAACACAACATCTATACAACACAACATCTATATAACATCTATATAACACAACATCTATGTAACATGACCATGTTTTATATATAACACAACATCTATATAACATGACCATATTTTATATATAACAACATCTATATAACACAACATCTATATAACATGACCACGTTTTATACATAACACAACATCTATATAACATGCAGATCATATATAAATAAAAAACAACATCTATATAACACAACATCTATATAACATCTATATAACACAACATCTATATAACATGACCATGTTTTATATATACCACAACATCCATATAACATGAATATGTTTTATACATAACACAACATCTATATAACATGCAGATCATATATACATAAAACACAACATCTATATAACACAACATCTATATAACATGACCATGTTTTATATACAACACAACATCTATATAACACAACACCTATATAACACAACATTAATATAACATGACCATGTTTTATATACAACACAACATCTATATAACACAACATCTATACAACACAACATCTATATAACATGACCATGTTTTATATATAACACAACATCTATATAACACAACACCTATATAACACGACATCTATATAACATGACCATGTTTTATATACAACACAACATCTATATAACACAACATCTATATAACACAACATCTATATAACATGACCATGTGTTATATATAACACAACATCTATATAACATGAACATGTTTTATACATAACACAACATCTATATAACATGCAGATCATATATACATAAAACACAACATCTATACAACACAACATCTATATAACACAACATCTATATAACATCTATATAACACAACATCTATATAACATGACCATGTTTTATATATAAAAAAACATCCATATAACACAACATCTATATAACATGACCATGTTTTATATATAACACAACATCTATATAACATGAACATGTTTTATATATAACACAACATCTATATAACATGACCATGTTTTATATATAGCACAACATCTATATAACATGACCATGTTTTATATATAGCACAACATCTATATAACACAACATCTATATAACATGAACATGTTTTATACATAACACAACATCTATATAACATGCAGATCATATATACATAAAACACAACATCTATATAACACAACATCTATACAACACATCTATATAACACAACATCTATATAACATCTATATAACACAACATCACAACATCTATAACACAACATCTATATAACATGACCATGTTTTATATATAACACAACATCTATATAACATGACCATGTTTTATATATAACACAACACCTATATAACACAACATCTATATAGCATGACCATGTTTTATATATAACAACATCTATATAACACAGCACCTATATAACACAACATTTATATAACATGACCATGTTTTATATACAACACAACATCTATATAACACAACATCTATATAACACATCATCTATACAACACAACATCTATATAACATGCAGATCATATATACACAAAACACAACATCTATATAACACAACATCTATATAACATGCAGATCATATATACATAAAACACAACATCTATATAACACAACATCTATATAACATGCAGATCATATATACATAAAACACAACATCTATATAACACAACATCTATATAACATGCAGATCATATATACATAAAACACAACATCTATATAACACAACATCTATATAACATGCAGATCATATATACATAAAACACAACATCTATACAACATGCAGATGTTCAAGCAATCAGAGTAAAACAATAAATAAGCCCCTTTTCTTCGTAAAAGAAAATAAAAAACCAAGTAGAAAACATGAATAAAGGGTACTAAATCTTTTGATGAGTAGTGTATTTCCGGTCATTTCTTAAACACTGGACCGATGGCGGGATTCAGGACACAAGGGAGGGATCTACTCACAGGTTTGTTAGAGCCGTCAGAGAGAAAAATGAATCTTTGTGAATTGATGTGATCTCATTTCGACTCAGGTCTCTATGGAAAGAAACAGAAAACCAGTTCAAAGAGAAGAAAGGAACTGATATTTTCACTTGAAACCAGCCTTCATCCACTTTAGTCCAGTAGTCACACTATCGAGCAGGGCCAGCAGTAAGAATGTTGGACCCCCTGGAAGGTCAATGCCCTCCCTGGGCCTCTTGGCTCACAGCCTGTCACAACATTAAAACCAATAAATATTCTCACAACCCTACTCTCATTTAATTAAAGCTCCATAATTATAACCCTTACTTTCACTAGATTAGATGTGATCATATGAGCACGTTTTCATATTGATAATAATGTATACGTCTCCTCTGTAGGCATAAGTTTTACTTTGCTTAGTAAACTGCAAGCATAGTGATTTACTTTGATTGGCATCAGACGTCAGCTTCTGATAGAAGTGTCAGCTAACATTAGTAAGAGCACGTTAAAAGATTTAAAGCACCTGGTGAGTCCAATGGTTTCCCGCCATTTTACTTTGACTGCGCATCTGTCATCAACACCTGTTTTAGCAGCGGCTCTAACTGCCACCGAGGCTGTTAGTGCCGTTTTGCTGCTATCAATTGACAGAAAAGGCTAGATATGAAATCCAAACTAAATACAAAGCTGATTATGATTAACAAACACAATATGAAATTAATATTTGGGATACAAATGAGCAAGCTAGCAAATGTTAGAAAAAGCAAGGAAAAAATAGCTAGCTAATATGTTACAATCTATTTCCTGTCATCCTAGCTACCTACTTAAACACCAGCAATTTGGTGGCAATCTTCAGTTTGATTATGTGAGTCAAAGATAGCTAGCTACGTTACAGAGCATGGCGGGGCTGAACAACGGAGCAGCACACTGGAGGGGCCCCTATCTGCAGGCGGCCCCTGGAATCATCACCCCCCCCCAATGGTGCCCCTGATCGGAGGCATGCCATTCTCCATGACGAGCTCAGAGACCTGGGATGGAGACCGTGCTTACAGTCTTACACGAGTCTGACCGGGCGAAACGAGCGTTTTCAGAGATCAGTGTTTCATGTGCGATGGTAACTCACAGGATGCGCAGAGAGGCCAGCCCTTGGAACGCGTCTCCATGGATTTCCTGGATTCGATTGTGCTGCAGGCATCTGCAGAAAGAACAGTTACTTCATTAAGAACAGTTACTTTGGGAAAGCACGGCAACAATGGGGTTTGAAGTTTGGGCCTATCTTTGAAAAAGGTCTCAGGAAGTGATATTTGAGTTTTCTTCATCCACTGTAAACAGGCGGTGTCTCCGCGTGGCCTGCCCAAAGCCTGACTCACACTTTCAGCTCCAGCCTTCACAGACAGGGGGCTGAAGAACTCACACTTTCAGCTCCGGCCTTCACAGACAGGGGGCTGACACACTCAATAATCTGCTCACTTGGTCACTTAATCAACTGTGACTATTGTGTGATGCTTATGCATTTATTTTTGCATTATGACCAACATGATGTGCATTTGGCAGCATTGAACAATATATATTTTTTGCACTGACATCAGAATATTAGTCGTTAGTACTTAGCGATATACGGAGCCGTGAAAAAGTATTTGCCCCCTTCCTGATCTCCTCCATTATTGTCACACTGAATGCTTTCAGATCTTTAGACAAAAAGTAATCTAAGACAAAGGGAACATGAGTAAACACATTACCATTTAATTTATTTCAAACATCCACGTGAAAAAGTAATTGCCCCCTTAATCTTAACTGCTGCACCATCGAAAGCAGCAATAACTGCAATCACTTCCTATAAATTGATATCAACCTTTCACATTGCTCTTTTTAACTAACTGCTTTAATAAAGAGAAATTGGGTGGTTTTTGAGCGTGAACTGCTATTTCTAGGTCCTCCCACAGCATCTCTAAAAAAGTCATTTTAATTTGGCTACATACAAAGATTCAATTCAATTAATTTTTATTTGTATGGTTTTAACAGAAGACTCTTCACAGAGCAGCAGAACGGCAAGGACACCATGCGGGAGCCTCTACATACGAAATACATGAGATCCCCCAGTCAGAAGAAAAGCCCTCAAACATGAGGGGAAAAAACATAGCTGGCTGCCAAGGTGTAAATGTAGGATGGATAAAGCAGAAATATACCAAGAAATCTATTACAGCAATTCAAATTGGATGAACATTTCAAGTTAAAGCAGAAAACTAGCCAGAAAAGTAGGAATTCCAAATGAGGGAAAGTATAGTGAGCAGATTTAGAGGGGCAGGGTAAGATGGGTGTAAGATTCTGTTAGCTAGATCTTGCTTCACCACAAGCTTTAATAATTGAGTGTTAATGGAAACTAGCTTAGGCCAGGCACCCTATGTTCAAAGACTAATTAAATAACTGCCTTTTTTTCCTTCAAAGCAAAAAAATCTGTTCTTTTTAACATAATTCACAGAAACAGAAAGTGCCTTTTCAATTCCAAGTCTTCAAAAACACATACTTTTAAGTCCATTTTCAGAAGGGGTGGCGTAATGGGCACTTGCCAGCATTCAGAAGGGAACAGATCGGAGTCAGAAGCAAGCACATCTAACCAGAATCTTTTATCCCTCACGCTAATGGTTCATGTTATTCAACAGCTAATGAGACGCACTGAGTGACAGAGTGAGACCCACTGAGTGACATACGGTGAGACCCACTGAGTGACATACAGTGAGACCCACTGAGTGACATAGAGTGAGACCCACTGAGTGACATACAGTGAGACCCACTGAGTGACATAGAGAGAGACCCACTGAGTGACATAGAGTGAGACCCACTGAGTGACATACAGTGAGACCCACTGAGTGACATACAGTGAGACCCACTGAGTGACATACAGTGAGACCCACTGAGTGACATACAGTGAGACCCACTGAGTGACATAGAGTGAGACCCACTGAGTGACATAGAGTGAGACCCACTGAGTGACATAGAGTGAGACCCACTGAGTGACATAGAGTGAGACCCACTGAGTGACATACAGTGAGACCCACTGAGTGACATACAGTGAGACCCACTGAGTGACATACAGTGAGACCCACTGAGTGACATACAGTGAGACCCACTGAGTGACATAGAGTGAGACCCACTGAGTGACATAGAGTGAGACCCACTGAGTGACATAGAGTGAGACCCACTGAGTGACATACAATGAGACGCACTGAGTGACATACAGTGAGACCCACTGAGTGACATACAGGGGCTCCAGAATTATTGGTAAAAATAAAGAAAAAAGGCTGCATATAATAAACAACACAGATAATAATATACCCTCACCGAGCATTATTGGGCATTTATTAGACTTCTTTTTTATATGTCCTGAAACCTCCAACACAATGTCCCCATTCTATCCCGGCAATTGTTAAGCTCCTTGCCACATTAGGATCTGGCATTTGGATTAACTCAAAGGATAATTCCCGTCACATCTGGAAAATCTATGCATTCTGTCACTAAACATGAGTTTAAACTGTGGCGTTTAAGATCTGCCCGATTTGCACAATGTGGTTCGTAGGCAGTCCCATCCACACAGAAATGGTTAATGAAAACAACATCCAGGTTCCGCAATGGCTCATCTCAGTCAGACTTAAATCCTATCAATACCTGTGGTATGAACTGAAGAGGCATAACCAAAGGATACCAAAGATTCTGAAAAGTTATGCATGGAGGAATGGTCAACAATCCCTCCAAATGTGTTCTCTAACACAAATCATAGGAAAAGACTCATCTATCATCTGTACAAAATATTAAATGAGGGGTGCCAATAATTGTGAAATTGTGAAACCTGTTGTTGGCGGCATGGCAAGCTGGCTCGTTTTACGGGAAGGAAGCAGGACAATCCTAGGGCCACGCCTACTAGACACACACCTGGACTACGTTGCAATCAGTGCAGGATTTGAAATGTGTGCTTCTTTCCACAGTAAGCAGCTGAGGAACCACTGTGAGAGAGAGAGAGGTGTTTGTGGAGACAGAGGAAGGAGCTGAAAATCTACAGTTCGGTTTGATTTATTTCGCCATTGTTATTTTGCCTTTATTATTTTTACGCAGAAATTGTGAGGGGGAAGAGCAAGACTTTGTGTTTATTTTTAAGTGAACACTCTTGCTCTTTCTCTCTCTGCTCCATAAAATCAGAAAATAAAACGCTGGTGCAATCCGGACTTTCCATATCTCCCTGTGAGCTGCTCTTCTGCTCTTCTTTTGTCACGGCGTGTGACATGAGAAAAAACTTGAATCCATTACACATGTTGGAAAATAAAGTTGATTTCAAAAACTATTATTATTTGTTAGTTTACAGTATTTTTTGTGTACCTATCATGCTGCTGCAGCAAAAACCAACCAGTAAGTAAGGAATAAAATATACAGTTCATGGATAAGCCTCATATTATGCCAAAGCCTTTCTCAAGGTAGCAGGGAAAGATTAAAAGTCCAATTTCCAAGCTTGACCAGCTCAGAATGTGAAGTGGCGATTCAGTGACTTCAGGGACATGCCCTAATGTGTATGTGTACGGTGTCTCACAGGGGACAGGGGGCCCAGTGAAAACACACCCTTGTTGCTGACAGTTTGCCCTTTATCCTCATATTCATGGTTTCATTTCAAATCCAATGTGCTCGAGTACATAGCCAAAAGAACAGAAATTGTAGCAATGTCCAAATACCTTATGGTCTGCACTGTATATCACTTTTCAATACTTTTCATTCAGCCTTTATATGATGGATTAAAAGTGAAAATGGGTTACGCTGTCACATATCTAAATTTACAGCATAAGTACATGTCATTCTCTGTGTAAACACTGCACCCTGGCTTTGTGAGCGCAGCACGGACAGCAGGGTGGGACAGCGCAGAGTTGTGCTCTCTGGCTCTGTTTCTGTGGGTTGGACCAGTGCTACACATTTTTAATGAGAGGCGGTTTGGCAAGTGGCCTGGCATCAAAACGCCCTCATGCCATCCCTCCACCCGCCAGGAAACCCAGTTCATGTCATAGAAAAGCAAACACCACGTCCAAAGAAAACAACGTATTGGAAATGCTCATTCCAGACACGAGACAAAGGCTGAAGAAAACATGGCAGCGTCTTTCAACAGCATTTCTAGAAATTAGTACAAGTAAGTGCCACCAGTTCCATTCCCGCCTACCACACAGGTCAGACGCCTTAAATAAGGGCTGACATATTGAGGAATAGAAATCATGTGCTGGTATGATCAGAATTTGATTCCCAAAAACTGGGGGCAATTGCTTCATGTTATAGCTGTATAAGCCACATGACATCCCGTGCTCCACATTCTGTCTTGTGCACAAATACCAGACTTAGGATGCTGGATGTAATTAACGTTCACCTTAAACCGACCAGGTATAACGCATATTCGATTCATGCACTGATGTATGCATCAACAGGGAAGGCTCCCTTTATTTCCATCAAGCCAGATCTTGACTGTTGGTGCACTATTAACTAGAAATACATTAGCAACCACCTAATAACACCTTTCCAACCATCTAGCAACACCCTAGCAACCACCTAAAGAAAATGTGGATTGTGATCAGGGGACTATTGTTGCTAATGCTTGGGTGCACCTGCTGGTTTGCAGGTGGTTGCTAGGATGTTACTCCTTGTAATGCCTTATAACGTAATGTACTCAGTAGTTTCCAGGTGTTATGAAGTGGCTGCAAGGGAGTTGCTAGGTGGTTGCTAGGGTGTTGCTTATGTGTACCAAACACTGCCATCAGTACTGAGGTCCTCTTCAGCCACACAGTCTGACCTTTGGAAATACATGAATTTACTGTAATAAGCATGGAATGAGCAATTCTTCACAAACTTCAATTTCAAGGTAAGAGCCCTCTGCTCTGCAACTCTCCGGTTATGGGGCAGAGCCAAACTGCAACAGCAGGGGAAGACAAGTCTGATTTAAGAGGAACTTCAGCCTCATTATTTCATTTTTTACTTCATTTTTCCATGTTGCTTGTGATATGATACTTTTCTTTCCAAATCCAGTACTTGAAACACGACATTCTAACACTCCACTTAGTGCAGGTACTGTGTAAGAAAGCTTTCAATATCTAGTTTTCATTCTAGGCTTTCGATAGCCTCTGGTGTTATTGGCATTTGCCAACATACCCTCCGTCTTCTGATTGATGTTCCACACCGTTCATTTTGATAAGCCTATTGTTTAGCCTATTTATATGCCAGTATTTTCTCATTTCTCAGCCACATAATGGCTTCCTTGACTGTCATTTGCACAGTTCTGGTCCTCATGTTGACAATCACCAATAACAGAAATTTCTATCTTCTGTATCTTTTTTTCTGTCCTGTTACATTACATTACATTACATGGCATTTAGCAGACAGTCTTATCCAGAGCGACGTACAACAAAGTGCAAATTAAACACAAGAACAAGTGCAAAGAGGACCTGAGAGGACAGTACAGTTCCGAGTCCTAGTGTAAACATACAGAAAATCAGAACCCTATGTATGTTGTTCGTCATATGATGGAAATAGTAAATCAAAAACTAGCTTTTAATTATCAGAATAAGAAAAGCTGCCTATTTGATAAAATATAAATTTAATTAGGTAGCCTGAAGAGAATTTCACATAGCTCCAATCAAGCTTACTGCTGATGCACTCAGATTTGTCCGTTCCCATGAAGGGGTGTATTAACCATGCACCAGTACATCAGCATACGTCTGGCATGCCAAAACGTGGGCTCCCCATCTGAAATTTGCAGCTTGGAACCCCAGAGGACTGCAACATCAATTTATAATTTGTATCATCTAAAGATTGTACCATTCCTTTAGATGAATTTGTATCATCTAAAGATTGTACCATTCAAGCGCAGACTGAAGACGCACCTCTTCAAGCTGCACCTTTTCCTCTCCCTCCCTACCTCCCTGTAAACCTTAATTGTTGTCTTTACCTGTTATATTTACTTGTGTATTAGGATATCTTTATTTGGCTAGGTAAGCGGTTCATACATTGTTCATGCATTTGTGTGTTGTTGATAAAAAATAAAAAAAATCCGATGATCAAATAGGCCCTGGTCCTTATCTTCATTGTGCAGGTAGCAGTTGAAATTGTACTTCCCTCTAGGGTCTTTCAGCGCACTTATCCCTGGTGATGGCTATGCACTTTGCACTTTGTTGTACGTCGCTCTGGATAAGCGTGTCTGCCAAATGCAATTAATGTAACGTAATATAATTCACCACAGCAAGGAACCAGAGAAAATGTCAGGTTGTCATCTTGCTTGTATTTTAGTCCTCCGTGCTTAAGGTGTTAATGGAGCTTCTATTTCAAGCCAAGTGTGACAACCTTGAGTCATCTGAATGAATCATTCACTAGCCCTCAGGCACATGAGAAGAATGTGACGTCAATGGTTGATGACACTTGTTTCAGACTCAGTCGAGTGTATTAGATATTGCAGGAATTAAGTTTAATGTCCACCAAGAACATCTAAAATATTATTTTATTTGAAGACATGTTATATGTTGATTTGAAATAGGCAAGCTGCTCTAGAGTCCTAGAAAATATTGTAAGGGAAAAAAAATAAATCAAGCTGTTTGCAGCAGGGGCATGAGAATAAAACTAGGCTGTGAATTTCCAAAAGCGCTATACATTTTGACGTTAAATTTAATCATCATTGTCAGGTGATTTACCATGTGTCACATATTGACATTGATGTGAGAAAACCCTCCCATAAGAAGACATGGTTCTCTATTCAACAACAAGATTCCTAACACCTGACAAGTAGCATATGGCCTTCAGTGGGAAATTTCTTCATCTGTATTACTTTCATTCAAAGATATTTGGGTGTTTTCCTTCACATGCCATTTGTAATTTTGAAGTGTAACAGTCCTCATCAAAGCCAGAAATAGAGGTTTTCTACATCCAGACTGTAAACAAGTATTTCTCGACCCCGCTTATGCTTTTTGATAACAAATTCACCCTCACCTCTGTCTACGCCAGACTGGTCTAGCGACAAAGTAAAGAATGAATGAATGGTTTGCCCTAGTTGGTAAACAATCACAGAACTGCCTACAGTGATAGCTGGAGTATAACCAATATCATAAAATTAATGTTGACAGCTCAGATAGTCCCATGCTAGAGATATGCTCTATGGCATAACAACCTTTTTCTTTTGTGCAACTAGATTCAATTATGTCACAGGTAGGGCTGTGACTATTTTGATCCATTGATTATTGAATCAATTATTCGGATTATGAATCACACAATTACTCAATTCCCTCTGATACAAAAGATAAATTAAAACTCCAATATTTTTGTTTTGTTTTTTTGTGTGAACAGGATTGTTGGGAGTAATAGGTTATTATACCAAGGCTTGGTAAAATACTGGAGAGGTGTGCATTATTTCCCAGTAAATGCACGGTAATAATCCACGGCTATGAAGTCCGGAGTCATTCAACACTATTGAAGATTCCATTCCAAACTGAACATAATGACATCAATTCAGTCAATGTTATCTAGCAACAACAACATAACGCGTTAGCCATCAACAAAATATATTATATTGCCATCTCCAAAACCTTTTGCCTTTTTAGCACGTATGGATACTATAATCATTATGACAGATAACCTGCCGGACAGCCCAATACAAAGCGGTCTGTCTGTCAAAACGGCGGTCTTGACGAGACCAAGCACTATGCCTGGATAATGTTCTCCCTTTAAAGAAATTCTCGCCCACCACAACGTGAACAAAAATGTAAACGGCCGGTCTCCCGTATCCCTTGTTTAAGATGTAAACGGTTTAAGATCCGTTTTTTCCATATCGATATAGAAACGGTTTGGTTTCAACAAATGAAGTCAGTTTCCACATACGTAGGCTACGTTAAAGACGACGGACAGTGTCGCTAACATTGGTGTTTACATTAGGTAAATTAACATTAACTAAGATGGAAACTGCATGGTTAACATCAGCTAAACTAGTTAGTGACAGGGGGTTAAGTTGTACCAGTGTAAGTGGATGTGTATAGTTACATAGCTACGTTTCTTTCAAATGAATGGACAACATTTTAAAACCGTGTTATTTCAATGATTGATGCAGACTGTGCAGAGTGATCACGAAACACATTACAAATAGCTATGAGCTAAATTCCATTTAGTTAGCAAGGGTCAAGCTATAATTCTGCGGATGTGCACATATATAACTAATACTCTTTTCTCAAAATAGTAAAATAGGAATTTAAAATAACTGCGGTATATGGTTTTTGGTCGTGAAGGTGATGCCATTGCGCGTTCACTTCACTCGAGTAAGCGAGCAAGTCAGCACGAAAAACACATGCGATGATGTGACCAACGAGTCAACTAATCATATTTGATGAATATGATTGTAGTAGGTACTGGCCATCTAAATAATGCTATACTGATTATAATATATGATACTTTGATATTACTTGCATGGTGTGAACTATGGTGGAGACTTAAATCCAATGGATCATAACACAAGACCACTCACTCATTCTGTGGGTAATTCAGAAATATACATCCCTTTTCTAATTTCACGACTGTACATTCAAAATTTTTTGAGTTAGACATGGGGAGACACAATGCTAAGATCTGAAGTTCTAAATGGACAGTTGCTAGTAACTAGTGCATGCACTGGCCCAAAAAAAAAAAAAAACATATGTAAAGAACAACATGGACTGGTTTTCAAACTTACATTTCCTCAAGCTTGAAACAGCCCTGAAAGACTGGGAGCTCCTTTATTTCATTGTAGGAAAGATCTCTGAGGACAAAAGCAAATAAAATGACAAGGTTAACAATTTATATCAGCTTCTAAGAGCACGTCAAGTAGTGCATCAATTCAGAACCAAATGACCCAAATGTAAATGTAATGGATACCATCTGTGTAATGAAACTTATTTCATTATAGTGCAGGTCCAGGTAGCTGTTCAGGGTCAGTTTTACAATGATGATTACTCTTTTGATTTAAAAATTAAAAAGGTACCTTTAACTAATTTCACCGGCATCAGTTTCAAGTTCTCCTATCTATTCAACCAAAGATTTAGTATTTTGGTGTCAAATTTCCTCGCATCTCACCCACTCTTGCTGCTAACAGAATTGGAATTGTCCCAGTATTTAAGATTTTCATTGCTCAGGTGAAGGAAAAAACATCATTCGCAGAACAAACCCAACCAACAAAATACCAGCTATTCTGAGCATTCTAAAGAATGGATGACAAATGGAATACAATGACTTCTAATCTATTCAGAACATGCAGACATGAACAAGCAAGAAGTTACAGAGCTCACCCCAGACTGGGGCAACACAACTGGGGCAACACAAACCAAAAATGAGGCTGCAACAGGGAAGCTGCCATTGGAGTGTTTGTTTGTATAAAACAAATTGTGTACATTAAAAAAATCTAATTGCTAACAACTTAGTGGGTAGCAACCCATTACAATAACAACATGCACACATGCTGTATCAGGCTATATTGTCAGCTCCCATTCATGCTTGTTGCTGATGGCGGTTACCCAGGATTATAATAAATTATACATTTGTCTACTAGCAGTTGTATATATTGCTGTAAATATCTTTAATCTTGTTACTGTTTGTGGACTCGTTAGTAATTTCCTTAAATTATAATAGTGGTTGCTTTAAATTTCTTTGCTGGCTAACAGTAGCTTCGTCTAGCCAGGGAATCCTTGTGACATAACCAATAATGACGTTGTATTATAACATGGGCAGCAGCAATACACATTTCGGTTGGAAAGTAGCATTGTAATTCTGTGGATCCAGTGCCATTTATGAGAGAAATATGTGCAGATAAAAACGTCCCATTTTTAAAACACCAGCTTCAATCACAGACTGAAACTCCATTCATTTTTTTCCATAGAGAAATTCTGCTTTGATCTGGAAATCTATATACTGTATGGGCTAAGGTTTTGCTCTGTGTTACGTCAGACTTCCAAGGCCTATACAGTATATCAGTCTGACATGTTAAACAACACCACTTGTTCAAACGACACATCTGTGTTGGTTACTGTCCTCGACCTGCAGCAATTCACCTTGAAGTTTGAACAAGAGAGAGCTGTAATAGTGCTGTGGTGTTATGTACAACAGTGCAAAACAATATGGAGCAAAAGGCCTGTGACACTGGCTCAGGTATGCTTCATGTGTAGTGACTATACAAGCAGTGTGTAAATCAGAAAATGTTTAATGCTGTGTTATCATGATTCAATTATTGTTATGACTATTGTACTTCATACTATAGTGTATGAAGAGATATTCATAGCTTCAAAGCTGTCTGACTATTGGTTTAACTTTATTGTTGCTACACTGACAGAAAAGGGTTTTGGCATGATTCACAGGCAGACTAATGACTTGGAAATGGCTTTTCTAAGGGTAGGATGGGGGAATGTTTGGAGTTTAACAGGGTGGAACATACAAGGTTCGCAGAAACTTTAGATCCTCACAAACTCCAGCTGGGATGGCACTGATCTTTGTCCCAGTCAGGGTTCTGTGAAAAGCAAAATTAAAAAAAACATACATAATACATACAAAGCATGTGTGTTTAACAGTTATGGAAGTAGGTTTGGAAATCATTCAGACACACACATACAATTCTTGAATATAATTTTGATTTATTTATACACACATATTTATTTATATTTTAAATATACACCATTTCTTGAATATATAAGTTTGAATGTTTAAAAGTTACAATAGGTAATTTCAGACTTCTAATGGTCAAGAGAGGATTAGCCGCAACAAACACCTTCAAACCACAACACTGTTTACCCTTCTCTGTGAACGTGCTGATGTTGAAACGCAATTGGCTATGGCAATTATAACCAATTTTCAACCAATGAGCTTGAATTATTGTACAGTTGTACAATGTTTTGTTACAGAGTGTCGGGCCATCAACTGTAAATTTTGTACAGTTTAGTCCCTAAAAGGTAAATCTATCTGAAGACTACTGTAAAGAACAATGCAGAACCCAGATTAGCATTGCACATTTCATACTGAACAGAGGTTTGTGATTATTGGATTGGCACTTTGTGTACATGAATGGTGTGAGTCATAATGGGTTTTTTCCCCCATCGTAGGTTGGGTTACTCACAGACTCTCCAGGTTGACTGTCCCAGCGAGATTGGGGAAATCTTGCATCAAGCTGGCTCCACGGAGCATCCTAAAACAAACAGTAAGAAAAGTAAGAGTGCTGTCCCTCAGAGCTCCCTGAAACATGGACTTAACACTGTAAGAGTGCTGTCCCTCAGAGCTCCCTGAAACATGGACTTAACACTGTAAGAGTGCTGTCCCTCAGAGCTCCCTGAAACATGGACTTAACACTGTAAGAGTGCTGTCCCTCAGAGCTCCCTGAAACATGGACTTAACACTGTAAGAGTGCTGTCCCTCAGAGCTCCCTGAAACATGGACTTAACACTGTAAGAGTGCTGTCCCTCAGAGCTCCCTGAAACATGGACTTAACACTGTAAGAGTGCTGTCCCTCAGAGCTCCCTGAAACATGGACTTAACACTGTAAGAGTGCTGTCCCTCAGAGCTCCCTGAAACATGGACTTAACACTGGACCCTGGACTTGTGGCTCCAGGGGGTGAGTCACTGTCATCATAATCAGAGAGTGTGTGTGTGTGTGTGTATATATGTACATATATACCAGTGTCACCTCTGTGTTACAATGGCACCGGCTTTAAATGTACCTCAACTTTAGCATAATTCAGTTTTTCTGAGGAAAGTGCTATCAAGTTGGGCATATTTTGGAAAACATTAAAGAAATCTTCTCCGTAACAACCACAGCCACCGTTTAATGAGAAATAATCAACATACACAAATGTGGCCCTACGTACATTTTTAGTTTGTGTGTTTTCATGGGGTATATTTCAGTGGGCTGTGCATCTTCCAACAAGCTATGCCGAGCAACAAACATTTTGGATACTTCAAACTGGAGCATCAATTTCTGTTATTTAAAAATAAGTGCTTCATTTTGGGGTAACTGGAATTGTGCTAGAGATTCAACTCATCTTGCAAAAGACAGATATTCAGCAACTTTGCCAAAAACCTGGGGGTGCTCCTCATCTACCACTGGGAGTTCAGATGCCCATCTATGACAGCTTTATGTATACCTCAACTTTAGTATGATTCTGTTTTTCTCAAGAAAGTGCTATCAAGTTGGGGCATATTTTTAGCTAACCTGAGCTTCAAAGAAATCTTTCAGTAACAACATCAGTCACAGTATCAAAAGAACTAATCCAGATACACAAATGGGGCCCTATGAAAAGCATTTACCTATCTATATTTTTCGTAAGTGCTTTTTCATGGGATACCTTTCTGTGGACAGTGCATCTTACAACAAGCTATGGTACGAAGAAAACTGGCCAAATTTTGGACAATATATGTCTTGAATATATTGGAAATACAGGAATATATGGGAAAACCCATGAAAACATGCACTGAAGCCAATTAGAGAAGAGTTTAGTCGTAGGCTACTGACCATGCTCTCAGGTCAGTAGGACCAAGCCCTCAAATGGCCGGGATATTCTCTGTGGTGTGATGTGCACTACATGACCTTCTCAAAGGGCACGGATATGTCACATACATGATGACCCATTACAGGACTTCAGAAGTCCTAGTGAATTGCATGCCAACTATTGAACTCACAAAAGAGTAGCTTCATCTAGTGACTGGTAAGCAGACGGAATTGGTTTATTTTGTAATTGCTTTTATTCGCCAGTTAAATAAACTCAATACATTACAATGTTTTTCAAATAGCCCTGGGGATTCATTGTGCATAATTATTTTTAAAATTTGGATGCAATTTAAAAACAGGATTCATTCCATTTTAGCTCACATTTTTAACCCTATTCTTAGTTCTTAATAATTGACTCCATAATTGAACAGAACCAATTCAGAAAAAGAGAACCAAATTAAGAAGAATAATACATTTGAAAAAATGTGTACCACAGAAACAATGTGTACTACACTATACAATCTAGACAATATCAAAGTACAAATTAATGGATGGTTGTTTATGCCCTAGGCACACTTAATTAATTCAGCCTCAAAGAACATAGAGCCCTAAATGTTAATTTGTGATAAAATGTGTCAAAACTACCCTTAAGTAGGAAGGACAACATTCTAAAGCTCCACTTTGCCCTCCCTACTAAAGCTCCACTTTGCCCTCCCTACTAAAGCTCCACTTTGCCCTCACTACCTTAAGCCACAGGAAATGAGGACAGTGGCAGGTCATGACGTGACCAAACAGACACATGCTGGCTCAGTTTCCAGTGAAGGAGATGGATGTGGATGTAGATACTGAATTGACAATAATGCCTTAAAGGTTTAGGTTTTGGTACAGTATGTATGTATTACTGGATAACAATGTATACCCATTTGAAAAGCCTTTCACTGTACATACTTAATAGTGATGACAAACAGCATGATGGTAAATCAGTCAATGTTAATGAAGACAAAGTTCATGACAATTAAGTAGTGGCAGTATGGTAGACAATGCATGGGGACAGGTATTCCAAGTAAATACTATATCAGTATAACTTCCCTTTTATTGTGCAACTGTGGTTGGATGCAAAGAGAGTTAATTTTTACATAAAAAGACATCACATGACTACAGTGCGATTGTATCTGAACACTTACAGAGAATGCAAGTCGGACAGGTTCTGGAAAGCGGTGTTCCCAATGAAGGAGATGGGGTTGTCATACAAGTGGCTGCAAAGTGAAAGAAATGAGATGATGGGCAATTACTGAAAGCTTCAATCACAAAACATCAAGACATATGCCATTATTCAGCTAAATAAATAAGACAAAGCAAGCAATTAACAGTCGGTCGATATCTGGGTGTTTTCACTTGGTTAATATTACATTGACTGTGAAATTAGCAGCAGTTAATCAATTGCTTTTTGAAAAAATAAAAATAATCCCACATCAGTGTGGAACAGTTTTTACTGAAATAAATGAATGTAAACCCTTGAACACATTAACACATACAGCAGATCTCACTGGAAGGCCCACCTGCCTTCTCTTATTCAGAAAGGGATCAGAGCAGAGCGGGCCACAGACAGAAGGCATTACCCTGCCGACCCCCTGCCACACAGAGCGTGAGAGTCATCTACAACACAGACTGGGCCACACGTCTCACCTCAATGCGCCTTTTTATACCTGCCAACCGTGGTCCAAATTTATGCAAAAATAGTGGAAGGCAATATAGTCAAGAGCAATTCACAATGCAATGCAATGTAATATAATGTAATGTAATATAAAGTAATGTAGTGTAGTGTAGTGTAATGTAGTGTGATGCAGTGTAGTGTAGAGTAGTGTAATGTAATGTAATGTAGTGTTGTGTAATGTAGTGGAATGTAATGTAAATTGCACTTACATGGCACGGAGCAGAGGGTTGCTATGGAAGGCCCGCTCTGGGATGATGGCGATGTTGTTGCTGTGAAATCCGCTAGAGAGAGGGAAGGGAGTGTAAGCGTGGTTAATCGCTCGAATTTCATTCCCTTTCTGACCTGAACTGAAAGCAACGCCTATACGAGAACACGAAGTCAACATAGCTGCAACAGGAAGCTGGAGACAACGGCTTCAGAGCTGTGAGCTGACACAGGCCATTCGTCTCAATGTCGAGAGGCTGCATTATATACAGCCCTCCTCTTTGAGTCTGTCTCTCACTCAGGGCTTAGGGCCTGTCTCTCCCCTGCGTGTCTCTTTTCCGTCTCTCCCAAGTCGGAAGATCACGGGGCCATTGTCTGCGAACACCACCCTCATTTTTCTTCCTCCTGCTAAAAGCCTTTCCAACCTGGAGGTCTAATGGAGACAGAGGCAAAGAATAACAACACGTGAGGGCTCTAATCTTTGGGCCTCATCTGGACAATTCATCAATCTCTCAGCCCCATGCTGAATCTCACACTTCATCAGCAGAGGACAAAGGAGGGAAGATTCATTCTATTTAGCAACTTCAGCCTGGCTGGAAACGCGCTAATGGCAAAAATAACATTGAGCTGCAAATGTTTCTAT
Source organism: Conger conger (assembly GCF_963514075.1). Taxonomy (NCBI): domain Eukaryota; kingdom Metazoa; phylum Chordata; class Actinopteri; order Anguilliformes; family Congridae; genus Conger; species Conger conger. Next base: position 64,271,428 of record NC_083765.1, on the reverse strand, counting down.
TACCAGTGCTGAATAACACTCAGTAGCAGTGATTCCCAAACAGGTCCCCGCCAAGCGGAAATAGCCAGTAAGTTTGTGCTGAAGACGTTTTGGAACAGGGTCTACTCCAGTTGGTAAAGCCCTGCTCTCCATAATCACAGCAGACCATATAAAGGTTTATTTTTCTGCATGTTTCTGCTCTAGATGCCTGCAGGACCACACATGCACTTCTATGGATGTGAGCGGGTGTTGAACTGGTACTGGGTGCCAGCAGTCCTCTCAGTTACAGCACGACTATGTGACCATGTGAACGTGAGCACTGGAGCAAAGAAGGTTCTGGATCGCACATGCGTGTGGTTGTGTGTATGCATGCATAAGTATGAAAGTGTGTGTCTGTATGCGCGTGTGTGTGTGTGTGTGAGTGTGTGCGTGTGTGTGTATGCGTGTTTATGTGTGTGTGTGTGTGTGTGTGTGTGTGTGTATGTGAGTGTGTGTGTGTGTGTGAGTGTGTGTGAGTGTGTGTGTGCCTGCATGTGTATGTGTGTGTGTGTGCGTGAGTGTGCGTGCGTGTGCATGCATGTGCGAGCGTGTGTGTGTGTGTGTATGAGTGTGTGTGTGTGAGTGTGAGTGTGAGTGTGTGTGTGTGAACCTGCTGCTCTGAACTCACAGTTCTTTCAGTTTAGGAAGTGCCTGGATGGCCTCAGGGAACATCATCAGGTTGTTGAAGTTCAGTTCCCTGGCAAAGAAAACAAAACAGTCATTACGTCTCCTGTGCACTGGAACCCGTCTGAATACTGCCAGAGAGATACGGAAAGAGCAGCACAGACAGATGGGCGGTACCTAGGCCACATGGAACAACCGCAACGGGTCAAAGGCAGGACTTTCACTCCAAATGTTATGATATGCATTTCAGAATTTCTGGAAACACAGTCAGTGAGCACTTGTGGTGGTTATTTGCGTTATTGTCACCTTCCTGTCAGCTTTGACCAGTCTGGCCCTTCTCATCTCATTAACAAGGCACTTCTGTCTGCAGAACTGCTGCTCACTGGATTTTTTGCACAATTCTTTGCAAACTCTAGAGACTAGTGTGCATGAAAATCCCAGGAGATCAGCAGTTTCTGAGATACTCAAACCACCCTTGTCTGCCACCAACAATCATTGATCACATTAGATCACATTTTTTGCCCATTCTGATGGTTGATGGAATAACGGACCAACAGAAGCTTCAGCACCACGGTCCACACAGGGAGGGCGTTCAGAACACATGCTGTACCTCACCCCCTTCATAACTGCTTCAGCAGAGTCACTCTGCTGCTATGCACTCTGCAAACCATCCCTTTTCAGGCCTCAGTGTTGACTCTTCCTTGCGAATACCTTGCTGAGCAAACACCACTCCCTTGAGACGCATAGCTGCAAATAGCATTTCTGTACAGCCAGAGCACCTCCACTGCTTGGGAAACAGCCAAGGAAACGGCAGGGACTTTATCCAGCAATCAGACAAAAGCTAAAACTTAAAATTTAGGAGTAGAAAGGGGATACTTGTTGAGTTCAGAACAGAGGTCAGAGTTTGTTTTATACACTGTAACTTTATACCATCTAATAGCCTATTGCCTAGCGCTCCACCTTAACATGAGCAAATGAAGTCCTTCCAGCTTGGTGATGCCCTCATCTTGTTCAACAGCGGTCCTTACTGCCTTCCTGAGATGCACGACTGGCCGCTGGTTTCTGCAAGTTTATGCCATAGACTGTAGAAGTGTGGACTACATGGCCATTACATCACCCATGAACTATCCATGGGCTTGTGAAAAGCGTTTCAAAGCCCAGGAAGTCAAGTTGACCGGCTGCGCCATGTTGTAATATTTGGATCCAGAGACTGTGCAGTCGATGTGGCTCCTCCACTAAGTGTGAGAGAGAGACGTAATCTGTCCCTGACTCATCCACAAAGTATCGCTTTATGGTCCGAATAACAGAATAACTTGAAGAAAATCAGCACATGGAGAGGCATTAGATGAAGAAAAAATAGCGATTGTGACTACCTTTTCTTGTCAGAAAAAATGATTGACTTTGTATTTTGACCATTTTACCATTGACTTTACATTGAAAACAGGGCTGAATGACCTTCACTGGAGCCGACCACAGTGGCGCTAGTGAGCACCGTCTCTCAGCATCACCAGGAAACAAGCTTCAGAGAAGAAGTCTGGTTTTGGCCACTTGGCTTATGCATTTTAGCTTGTTTTTAGTTTATAGCTTATGTTTTTCCATGTTATCTATGTACAACATACACTATTGCTAAATGGAATTTTATCTGTTTTTATTTTTTGGAAAGGTATCCATTTTATCTGGGGGATTTAATTCTTAATAATAATTTATGTCCCTGTGCCAGAAAATAAATGTTTTATCTAATATTTGATCACAGGTGTTAATTTTCAAGGCACAGTTTACCATTAACAGTCTTTATCTTGAACCAGCCAGCCAATAATATTATTGCATAATAATTTATATTTATTGTGTCCTGTTGCAGGAGTAAGTATTACAAAAAGATCCGTGCTCTTATCTAAAGTTAGAAACCATAAAAAAGTGCACAGTCAGAAACTGCATTTGAGCATGTAGAATGTTGGGCAGCCATATTGGCTTGGCACTCCATGCAAACCCATGGCATCGATTGAGGCATAAAGCTCAATTGTAACATTTTAACTGTCTTGCAATGTTTACTTTTTTTATTATTGTCTTTTTGCTGAACTACCTTTCCTTTGAATTATTTCTTAAAATAATTCACTCATAACTCAAAACACAATTCCTCAATACAGAGATTTTAATGCACTGATTTCACAAAGGAATTGCAGGCATTTCTATGCACATGAATGGTCACATGACTGATATATTAAACTGATGAGAAACTGACAAGAAGCACAACAGGCCTACAATATTTGAGAACAATACTTTTTGTACATGTATACATTTGTGTCACTTGCAATACAAACGCAGTTTGGCCCTTTAAAAAAAACCCAAAACAAAATCAAGGGCCTAAAAATGTCCTGGGTTCCTCCAGGCTGAAGACGTCAAAGCGCTCTCATCCCCAGCAGCACAGAAGGAAATGAACAATGAAAGGGGAAACAAGATAACAATCTTGGACGATACATTTATACATTATTTTTCTTGGCAGCAATTACAAGAGGAAGTTGATAAACCAACATCCTCCTCAAGTGGGGAGAAATGACGTTTGCCCGCGGTCATTACGTTTGCCCGCGGTCATCATCTTTGGAACAAAACAGTGAAATCGGGCAGCCATGCCCTGGGAGCAATGGAAAAGCCTGTGGTCATACTTCACAAAGCACTGCTTCATACTGCTGCTCTGTTTCATACTGCTGCTCTGCTTCTACAACACTGACTGTGGTCATACTTCACAAAGCACTGCTTCATACTGCTGCTCTGCTTCTACAACACTGACTGTGGTCATACTTCACAAAGCACTGCTTCCTACTGCTGCTCTGCTTCTACAACACTGACTGTGGTCATACTTCACAAAGTACTGCTTCATACTGCTGCTCTGCTTCTACAACACTGACTGTGGTCATACTTCACAAAGCACTGCTTCATACTGCTGCTCTGCTTCTACAACACTGACTGTGGTCATACTTCACAAAGCACTGCTTCCTACTGCAGCTCTGCTTCTACAACATTGACTGTGGTCAGACTTCACAAAGCACTGCTTCATACTGCTGCTCTGCTTCTACAACACTGACTGTGGTCATACTTCACAAAGCACTACTTCATACTGCTGCTCTGCTTCTACAACACTTACTGTGGTCATACTTCACAAAGCACTGCTTCATACTGCTGCTCTGCTTCTACAACACTGACTGTGGTCATACTTCACAAAGCACTGCTTCATACTGCAGCTCTGCTTCTACAACACTGACTGTGGTCATACTTCACAAAGCACTGCTTCATACTGCTGCTCTGCTTCTACAACACTTACTGTGGTCATACATAACAAAGCACTGCTTCATACTGCTGCTCTGCTTCTACAACACTTACTGTGGTCATACTTCACAAAGCACTGCTTCATACTGCTGCTCTGCTTCTACAACACTGACTGTGGTCATACTTCACAAAGCACTGCTTCATACTGCTGCTCTGCTTCTACAACACGTCCTGTGGTCATACTTCACAAAGCACTGCTTCATACTGCTGCTCTGCTTCTACAACACTGACTGTGGTCATACTTCACAAAGCACTGCTTCCTACTGCAGCTCTGCTTCTACAACACTGACTGTGGTCATACTTCACAAAGCACTGCTTCCTACTGCAGCACTGCTTCTACAACACTTACCGTGGTCATACTTCACAAAGCACTGCTTCCTACTGCAGCTCTGCTTCTACAACACTGACTGTGGTCATACATCACAAAGCACTGCTTCATACTGCTGCTCTGCTTCTACAACACTTACTGTGGTCATACTTCAGAAAGCACTGCTTCATACTGCTGCTCTGCTTCTACAACACTGACTGTGGTCATACTTCACAAAGCACTGCTTCATACTGCTGCTCTGCTTCTACAACACTTACTGTGGTCATACTTCACAAAGCACTGCTTCATACTGCTGCTCTGCTTCTACAACATTGACTGTGGTCAGACTTCACAAAGCACTGCTTCATACTGCTGCTCTGCTTCTACAACACTGACTGTGGTCATACTTCACAAAGCACTGCTTCTACAACACTTACTGTGGTCATACTTCACAAAGCACTGCTTCATACTGCAGCTCTGCTTCTACAACACTGACTGTGGTCATACTTCACAAAGCACTGCTTCATACTGCAGCTCTGCTTCTACAACACTGACTGTGGTCATACTTCACAAAGCACTGCTTCATACTGCTGCTCTGCTTCTACAACACTTACTGTGGTCATACTTCACAAAGCACTGCTTCTACAACACTTACTGTGGTCATACTTCACAAAGCACTGCTTCATACTGCAGCTCTGCTTCTACAACACTGACTGTGGTCATACTTCACAAAGCACTGCTTCATACTGCAGCTCTGCTTCTACAACACTGACTGTGGTCATACTTCACAAAGCACTGCTTCATACTGCTGCTCTGCTTCTACAACACTGACTGTGGTCATACTTCACAAAGCACTGCTTCATACTGTTGCTCTGCTTCTACAACACTGACTGTGGTCATACTTCACAAAGCACTGCTTCATACTGCTGCTCTGCTTCTTCAACACTTACTGTGGTCATACTTCACAAAGCACTGCTTCTACAACACTTACTGTGGTCATACTTCACAAAGCACTGCTTCATACTGCAGCTCTGCTTCTACAACACTGACTGTGGTCATACTTCACAAAGCACTGCTTCATACTGCAGCTCTGCTTCTACAACACTGACTGTGGTCATACTTCACAAAGCACTGCTTCATACTGCTGCTCTGCTTCTACAAGACTTACTGTGGTCATACTTCACAAAGCACTGCTTCCACAAAGCACTGCTTCATACTGCTGCTCTGCTTCTACAACACTGACTGTGGTCATACATCACAAAGCACTGCTTCATACTGCTGCTCTGCTTCTACAACACTTACTGTGGTCATACTTCAGAAAGCACTGCTTCATACTGCTGCTCTGCTTCTACAACACTGACTGTGGTCATACTTCACAAAGCACTGCTTCATACTGCTGCTCTGCTTCTACCACACTTACTGTGGTCATACTTCACAAAGCACTGCTTCATACTGCTGCTCTGCTTCTACAACACTGACTGTGGTCATACTTCACAAGGCACTGCTTCATACTGCTGCTCTGCTTCTACAACACTGACTGTGGTCATACTTCACAAAGCACTGCTTCATACTGCTGCTCTGCTTCTACATCACTGACTGTGGTCATACTTCACAAAGCACTGCTTCATACTGCTGCTCTGCTTCTACAACACTGACTGTGGTCATACTTCACAAAGCACTGCTTCATACTGCTGCTCTGCTTCTACAACACTGACTGTGGTCATACTTCACAAAGCACTGCTTCATACTGCTGCTCTGCTTCTACAACACTGACTGTGGTCATACTTCACAAAGCACTGCTTCATACTGCTGCTCTGCTTCTACAACACTGACTGTGGTCATACTTCACAAAGCACTGCTTCATACTGCTGCTCTGCTTCTACAACACTGACTGTGGTCATACTTCACAAAGCACTGCTTCATACTGCTGCTCTGCTTCTACAACACTTACTGTGGTCATACTTCACAAAGCACTGCTTCTACAACACTTACTGTGGTCATACTTCACAAAGCACTGCTTCATACTGCAGCTCTGCTTCTACAACACTGACTGTGGTCATACTTCACAAAGCACTGCTTCATACTGCAGCTCTGCTTCTACAACACTGACTGTGGTCATACTTCACAAAGCACTGCTTCATACTGCTGCTCTGCTTCTACAACACTTACTGTGGTCATACTTCACAAAGCACTGCTTCTACAACACTTACTGTGGTCATACTTCACAAAGCACTGCTTCATACTGCAGCTCTGCTTCTACAACACTTACTGTGGTCATACTTCACAAAGCACTGCTTCATACTGCTGCTCTGCTTCTACATCACTGACTGTGGTCATACTTCACAAAGCACTGCTTCATACTGCTGCTCTGCTTCTACAACACTGACTGTGGTCATACTTCACAAAGCACTGCTTCATACTGTTGCTCTGCTTCTACAACACTGACTGTGGTCATACTTCACAAAGCACTGCTTCATACTGCTGCTCTGCTTCTACAACACTTACTGTGGTCATACTTCACAAAGCACTGCTTCTACAACACTTACTGTGGTCATACTTCACAAAGCACTGCTTCATACTGCAGCTCTGCTTCTACAACACTGACTGTGGTCATACTTCACAAAGCACTGCTTCATACTGCAGCTCTGCTTCTACAACACTGACTGTGGTCATACTTCACAAAGCACTGCTTCATACTGCTGCTCTGCTTCTACAACACTTACTGTGGTCATACTTCACAAAGCACTGCTTCTACAACACTTACTGTGGTCATACTTCACAAAGCACTGCTTCATACTGCAGCTCTGCTTCTACAACACTGACTGTGGTCATACTTCACAAAGCACTGCTTCATACTGCTGCTCTGCTTCTACAACATTGACTGTGGTCAGACTTCACAAAGCACTGCTTCATACTGCTGCTCTGCTTCTACAACACTGACTGTGGTCATACTTCACAAAGCACTGCTTCATACTGCTGCTCTGCTTCATACTGCTGCTCTGCTTCTACAACACTGACTGTGGTCATACTTCACAAAGCACTGCTTCATACTGCTGCTCTGCTTCTATAACACTGACTGTGGTCATACTTCACAAAGCACTGCTTCATACTGCTGCTCTGCTTCTACAACACTTCCTGTGGTCATACTTCACAAAGCACTGCTTCATACTGCTGCTCTGCTTCTACAACACTTACTGTGGTCATACTTCAGAAAGCACTGCTTCATACTACTGCTCTGCTTCTACAACACTGACTGTGGTCATACTTCACAAAGCACTGCTTCATACTGCTGCTCTGCTTCTACAACACTGACTGTGGTCATACTTCACAAAGCACTGCTTCATACTGCTGCTCTGCTTCTACAACACTGACTGTGGTCATACTTCACAAAGCACTGCTTCGTACTGCTGCTCTGCTTCTACATCACTGACTGTGGTCATACTTCACAAAGCACTGCTTCATACTGCTGCTCTGCTTCTACAACACTTACTGTGGTCATACTTCACAAAGCACTGCTTCTACAACACTTACTGTGGTCATACTTCACAAAGCACTGCTTCATACTGCTGCTCTGCTTCTACAACACTTACTGTGGTCATACTTCACAAAGCACTGCTTCTACAACACTTACTGTGGTCATACTTCACAAAGCACTGCTTCATACTGCAGCTCTGCTTCTACAACACTGACTGTGGTCATACTTCACAAAGCACTGCTTCATACTGCAGCTCTGCTTCTACAACACTTACTGTGGTCATACTTCACAAAGCACTGCTTCATACTGCAGCTCTGCTTCTACAACACTGACTGTGGTCATACTTCACAAAGCACTGCTTCATACTGCTGCTCTGCTTCTATCTGCCTCTACAATGCTGACTGTGATGACTTCAAATTGTAATTGACAGTCAAAGAAGCCATTATAAGAAAAAATATTCACAGAGATATTAGCCAAACAATTGGCTTACCAAAATAAAGTGTTTGGCTCCAGATCTACACAAAGCTACTCAAATGTCCATCACCAGAGAGGTCCTGTTGTAATCAGGACCAAGAAAGGAAATACTCTACTGCAGTGACAGGAGATAAGACCACCCTGAGATCCGGGGGAGAGCTTTGCTAATAACTCAATAGCCAATTACATAATGTGATCAAACATTAATTAAATCATTGATCGAGCACTGGCCAAAACCTGGCACAACTTGTCAGTCTGTGTGAATCTAACATAACAATGTTAAACTTCCCTTTCTAGACACTGCAGAGAGTGCCTGCCATGAAGACTATAATGGGAGACGGAGAGAAAGAAAACCTGCTCTGTCTTTAAAGGCAGCTTTATGGAACCCTGGGGCTACATTGCTGTTCCTTCATTTCATAAGAATTGAAGACACGCAAAGACAGGATAACCAGCAAACTAACAACTGCATAATGCACTGGGTGCAGCACAGAATTAAATAAGGTAGCTCACCAATGGAGGCCACTACCTGACAAAATAACTAAAGCTTATTGAGATAAAAATATGTTACAAGCTACTACTTCATGGCTGGCAATGGCTAGTGTTGACAGGCTGATGAAAAGGTACTGGCTGATTAGTTTGTTTATTTAGCTAGCTTGCCTGTGAGTTTTAACAAAAATAAGTTTCCGTTTTTGTAGCACTGATGAGTTTTAAATATCGTAATGCCTCGGTTGTCATGAAATCAGTTGAAGAAAGGTGAACTCTATAACTGTAACTGTACAGATGGGTAACTAATTGGGAGAACAGCAGGAAGGAGCCCTGTCTGGCTGAGAAGAAGTGGGACATGCGTTCCACCCATGCTCACTAATTCAGATATATTTTTAACACTGGAATTGCCCAGGCCGTCAATCATATGACATCCACAGTCAAACTGCTATTTTCCACAGCTATGAAACATTGCCTATTTGGATCTTTACAAATATGCTTTATTAAATGTAAAAATACAAATAATGTATCAAGTCCACCTTAACCTGCCAAGCACTGTTAGGACAGCAGATGCAACCATGTATAGCTTTTCACTGAAGAACATTTTGGTTATTAAAGCTGTTGTAACTTTGAATTACTACAAATGAAAACAGTAAAAGATTTGTCTCCAAACACATGGCCGTGGTGTCTCCTGTGTCTATGAGGTTATGAATCCTTTTTCATATTTAAGTCTGGAGTGCTACAATTTCCACAGCTTCATACTATGGTCTTTTTTCTCACTGAAAACAAATCATTTGAAAATATTTCAATTGGCAAGGTACAAGCAAATTAAATCCTAACATGTTAATGCAGCGAGATGGATTTCATACGAACAGAAACTGAAACAGTTTACAGAGTGTTTGTTGATTTGTCCACAAGCCATCACTGAGCCCTGCCTTTCCAAAGAACAGTAATTTCACTATTATGAAGCTCTCTATTTGACACCTACCACTGAAACCCCAAATTATAGTGACATACTTACAGTGTTTCTAGGTTGTCCAGGCCTGCAAAGCAATTCTGGCCAATCTCCTTGATTTTGTTGTTGTGTAGATGTCTGAAAAAATAATGACCACATTTCACACATTCAGCCTGCGGTAAATGGTATACATGTGGATATGTGTAGCACCCAGGTAACAGCTAGGAGCAAAATGCATTACAAGAAACGATAACCGAAGTGAGATGCTATTTACCAATACAGTACATACTTCTGTGGTTAACATACACAGTGACTACATCACTGTAACAACGGATATAGAGGAGTTGAGCTTGGACAACAGGACAAGAGGCTGTGCTGGAGTAGTAGGTGTGTGGGTGTAAGGCTGAGGGAGCTGCCCTACAGCTGGTCTAGCTCATAGCTGCAAATTTGATTCCCATGTGGACACTCTAATCGCACCCTGGGCAAGCCAACTGAATGCATTTCTTCAGCCTGAATTGCTTCAATAAATATTCAGCAAATAGACTCACTCCAGATTTGAAGTTTCAGCTCGGCACATAAACACATATGATCAGTGTAATATTATGAGCACAGGAATCACATATGATCAGTGTAATATTATGAGCACAGGAATCACATATAATCAGTGTAATATTATGAGCACAGGAATCACAGGTGCAGAGCATGGCTACTCACAGCACCACGAGGCTGGAGAGGTTGGTGAAGGCGTGGTCAGGGATGAGGGTGATGCGGTTGAGGGCCAGTGTCAGGGCCTGCAGGTTGCCCAGGTGGCTGAGGGGCCCCACGGGGACCTCGGTCAGGCCGTTGTCGTCCAGCCACAGGTGGCGCAGCTGCTGCAGGCCCTGGAAGCTGTCCTCCGGCACGGCCGCAATGTGGTTTGCATCCAGCCGCCTGCAGAGAGAGCGACCCACACCCAGAGACGTGAAGCTCTGCAAACACGCAGAGAGAGCGACCAACACCCAGAGACGTGAAGCTCTGCAAACACGCAGAGAGAGCGACCAACACCCAGAGACGTGAAGCTCTGCAAACACGCAGAGAGAGCGACCAACACCCAGAGACGTGAAGCTTTGCAAACACGCAGAGAGAGCGACCCACACCCAGAGACCTGAAGCTCTGCAAACACGCAGAGAGAGCGACCAACACCCAGAGACCTGAAGCTCTGCAAACACGCAGAGAGAGCGACCAACACCCAGAGACCTGAAGCTCTGCAAACACGCAGAGAGAGCGACCAACACCCAGAGACGTGAAGCTCTGCAAACACGCAGAGAGAGCGACCAACACCCAGAGACGTGAAGCTTTGCAAACACGCAGAGAGAGCGACCCACACCCAGAGACCTGAAGCTCTGCAAACACGCAGAGAGAGCGACCAACACCCAGAGACCTGAAGCTCTGCAAACACGCAGAGAGAGCGACCAACACCCAGAGACCTGAAGCTCTGCAAACACGCAGAGAGAGCGACCAACACCCAGAGACCTGAAGCTCTGCAAACACGCAGAGAGAGCGACCAACACCCAGAGACCTGAAGCTCTGCAAACACGCAGAGAGAGCGACCAACACCCAGAGACCTGAAGCTCTGCAAACACGCAGAGAGAGCGACCAACACCCAGAGACCTGAAGCTCTGTAAACACGCAGAGAGAGCGACCAACACCCAGAGACCTGAAGCTCTGCAAACACGCAGAGAGAGCGACCAACACCCAGAGACCTGAAGCTCTGCAAACACGCAAGCGCCCACATGACACGGACGCCCACTTATGTGTGTCTTTACACATGGTTACAAGACCATTCATGTCATTGAAAAAGGCATTCAAAATATACACTCTAACAAAACATTGTATAACTGTACAATAATTCAAGCTCATTGGTTGAAAATTGGTTCTAACTGCCATAGCCAATGGTGTTTCAATGTCAGCGCATTCATAGAGAAGGGGTGGGATGAACAGTGTTGTGGTCTGAAGGTGTTTGTTGCTGCTATTCCTCTCTTGACCGTTAGAAGTCCGAAATGACCTATTGTACCTTTCAGTTAATTCGCATTGCCAAACAGCAAATGACGTCTTCACTATCAATGGTCAGACTCCTGAATGGTGTTGAATTCAGTTACAAAGGGCCATGAATCCTGACCCTGCCAGTGGTGATGATAGGAATCACTTCTGTGTAAAAACTGTAATAAGGCAGTATTTCCAGCTGCACTGGGCTGCGCGTGAGAAGGCTTTTAAATAAGGTGGCGGGAGAGGACAGCTGCCAGGTCGGTGCCAGAATGTCACTCAGCACAGGAAGCGTTTACACAGTCCCTGCAAACTCTGCTTTCCATGATCTCATGAGGCCTCCTGGGAGCACATCCCTCCGTCAGCGAGCCAGGCAGGAGCACCAGACAAGCCTGGGCCTGACCACCCGGTCGCTCTTCCGCAGTGAAGCACGCCACACGAACACGGAGCCAGGTTGCTCTTACCCCAGCCCAAGGGCACCGCCTTCTTGCCCCAGCCCAAGGGCACCGCCTACTTGCCCCAGCCCACAGGCACCGCCTTCTTGCCCCAGCCCACAGGCACCGCCTTCTTGCCCCAGCCCACAGGCACCGCCTTCTTCCGCCTTCTTGCCCCAACCCAAGGGTACTGGCTTCTCCTCACAGACAATAATCTGCCTCGAGGGCTTACTGCTGTCTGACCACAATGCTGGCCAGATAACCCAAGCTAAATTATTTCCCGTTTGTGAATGGAAAACCTCCTCGTCCCCTGACTGCATAATGAGCCCACAGCAGGGTTGAGCAGGGATATGAGCCTATAGCAGGGTTGAGCAGGGATATGAGCCCACAGCAGGGTTGATCAGGGATATGAGCCCATAGCAGGGTTGATCAGGGATATGAGCCCATAGCAGGGTTGATCAGGGATATGAGCCCATAGCAGGGTTGAGCAGGGATATGAGCCCATAGCAGGGTTGAGCAGGGATATGAGCCCACAGCAGGGTTGAGCAGGGATATGAGCCCACAGCAGGGTTGATCAGGGATATGAGCCCATAGCAGGGTTGAGCAGGGATATGAGCCCACAGCAGGGTTGATCAGGGATATGAGCCCATAGCAGGGTTCATCAGGGATATGAGCCCATAGCAGGGTTGAGCAGGGATATGAGCCCACAGCAGGGTTCAGCAGGGATATGAGCCCATAGCAGGGTTGAGCAGGGATATGAGCCCATAGCAGGGTTGATCAGGGATATGAGCCCATAGCAGGGTTGATCAGGGATATGAGCCCACAGCAGGGTTGAGCAGGGATATGAGACCATAGCAGGGTTGATCAGGGATATGAGCCCACAGCAGGGTTGAGCAGGGATATGAGCCCATAGCAGGGTTGATCAGGGATATGAGCCCATAGCAGGGTTGATCAGGGATATGAGCCCACAGCAGGGTTGAGCAGGGATATGAGCCCATAGCAGGGTTGAGCAGGGATATGAGCCACAAGCCAGCCGTGTGAGGACAAATCCAGCTAACGCACAAGCCAGCCGTGTGAGGACCTGCACCAATCTGCCACATGCAGGAGCCTCATGCCACGTGTGTACAGAACCTGCTACTGCTGCATCTCTATATATATATCCATGCAGAACCTGCTACTGCTGCATCTCTATGCATATATCCATGACTCCATGCAACTTAATTATTGTGTTGAATTTGGCAATGGCGGGGGACTCAGGAGTAATCATATATTACTGGATTAAGAAGCACACCTGGAACCATCTCTCTAATCTTTTAGTTTTTATCAACCTACCAATCAAGGTAACACACCAAGACATTAAAATATGTGGGCATAATCTTTTTTTCCCAGGATCTTGATGAGAAGCACAGGTACCAATTAGGATTATAAGAAAAATGGAGGTGGTTGGGTGGAGTATCCAGTTAAAGTATTAGTCTCGAGCGCAATTTGCTTGCAGGAGCAGTCACACGGTGCTGGCGCCATTGGCCACTAGGGGGCGTGTGCCAGGGGGCCAAGATCATTTCATGAGGCTCAAAACTCTAATGCAATACTATCACTCAAGCAAGTGAAATACAGGAGTGAATAATGGATTGAAAACTTGATTGTCCATTAACGCAGGCACTAACGGAAGAGCTGGGTCTGTTCAGAGCCTGAGACTCTGGTTCTCTGAATAACTACTCTGAAGAGCTTGGCTTCGCAAGTAACTGAACCAGAACACAATTTAAATGTAGGACACATTCAATCAATGCTTGCTAGACACAACTCAGAGATCTGAAAGATCCTTTCTCTGGGTCTGATCGCCCTGAGACAGAGAGGGTCTGATCTAACGCCCTGAGACAGAGAGGGTCTGATCTAACACCAGGAGACAGAGAGGGTCTGATCTAACGACCTGAGACAGAGAGGGTCTGATCTAACGCCCTGAGACAGAGAGGTTCTGATCTAACGACCTGAGACAGAGAGGGTCTGATCTAACGCCCTGAGACAGAGAGGGTCTGATCTAACGCCCTGAGACAGAGAGGGTCTGATCTAACACCCTGAGACAGAGAGGGTCTGATCTAACGCCCTGAGACAGAGAGGGTCTGATCTAACACCAGGAGACAGAGAGGGTCTGATCTAACGCCCTGAGACAGAGAGGGTCTGATCTAACGCCCTGAGACAGAGAGGGTCTGATCTAACGCCCTGAGACAGAGAGGGTCTGATCTAACGCCCTAAGACAGAGATGGTCTGATCTAACGCCCTGAGACAGAGGGTCTGATCTAACGCCCTGAGACAGAGAGGGTCTGATGTATTTCAGAGCAGAGATATTTAAGACTTGCTCTCCTGGCCATTGGCCTGAAGAGGTTTTGACAGTGGGCAGGGCTGCCCAGGTGCATACTTCATGTACTGTCTTCATAACACCGCCGCTCACATTAAAGGATCTGCTAAGTCTTTCATTTTCTTTGATTGTACTCCATGAAAGTCTTATCTATTGCTGTTGTCACACACATGAACTGCACTGGAACCGACTTCCTAATATTGTGTCATAAACAGATATTGAACACAAACTTTAATCATCAGAGCTAGGCACTAGTTAGTGGCAGTAACCAAACAGATTGCAGGAAATCAATCCCACACATTGTAGAAAAGAAGTTACTGACAAAAAAAATTACAGTTACTGTTATTTCAGAATTGCAGAGCCTGTTTTTAGTCAGCAGGAAATTTGTTTATACTGTATGGTCCGTACAAGATTATGAATCTACAAATGCTACATACAACTGCTAGGATGACAAATCACCTAATTATCTTCCCAATTTAAACAATTGTACATGATCTGTAAGCTTGATAAATGAAGGTGCATGCTTTTTTCAGCACTTCAGAACTCAAATGAGTAGCTCTTAACTTGAACAAACAATAACTGTGCACTTATAGTAATTTGTGAATACTGACTTAGTTACAGAAACATTAGGAAGAATGTCTGTCTGGAAACAGGGTTCACACAGACTCCATCTATGCAGTACATTAGATGTCATGTATTTGCCCACGTTTTGCACATACATATCAGATTTTCCTCAACCCCACTAATGGCTGCAGAGCTGTCAACCTGATGGACTGGAATAGCGCTGGTCTGTTTTTTTCAGTCATATAAAAGGTTAAGGACAAATAGACTTAGACATACATACAAGAACAGATCACAGCTTTGTCAAAAGCCAGATTAAAATCTTTTGTAACATTCAAGGAGAGAACATTGCCATGATTATTTACCAGTGCTTACTTTAAACTGTCACCTGAGAAATGTTGAAAATTACAGGCTGAGCAAAATGAAACCGCAATGTGCTTTTGAATAGAGCACCACCAGTTCTCAAAAGGTTTTCAACTTCATTGTTGTTTGTTTATTCATTGCATCTCTGTTCAGCCTGCAGGTCAAACAGGGTTGTGCACAATAAGTGCAAATACTTTGCGGAAATTCTCTCCATTTGTGTCTCTCTCTCTGCCTCTCCTTCTCTCGCTCTCTCTCAAATTTCTTTATAGTCTCAGTGCTAGAAGGCAAAAGGCGTGTTGACTGACAGCTTAGTCTATGAGGTGTGTTACAAAACCAGCTTTGCTCTGCCAAAATATATTACTTAAGCTACAACGCTTTAACCCCTTGGGGACAGAAAGAGACATGTGTACGAGACAACAAAGAAAGAGGAACACACAGTCTCATTTTGGAAATATCTGGAGTAGCAATAATGGTAAGAGTGCAGGCTCTCAAAACCAGTGTCCCCTCTTGCCCTCATGAAACTTTGAGAGGACAACCTTGCCGGTGCCAAGAGGAGTTCAGGAATCCAGCCTCGCATGACGAACACATCCAGAACCCCTCTGGGGCTCCACTGGTGAATTAAGACGATGAAGACAAACGTCCGCTGAGTGAGTGAGCTCAGCTGAGCGCTAGTGATTCTTCTGAGAGCAAATTTTTATGAAACAGCTGCAATGTGAACCCCCTTTATGGATTCCTCTGGAATAAAAGTTTGTGTTTTATACATGCCGGTTGATTTTTATGGGCACCCAGTTCCTTACATCCCTATTGAACGAGTCTGAACTAATCCTCTGTGCGCAGAGTGACAGCCAAGTGCTGCCCACTAGGACGAGGGGCAATCTTACAGACATGTTGATGGACTAGCTGTACGTAAACACGGAAGTGCATGCATTAAGGTAGATGAAATATAAAAATAGCTGCAAAGAGCTGCCTACCAGCCTGCCAACACTAATGTGTATTTATTTACTGCTGGAGGGATGCCACACAGGTATACTGCAGCTTGAACTCCATCTATCTAGCGGGACAGATCGGCAGTGCTAACGTTAGATATCTATTTTTTATCTTTTATCTTTTATCTTTTGCTAGCTATAGGCTATACACAGGAGTAAATAAACCAGTCCTCCTGACTAACACTTGGACTATGGCTGTCTAGCTGGTGCATTGACATTGAGTGCTGAGACGCATTTAAGTTTTTAATCAAAGATGTTCTTCACAAGCAAATATTATCTAGTTAGTGTGTTGGGTAATGTCACAATTGCTTCTTAAATTAATAAATGACGTTCCCCGAGCATCAATCCTGCTAATCAGCTCAAAATATAGGAATATGTAGTTAGATCTCAAACAGGCATGAGATAGAGACAACGTTAGCAGGCTAGCATCTTCCACTGTTTAATACGACTGTTTGTGACAGATGAGCCACTGAGTGCTAATTATAGCTACGAATTCACAATAGTCTAGCTATATCTCTTTCTAACTAGTACATACCAAGCAGTAAATAAATGTATTTGCTTATTCCTGTGTGTCGGAGTGCATGCTATAGCCTATATAGCCTATGAACAATAGTGTAGCAAACATCTTTAAATTTAAAGATATAATAGGTAGACAGTCAAGAAAGGAATTGCAGCAACAAACACCCTCAAATCACAACACTGTTTATCCCCATTCACTGGGAATGCGCTGACATTGAAACGCCATTGGCTGTGGCAATTAGAACCAATTTTCAACCAATGAACTCGACATATTGTACAGCTGTACAATGTTTGTCGGTGCGTCACCTGTATAGTTTGAAACCCAAATTTAAGGACTATAAACACAGAGGGTGAGTCAACACGTCAGTGAGCCTGTTTCAATGACAGGACGGGATTTACAATGTTCCTGTGACAATGTTTCTCACCCATGTTCCTTTAGGGGCTTGGTAGATATTTCATCTGATTTGTTAAATCATTTGAATTTAAACAAACTTGAAATGCTTTTGTACCTCCATTATCCTACCATTCAGCCATAATTTTGTTATTATGTCTAAAATTACTTAGCATTCTCCTTTCATCTTTTTAACTTCACAATTACTGCTGTGATGAAGTTTCAATTCAATGTTAACGGTTCAATGCTTAGCATGATATGATAAGCACCATGAGTTGCAGTGGTTTGCAGAAATTCTTCTCAATATGGTGCACACAGCTCTGGGGAGCCAAAAAGGAAACTTCACCTGGAAAAACAAGGCTAATCACATTCACGTTTTTCCACCTTGTTTTTAGTGGAGGGGTTTGTTCCTGTGTTGTTTTAAGCCAAGTAGAAGCAAGGCCAGAGGAAAAACAAGTTCATGGAAAGCAATTGACTGGTTTTTCTTTAGATTGGCATCACAGCAGCACTCAATGTTTCTCAGGCCACACACTGGCCTCCCCTGTCCATTACTACAGCATGCCTTAATGTAATGTAATGTAATACCTTAAGAGGCAGATCTCACATCCTTCCAATGAGAATATCCCAACCTAACATTTACTGAAAATGACAGTTGTGCCAAGTCCATGTGTTGCTTTCAATAAAGGTGATCGATCACTTCCTATCTGGTGCTCAAACATACCAACACGGGCAGACTGCAAACCTATTACAACTGCACCTTCATGTTTCCCGCAGGCAGCAACAACATGGCACAGTACTCGAACAGAAATGGCTCCAATAAGCCAGTTAATTTGTGCATGTGACGGAGGGGAAGGCAGTGTCAGTAAGAACACGGTCTGACTCACAGAGACTGGAGGGAGAGGAGGTTCTTCAGAGCCAGGCTGGGCACAGTCTTCAGCTGGTTATTCTGCAACATCCTGAAAAAAAATTAAAAAATGCATCCCTCGTCATAAATCATATTCACATGTCATAACACAACCCTTCAGTGCAACTACGTAATGAGCAAACAGGAATCAGACGAGAGAGTGGATGTAACATTCTATCTGTAATCTGTAACAGAAGTTTTGAGTGTGCCGTTCTTCTCTGGGCAGTGTGAAAGTGAATGACTTTAACTGTTCCTCCGCGGTCCGCCAGAATGTGAGGGCAAGCAAATAGTAAATGGTAAATGGTTGGAATTTATAGAGCGCCTTTATCCAAATCACTGTACAAGTCATGCTTCTCATTCACCCATTCATACGCACACTCGCACACAAACGCACGCACGCATGGTGACTGACTGCCATGGAAGGCACCAACCAGCTCCATGAACCAGGGGTTAGGTGTCTTGCTCAGGGACACTTCGACACACCCAGGGTGGGATCGAACCAGCAACCCTCCAACTGCCAGACGACTGCTCTTACCACCTGAGCCCATGCCAAGTATGTATGGCCTCTTGTCTGTTAATCTCAGGATGTTTTTTGAGAAAAAGGTTACCTGGCCAACAGTATCGCATCATTGTGCTCAGACATAATCAGGCCGGCGTATCTCTCTTCCTCCACCTTATCAGCTCTTTCAGGCGTCATTACAGTGTTCACGGAGAGCTTTTGTTTTCCTTTCTGAGGAACAGTAATTGTGATATGGGTATGTACAATGACGAGTATTGCTTCCAGTTTTGGGGAGTTTTTCGATGTCTGTACTCGTTCGTTCTGCAGTCTTGTGAATTTGCGAGACATCATATTTAACTCCCTTTCAAGATTCAGTGATCATTTATTGTCTTGAACAATCCAACAGAGAAATAGCAGCATTTACACTGCGCAATACCTTAAACCTGTTTAAGCTGCCTTAACTGTTCATTCCATCCTGGCTTGATTGAGAAGTATTTTATCCAGTAGAGGACAGTACAAGCTGTCTAATGGTGTATGGCACGCCATAGAACAGCTTCTGTGGCCGGAATGCCTGTTGTAACACAGCATTGCACATTTGAGCATAACATTACACTTTAATATACACGCACAACAGTGGTAATAGTGATTTTCTCTGACTTTTTCAAGATTTTACAAATTCTGACTCATCCCAATGGTGAAAGGAAATTCAGCCCACCATTGGATTTTGGGAGCGAGTAGGATTAGAAGTAGAAGTAGAAGTATGATTTTTTTTAAATATTGTTATATTCGCATTGACCATAATAGACAATCCTATGCTAATAATGCTAATCTTTGTATTGGGAGGCTGAGTAGATGTTAGTATAGGAGCACTGTCTACACCAGCGTTTCCCAACTAATGTGATGCCAGGTGAGCTCAGGTGAGCTCAGTTGTGCCTTTTTAAAAAAATCCCAGTGTTTCCCATTACTTAACTAAATATAAAATAAACTAAATCAAATATTTGTACTCTCATAATCAGCATAAAGATGGCTGAGTGCTTTGCAGCATCCCCAGTATGAGTGCAGGAGACGACAGCGGGCCTTCGATACACACACCATCGTTTCATCTCAACTTCCGCAAGCCATCGGCCCAGAACTTATTATGAGGAGACAAGATAGTTAATCATCTACTCACTGGCTAGATCATCTTCAGTGTGGTTTCACTGGTTACATCATCTTCAGTGTGGTTTCACTGGTTACATCATCTTCAGTGTGGTTTCACTGGCTACAACATCTTCAGTGTGGTTTCACTGGTTACATCATCTTCAGCGTGGTTTCACTGGCTACATCATCTTCAGTGTGGTTTCACTGGTTACATCATCTTCAGTGTGGTTTCACTGGTTACATCATCTTCAGTGTGGTTTCACTGGTTACATCATCTTCAGTGTGGTTTCACTGGTTACATCATCTTCAGTGTGGTTTCACTGGTTACAACATCTTCAGTGTGGTTTCACTGGTTACAACATCTTCAGTGTGGTTTCACTGGTTACAACATCTTCAGTGTGGTTTCACTGGTTACAACATCTTCAGTGTGGTTTCACTGGTTACATCATCTTCAGTGTGGTTTCACTGGTTACAACATCTTCAGTGTGGTTTCACTGGTTACAACATCTTCAGTGTGGTTTCACTGGTTACATCATCTTCAGTGTGGTTTCACTGGTTACAACATCTTCAGTGTGGTTTCACTGGTTACATCATCTTCAGTGTGGTTTCACTGGTTACAACATCTTCAGTGTGGTTTCACTGGTTACATCATCTTCAGTGTGGTTTCACTGGTTACATCATCTTCAGTGTGGTTTCACTGGTTACATCATCTTCAGTGTGGTTTCACTGGTTACATCATCTTCAGTGTGGTTTCACTGGTTACAACATCTTCAGTGTGGTTTCACTGGTTACATCATCTTCAGTGTGGTTTCACTGGTTACATCATCTTCAGTGTGGTTTCACTGGTTACATCATCTTCAGTGTGGTTTCACTGGTTACATCATCTTCAGTGTGGTTTCACTGGTTACATCATCTTCAGTGTGGTTTCACTGGTTACATCATCTTCAGTGTGGTTTCACTGGTTACACATTATTTCCCGCATCAAGTTAGTAAAGCTGCCTGTATCCCGAGAATGAAACCCTGATGTGAGTCATGTGACGCACGATACTGTGGATATGTGGATATATGGACATAGTGTGGATACTGGCACTGATATGTAACCAAGTGGTGGTTAAAAGAACTAACATCAGCTACACACCTGAAGGCTATAGACCTACTCTACTAGTAGGCTACATTATATCCAGCATCTAGTTGCCAAAGCTATATCCCAACTGTGATATTTTAGCCTTATGTTGATAAAATGCCCTGGATCTAACTTCTTAATTTCCTCCCTAAGAGCGCCGGATTGATGCATCTAATTGTTCATTTACAATTTTAATTAAAAAATTCCCCTCACCACATTTTCTTGAAATTCTGTGGAAAACACTGAACCCCATTCACAAAAGCCAAAATAAATAACTAAAAGGCATTTTCGCTGAATTCACTACCGTCAAAGTCAACGTCACTATTTTTTGAGAGGCATGACATTCGCTGATCTTGGTATGCCCAGGGCACAGGGCAGGGGAATGCTGGCATGCCCAGGGCAGTGTGGGATCATCATGCACAGGGCAGTGTGGGCTCATCATGCACAGGGCAGTGTGGGATCATCATGCACAGGGCAGTGTGGGATCATCATACACAGGGCAGTGTGGGATCATCATGCACAGGGCAGTGTGGGATCATCATGCACAGGGCAGTGTGGGATCATCATGCACAGGGCAGTGTGGGATCATCATGCACAGGGCAGTGTGGGATCATCATGCACAGGGCAGTGTGGGATCATCATGCACAGGGCAGTGTGGGATCATCATGCACAGGGCAGTGTGGGCTCATCATGGCATGCACAGGGCAGTGTGGGCTCATCATGGCATGCACAGGGCAGTGTGGGTTCATCATGCACAGGGCAGTGTAGGCTCATCATGGCATGCACAGGGCAGTGTGGGTTCATCATGCACAGGGCAGTGTGGGATCATCATGCACAGGGCAGTGTGGGATCATCATGCACAGGGCAGTGTAGGCTCATCATGGCATGCACAGGGCAGTGTGGGATCATCATACACAGGGCAGTGTGGGATCATCATGCACAGGGCAGCGTGGGATCATCATGGCATGCACAGGGCAGTGTAGGCTCATCATGGCATGCACAGGGCAGTGTGGGATCATCATGCACAGGGCAGTGTGGGATCATCATGCACAGGGCAGTGTGGGATCATCATACACAGGGCAGTGTGGGATCATCATGCACAGGGCAGTGTGGGATCATCATACACAGGGCAGTGTGGGATCATCATGCACAGGGCAGTGTGGGATCATCATACACAGGGCAGTGTGGGATCATCATGCACAGGGCAGTGTGGGATCATCATACACAGGGCAGTGTGGGATCATCATGCACAGGGCAGTGTGGGCTCATCATGGCATGCACAGGGCAGTGTGGGTTCATCATGCACAGGGCAGTGTGGGATCATCATGGCATGCTGTGTGAGAATTCATACCACTCACAATGACATTGAGTGTTGAAATTCCCACGCTACAAAAGAGTAAACACTTGTAAATTGTAAATGAGTTATTTAAAAAAGTTATTTGCTTCATTTAAGACATTTTAAAGTGTTTGTGATGCTTACCTATGGAGTTGTAAAGCCTTAAAATAGAACAAAAATGAGGTTGCCAGATTTTCCATTGTGCTAATCACTTGCCTTACTAAAGCCGATTTCTGTCCATCTACTGTATGGACATTACACTGTGAGAGTGGCTATGCTGTGTTTTATCCACAACAAACAGTTTTCCAAGTTTGCCTTCGGCTTGGGGAATGAAATAAAGGGTGTGACAAAAATGTACTAAGAAATCAGAAAGGGGGTAAATACATTTTCACAACACAGTATATACAGTAGGGTCCAAAGGACTGAGGCCACCAGTGAAAATGCTTCTATTTTGTATTTAATACAAACTTTTTAATTACAAATGATATCATCACCATAACAATTTCAGTGTAAAGCTGAATTTCTTAGTATTTGGAATGTCCCCCTTTTGCTTTAATGGCAATGTGCACATGGACTCCACAAATTTGTGCAAAGCTTGATGATCCATGTTATCCCTGAAAATTTGTCCAAAGAGCATTTTGTGATGTTACTGAATTTAATTTGATTAAAAAAATGTAAAATCCTAAAACTTTCTGTTTATTACATGGAAAAAAAAAACCCTCAGATTGTCAATGTGGTCTCAGACCTTTGGACCCCACTGAACAAATTAAAGACAAGATAGTAAGGGGAATCTTTCCTTAGTCCTCCACAAGAAGTAGTTTTCCCTTTTCAAGATAAAACCAAACCAATGTAATTTAAAAATAAAAATGTGTTTTAATAGTAGGCAATTACAAAACAGTTTATGATGTCCACATCACCTTGTGGAATGGATGGAACCAGAGTTCACCACAAGGACCCGTTTTGTCAACAACCTGACCATTCACTGAGCGACGAAATCTGGCTGAACGTCACGATAATTCGTTTTCAGAAATCCAAATGTTTTCTTTTTTCAAACAGTGAACAGCAATGTCACATGTCTTATATAAGTCACAATCCCACATTGTCTCACGTGCTACAGTCCTCAGCATTTTTACATTGTTAAAAAACACAATATTATGATATGCATGCAAAAGGTCTTTGTTTAATTTCTCCAGCTCCTCTGGTTGTATGTCTCAGCTAAAAAAAGGGTTACATTAATGATATCAGCTTGTCAAATATTTTGACAGGTTATCAGAAACACCCTGACACTAAAGTATTCAAGGACTTTTAAGTTGCCCAGCCCTGGGAATTGCAATTCTGCTGCACTGGTCCTATAAGAGATAAGGCGAGAACTTCTAAACAGCCTTTGTCTGGAATTCCAGCACAATTCAGATTGCTGTGCTGCCATATAGCCTACATATATATTCTCACTTGTTGAACATGGTGTACAGAAGCTGGGTGTGTCACATTCATTTCCCCCCATTTTCGTACACTCCTGTACTGCTTGTCCAGCTGTTTGAGAGTGTGTGCTGTATCTGAGTGCTGGAGGAAGTTGCACACAATGCAGAACTCTGCCAGGGCAAGGGAAGGGGGCAGCAGGGGGAAAATCATGGAGTCTTGGTTAAAAGAAAAACACAAAAAAAAAAAACAATATGTATATATACTCACAGCACTTTGAGCTGGTGGAGGCCGGAGAGGGCTTCTGGGTGGATGTAAGTCAGGTCATTTCCAGCCAGCCGCCTAAAAAGCCAAAGACAAGGACCTCACAATGAGTATAGTAAGTGCATCAACTGGAATTCAATATTACAGTGCAGTCTGTATGAATTTGTACAATTTCTGCTCTTTTGGGTCTGCACTCCTGCATATTGGATTTGAAATGAAACCATGAATATGAGGTTAATGAGGTCACTTTTAATTTGAGGGTATATCGGGTGAACTGTGTAGGAACGATATCCGTTTTCATACGCAGTCCCTCCATTTCAGGGGCTCATCGCAGAGAGGATGCAGCTGGCCCCCTCCTAACCACCCTCCCAATTCAACACTGATGCCGGCGTCCTGAAAAAAACATTTAGCTACCGGAATTAAACAAGCAGAAACAGCAGGAATGTCTTGCGTAGTGTGCACACGGATACCTTGCACGTTCATTTATATGCATGTGCGTGCGTCTTCACAAAATGTTTTCATTTCTTATCTCCAGATATCAGCTTTCCCAACAATCTAAGAGACGGTGCAGTAGCCTTCTTGGTATTCTCCTTTTTTTGAAAAAGGACAACAAACAGCAAAATCAGGAGCATTAATTGGCTGAAAGTATGACAGCACTGTGCAGATTGGTTATGGTCATGGTTATGAAAGCCACTGGCTCCACACGACAGGGGCCAATACAGGGAAATAATGTCTCTCATTCTTCAGTACATTTCTCCACATCACACCCCTCTGTGACAAAATATTATCTACCGTAGGAAAGAGGGCTTTGTTTTTATAAAAACCAGGTCCAGCCTGTCTACGAGTTTTATTCATGGTGAACATTAGCAGTCTTAGCTTGGTACACAATGTGCAGTAAAAGGTGTCATTAACAAAGGGATAGGCCCAGCAGTGTTAAAAACATGAATTTTCTTTCCCCAAACGAGTGTGATATTTTAATTGATTAAAACCCCAAAAGACGATAGAGACATAAGAGAATTCCAGCTTTGGGAGCCTGGATCTGCAACAGGACAATGAGACCTGTTCCCGGCAAATGAATTCCCAAAACATCCACTCAAGTTTTGTTCTTATTTCAAAGCCCCCCCTCCCCCTTCTAACAAAGTCGGGACATGTCTCCCAAGGCTGAGAGCAGAGAGGAATGTGCCCAGCCTTGTTCTGAACCCACCCACCTCCAAGAAAACACCACTCCTTACATGCTCTTGTCCCACACCGGAACCTGGATCACTGTGCTTTCTGTGCTTTCTGTGCTTTCTGTGCTTTCTGTGTAACTGCCACTGCCGCTGCAGAGCCAAACTCTTTCAGCAAACAGGGTGGGAGGGGAGAGGGCTACTGGCTTGCACGACTCCGGGGAAGGGACCCTACCGTCTGCCTCAGCCTGCATTCATTCAGCTGAGCCAGGATGTGTGCACTGCAGGTCTCCATACTGTACCCTACTGCAGGTCTCTATACACCCTGTACCCTACTGCAGGTCTCCATACTGTACCCTACTGCATGTCTCCATACTGTACCCTACTGCAGGTCTCCATACGCCCTGTACCCTACAGCAGGTCTCTATACGCCCTGTACCCTACTGCAGGTCTCCATACTGTACCATACTGCATGTCTCCATACTGTACCCAACTGCGGGTCTCCATACACCACTGTACCCTACTGCAGGTCTCCATACACCACTGTACCCTACTGCAGGTCTCCATACACCACTGTACCCTACTGCAGATCTCCATATGCCCTGTACCCTACTGCAGGTCTCTATACACCCTGTACCCTACTGCAGGTCTCCATACTGTACCCTACTGCATGTCTCCATACTGTACCCTACTGCAGGTCTCCATACGCCCTGTACCCTACAGCAGGTCTCTATACGCCCTGTACCCTACTGCAGGTCTCCATACTGTACCATACTGCATGTCTCCATACTGTACCCTACTGCGGGTCTCCATACACCACTGTACCCTACTGCAGGTCTCCATACACCACTGTACCCTACTGCAGGTCTCCATACACCACTGTACCCTACTGCAGGTCTCCATATGTGCTGTACCCTACTGCAGGTCTCCATATGCCCTGTACCCTACTGCAGGTCTCCATACACCGTGTACCCTACTGCAGGTCTCCATACTGTACCTTACTGCAGGTCTCCATACTGTACCTTACTGCAGGTCTCCATACTGTACCCTACTGCAGGTCTCCATACTGTACCCTACTGCAGGTCTCCATACACCACTGTACCCTACCGCGGGTCTCCATACTGTACCCTACTGCAGGTCTCCATACTGTACCCTACTGCAGGTCTCCATATGCGCTGTACCCTACTGCAGGTCTCCATATGCCCTGTACCCTACTGCAGGTCTCCATAATGTACCCTACTGCATGTCTCCATACTGTACCCTACTGCTGGTCTCCATACGCCCTGTACCCTACTGCAGGTCTCCATATGCCCTGTACCCTACTGCAGGTCTCCATACGCCCTGTACCCTACTGCCGGTCTCCATACACCCTGTACCCTACTGCAGGTCTCCATATGCCCTGTACCCTACTGCAGGTCTCCAGACACCCTGTACCCTACTGCAGGTCTCCATACTGTACCCTACTGCAGGTCTCCACACTGTACCCTACAGCAGGTCTCCATACTGTACCCTACTGCAGGTCTCCATACACCACTGTACCCTACTGCAGGTCTCCATACGCCCTGTACCCTACTGCAGGTCTCCATACTGTACCCTACTGCAGGTCTCCATACACCACTGTACCCTACTGGAGGTCTCCATACTGTACCGTACTGCAGGTCTCCATACACCACTGTACCCTACTGCAGGTCTCCATACACCACTGTACCCGGCCGTGGCTGTGGAGGTCATGAACACACTGCGGGAGGCGTCTCAGTGATGGGAAACCGCCAACATGCTGGCAGCACTGCCATTTAAACTCAACTACCTTCTCTTTCAGGATCAACACATTCTTCCTGGATTGGACTGGCTCATACAATAGATGAAGAACACATGGATATTTAGGTCAAATGTATGCATCAAAATTACCCAGCAAAATCTTTCTATGTTACTATTTTTCTGGAGCCCACTGTAAATATAAATGATAAACAAAGAAGGGTTTAGCCGGCATCGATTGTGGCATGTATACGATACCAACTCACTGACAGTTGATTTAACGGCAAATGATTTTGGTATGTTGTATGCCAGAATAACGTAGTTTGCAGTTAAGTTTTTGGCACATTCCTCTCTGGCAATGCCATTACCACACAGTGAAAGTAACACCAATGTGACCTTTGCCCTCGTCCCCCGTTCGCCTTGCGTCAAGGTCTCGCTCTCTGATTGGCCCACCAGTGGGAGAGGCTGCCCACCCTAAGCAATTTCCCCCAAGAGAGCCATCAAATGGGGGCATCCGGAGTTTCCCAAACCGCAACGCACGCCCTGACTGCTATGATCGCAGGCGCTGCTGAACCTACATTTGCAGCAATCTGCATTTTCAACACAGTCAATCCAACTACCGTCCCGACTACATCCCTGCATACAGGACCTACATTCAAATAGGCAAAAAGATACCAACCACAACACACCCCTCAGAAACTACAGGAAAACACTGAAACAGAAAACTTGCATTCTGCTCTCCTTAGATCAGCTTCATTCTGCTCTCCTTAGATCAGCTGCATTCTGCTCTCCTTAGATCAGCTTCATTCTGCTCTCCTTAGATCAGCTTCATTCTGCTCTCCTTAAAGCAGCTTCATTCTGCTCTCCTTAGATCAGCTTCATTCTGCTCTCCTTAAAGCAGCTTCATTCTGCTCTCCTTAGATCAGCTTCATTCTGCTCTCCTTAAAGCAGCTGCATTCTGCTCTCCTTAGATCTGCTTCATTCTGCTCTCCTTAGATGAGCTTCATTCTGCTCTCCTTAGATGAGCTTCATTCTGCTCTCCTTAACACAGCTTCATTCTGCTCTCCTTAAATCAGCTTCATTCTGCTCTCCTGCGCTCCTGTCGTAGAGCACACGCACACATTGTCTCTTCACCTCCAG
Organism: Conger conger; assembly: GCF_963514075.1. Lineage (NCBI taxonomy): Eukaryota > Metazoa > Chordata > Actinopteri > Anguilliformes > Congridae > Conger > Conger conger. Next base: position 64,243,399 of record NC_083765.1, on the reverse strand, counting down.
TGAAAGGAGCAAAAAAGCAAATGTGCCAGTGCCTTGCTAAATCTGCCTCGTCACAAAAAAACTGAGCAAAAGCTTTCAGCAAATGTAAGAAAACATACATATGACTGCACTTATCCCTGCAAGTATAGCAGTTTCTTCTCATATTACCCGCTTCTGAGCACAGGGCAAAACATGCATTTTTTATCCACTTTTTTTTTAATCCCTTAGGTAGTGCCCCCTTTTTAAACACAAGCCTGAAAAATGACATACCCAAAAAATAATGGTTCCTATTCTTTTGACGGCAGGCATCACCCTGGTCTCGTCTGAAAGGTTCTGTCGCCCGTGAGGGTTGAAGCTCAAACCTTTTCTTTCCCCACATCATTTTTTGTTTTTGTTTTTAAGAGTATAGATGAATATAGATGTGTGTGGCTGTACCTGGTGGGCCTGGAAATGCAATGGGGCCACAGCCACAACGTTATGGCGCATTTCCACCAGTGGAACTTTACCCCGGAACTAAGGTATTTCGCCGGAAGTCGGCGCGTTTTCATACCACGTGCTTGGCAAATCTCATCGTTCCGGGGCCGTTATTCAGCCCTAAAAAAGCCCCTGCTCAGGAGGTAGAGCTTTCTGATGGCCAGGAACTAGCGTGGGTGTGGCTAGCAGCGCAGGTAATTTCTGATTGGGCGAGTTTACGTGCATTGTATTCCAGGCGGCATTTTTAAATGCCTGCTACAGAGCTTGTTTTGTTTGTTGTATCACAACACCTTAGTTCCTCAATTTACTGTACGAGCACATAATGCTTACGCCGGTCTGCCCGCTAGCAAGCGATTATGTAGCGATAGCTATTTAACGATAGCTAAAAGACCGGCGTTTTGCAACGATGTAGACGCACGTACAGGTCTAATGGTGTTTCTCAACACATTGTAGTGTGACTGTTGTTTTTTTGATTTGGACTGTGGCTTTACTTAAGTGCAATGTGAAACCATAACAAGTGAATAAATGCAACATTTTTTCAATTCTGAGTCTATCTCTTTTCGAAATCAGTATTTGCAACTCCTGCTTAACTGCGGTGGGCTAGTCTTCAGACTAATTTGCGTAAACTTGGTGGAAATGCAGGCTGAAGGAACCTTTTGTTAATTGCGTACTTGTTCCTGGGAGTTAAATTCCCAGGAACTCCCGGTCGAAATGAAGCATTAGACACATTTGATGACAGTGCTCCAAAAAATTAGCATTCTGCATTGCTTTAATCCAAGCTACGTCCAGGCAAGTTTGGAGACTCCAAAAGAGCACATGATAACCAAATGTTATTATAGGTTGTATGAGGTGTAAAATACTATAGTGTATAATAAATGCTACTGGAAGAATTGCCATGAAAAATGTTGCCTGCCTGTCACCCTCTTCCCCCTGGCAGGAGCAGGTCTGGAAGATAAATCTAGATAAAAATGCCAGAAAATAAAAGCTGAAATTCAGATCGGTCATCTCATGTACATCTTTTGACCTCAAACTCAGCTGTCTTCAGTGTAGAGCCATATGCTATTTTTTTCCAGAATTCTAACAGTAACAAATGGGTTCTTGGGTGAAGACTTGCACATTGCCCTTGGCAGTGGTTCTGAATAAGTGCAGGTGTTAAGCACTTGCTAATAGAATGAAGTCACTATTTACTATTATACAAAAAACAGCACTAATATGTAATTTTTAACAACTCCCCTCCCCACCCAAAAAAACTGCAAAGACTATCTTTGTTGATGACATATAAGCTTCTCCAATATCATGCTAAGTAAACTGAAAATGCTATTTCTAAAATTCTACAAACAATTCCTTCAGCATTACGGTCGAGAAAACTGAAATCTATGAATTATTTGTTGTATTCGTTTTTGAATGCATTTTTATTTTCCAAAAAATGAAGAGACTTGCAGGCAATGGGTGTTACTTCGAGAGGCCGCCCACAGGTTTCTTAGAGCCCATTTCTCACTATACACTACAGCCTTTAAAATGCCCAATGGAGTCACTATACACTACAGCCTTTAAGATGCCCAATGGAGTCACCACAGCCTTTAAAATGTCCAATGGAGTTACTACAGCCTTTAAAATGCCCAATGGAGTCACTATACACTACAGCCTTTAAAATATCCAATGGAGTCACTATAGACCACAGCCTTTAAAATGCCCAATGGAGTCACTCACTATACACCACAGACTTTAAAATGTCCAATGGAGTCACTACAGCCTTTAAAATGCCCAATGGAGTCACTCTACACTAAAGCCTTTGAAATGCCCAATGGAGTCACGACAGCCTTTAAAATGCCCAATGGAGTCACTCTACACTACAACCTTTAAAATATCCAATGGAGTCACTACAGCCTTTAAAATGTCCAATGGAGTCACTCACTATACACCACAGCCTTTAAAATGCCCAATGGAGTCACTATACACTACAGCCTTTAAAATGTCCAATGGAGTCACTATACACTACAGCCTTTAAAATGCCCAATGGAGTCACTACAGCCTTTACAATGCCCAATGGAGTCACCACAGCTTTTAAAATGCCCAATGGAGTCACTACAGCCTTTAAAATGCCCAATGGAGTCACTATACACTACAACCTTTAAAATGTCCAATGGAGTCACTCACTATACACCACAGCCTTTAAAATGCCCAATGGAGTCACTATACACTACAGCCTTTAAAATGCCCAATGGCGTCACTCACTATACACTACAGCCTTTAAAATGCCCAATAGAGTCACTATACACTACAGCCTTTAAGATGTCAAATGGAGTCACTTTACACTACAGCCTTTAAAATGCCCAATGGAGTCACTCATTATACACTACAGCCTTTAAAATTCCCAATGGAGTCACTACAGCCTTTAAAATGCCCAATGGAGTCACTAAAGCCTTTAAAATGCCCAATAGAGTCACTATACACTACAGCCTTTAAGATGTCAAATGGAGTCACTTTACACTACAACCTTTAAAATGCCCAATGGAGTCACTACAGCCTTTAAAATGCCCAATGGAGTCACGATACACTACAACCTTTAAAATGCCCAATGGAGTCACTACAGCCTTTAAAATGCCCAATGGAGTCACTACAGCCTTTAAAATGCCCAATGGAGTCACTACAGCCTTTAAAATGCCCAATGGAGTCACGATACACTACAACCTTTAAAATGCCCAATGGAGTCACTACAGCCTTTACAATGCCCAATGGAGTCACCACAGCTTTTAAAATGCCCAATGGAGTCACTACAGCCTTTAAAATGCCCAATGGAGTCACTATACACTACAACCTTTAAAATGTCCAATGGAGTCACTCACTAAACACCACAGCCTTTAAAATGCCCAATGGAGTCACTATACACTACAGCCTTTAAAATGCCCATTGGAGTCACTACAGCCTTTAAAATGCCCAATGGAGTCACTATACACTACAGCCTTTAAAATGTCAAATGGAGTCACTATACAGTACAACCTTTAAAATGCCCAATGGAGTCACTATACACTACAGCCTTTAAAATGCCCAATGGAGTCACTACAGCCTTTAAAATGCCCAATGGAGTCACTACAGCCTTTAAAATGCCCAATAGAGTCACTATACACTACAGCCTTTAAGATGTCAAATGGAGTCACTTTACACTACAGCCTTTAAAATGCCCAATGGAGTCACTCATTATACACTACAGCCTTTAAAATTCCCAATGGAGTCACTACAGCCTTTAAAATGCCCAATGGAGTCACTACAGCCTTTAAAATGCCCAATAGAGTCACTATACACTACAGCCTTTAAGATGTCAAATGGAGTCACTTTACACTACAACCTTTAAAATGCCCAATGGAGTCACTACAGCCTTTAAAATGCCCAATGGAGTCACGATACACTACAACCTTTAAAATGCCCAATGGAGTCACTACAGCCTTTAAAATGCCCAATGGAGTCACTACAGCCTTTAAAATGCCCAATGGAGTCACTACAGCCTTTAAAATGCCCAATGGAGTCACTATACACTACAGCCTTTAAAATGCCCAAATGGAGTCACTATACACTACAACCTTTAAAATGCCAAATGGAGTCACTCACTATACACTACAGCCTTTAAAATGCCCAAATGGAGTCACTCACTATACACTACAACCTTTAAAATGCCCAATGGAGTCACTACAGCCTTTAAAATGCCCAATGGAGTCACTATACACTACAGCCTTTAAAATGCCAAATGGAGTCACTATACACTACAGCCTTTAAAATGCCCAATGGAGTCACTATACACTACAGCCTTTAAAATGCCAAATGGAGTCACTATACACTACAGCCTTTAAAATGCCCAATGGCGTCACTCACTATACACTACAGCCTTTAAAATGCCCAATGGAGTCACTATACACTACAGCCTTTAAAATGTCAAATGGAGTCACTATACACTACAACCTTTAAAATGCCCAATGGAGTCACTCACTATACACTACAGCCTTTAAAATGCCCAAATGGAGTCACTCACTATACACTACAACCTTTAAAATGCCCAATGGAGTCACTACAGCCTTTAAAATGCCCAATGGAGTCACTATACACTACAGCCTTTAAAATGCCCAATGGAGTCACTCACTATACACTACAGCCTTTAAAATGCCCAAATGGAGTCACTCACTATACACTACAACCTTTAAAATGCCCAATGGAGTCACTACAGCCTTTAAAATGCCCAATGGAGTCACTATACACTACAGCCTTTAAAATGCCAAATGGAGTCACTATACACTACAGCCTTTAAAATGCCCAATGGAGTCACTACAGCCTTTAAAATGCCCAATGGAGTCACTATACACTACAGCCTTTAAAATGCCAAATGGAGTCACTATACACTACAGCCTTTAAAATGCCCAATGGCGTCACTCACTATACACTACAGCCTTTAAAATGCCCAATGGAGTCACTATACACTACAGCCTTTAAAATGTCAAATGGAGTCACTATACACTACAACCTTTAAAATGCCCAATGGAGTCACTCATTATACACTACAGCCTTTAAAATGCCCAATGGAGTCACTACAGCCTTTAAAATGCCCAATAGAGTCACTATACACTACAGCCTTTAAGATGTCAAATGGAGTCACTTTACACTACAACCTTTAAAATGCCCAATGGAGTCACTCACTATACACTACAGCCTTTAAAATGCCCAATGGAGTCACTCATTATACACTACAGCCTTTAAAATGCCCAATGGAGTCACTACAGCCTTTAAAATGCCCAATGGAGTCACTACAGCCTTTAAAATGCCCAATGGAGTCACTATACACTACAGCCTTTAAGATGTCAAATGGAGTCACTTTACACTACAACCTTTAAAATGCCCAATGGAGTCACTACAGCCTTTAAAATGCCCAATGGAGTCACGATACACTACAACCTTTAAAATGCCCAATGGAGTCACTACAGCCTTTAAAATGCCCAATGGAGTCACTACAGCCTTTAAAATGCCCAATGGAGTCACTATACACTACAGCCTTTAAAATGCCCAAATGGAGTCACTATACACTACAACCTTTAAAATGCCCAATGGAGTCACTCACTATACACTACAGCCTTTAAAATGCCCAAATGGAGTCACTCACTATACACTACAACCTTTAAAATGCCCAATGGAGTCACTACAGCCTTTAAAATGCCCAATGGAGTCACTATACACTACAGCCTTTAAAATGCCAAATGGAGTCACTATACACTACAGCCTTTAAAATGCCCAATGGCGTCACTCACTATACACTACAGCCTTTAAAATGCCCAATGGAGTCACTATACACTACAGCCTTTAAAATGTCAAATGGAGTCACTATACACTACAACCTTTAAAATGCCCAATGGAGTCACTCATTATACACTACAGCCTTTAAAATGCCCAATGGAGTCACTACAGCCTTTAAAATGCCCAATAGAGTCACTATACACTACAGCCTTTAAGATGTCAAATGGAGTCACTTTACACTACAACCTTTAAAATGCCCAATGGAGTCACTCACTATACACTACAGCCTTTAAAATGCCCAATGGAGTCACTCATTATACACTACAGCCTTTAAAATGCCCAATGGAGTCACTACAGCCTTTAAAATGCCCAATGGAGTCACTACAGCCTTTAAAATGCCCAATGGAGTCACTATACACTACAGCCTTTAAGATGTCAAATGGAGTCACTTTACACTACAACATTTAAAATGCCCAATGGAGTCACGATACACTACAACCTTTAAAATGCCCAATGGAGTCACTACAGCCTTTAAAATGCCCAATGGAGTCACTACAGCCTTTAAAATGCCCAATGGAGTCACTATACACTACAGCCTTTAAAATGCCCAAATGGAGTCACTATACACTACAGCCTTTAAAATGCCCAATGGAGTCACTACAGCCTTTAAAATGCCCAATGGAGTCACTATACACTACAGCCTTTAAGATGTCAAATGGAGTCACTTTACACTACAACATTTAAAATGCCCAATGGAGTCACTCACTATACACTACAACCTTTAAAATGCCCAATGGAGTCACTCACTATACACTACAGCCTTTAAAATGTCCAATGGAGTCACGATACACTACAACCTTTAAAATGCCCAATGGAGTCACTACAGCCTTTAAAATGCCCAATGGAGTCACTACAGCCTTTAAAATGCCCAATGGAGTCACTATACACTACAGCCTTTAAGATGTCAAATGGAGTCACTTTACACTACAACATTTAAAATGCCCAATGGAGTCACTCATTACACACTACAACCTTTAAAATGCCCAATGGAGTCACTACAGCCTTTAAAATGCCCAATGGAGTCACTACAGCCTTTAAAATGCCCAATGGAGTCACTATACACTACAGCCTTTAAAATGCCCAAATGGAGTCACTATACACTACAACCTTTAAAATGCCCAATGGAGTCACTCACTATACACTACAGCCTTTAAAATGTCCAATGGAGTCAAGATACACTACAACCTTTAAAATGCCCAATGGAGTCACTACAGCCTTTAAAATGCCCAATGGAGTCACTATACACTACAGCCTTTAAAATGTCAAATGGAGTCACTCACTATACACCACAGCCTTTAAAATGCCCAATGGAGTCACTACAGCCTTTAAAATGCCCAATGGAGTCACTCACTATACACCACAGCCTTTAAAATGCCCAATGGAGTCACTATACACTACAGCCTTTAAAATGTCAAATGGAGTCACTATACACTACAACCTTTAAAATGCCCAATGGAGTCACTCATTATACACTACAGCCTTTAAAATGCCCAATGGAGTCACTACAGCCTTTAAAATGCCCAATGGAGTCACTACAGCCTTTAAAATGCCCAATGGAGTCACTATACACTACAGCCTTTAAGATGTCAAATGGAGTCACTTTACACTACAACCTTTAAAATGCCCAATGGAGTCACTCACTATACACTACAGCCTTTAAAATGCCCAATGGAGTCACTACAGCCTTTAAAATGGCCAAATGGAGTCACTATACACGACAACCTTTAAAATGCCCAATGGAGTCACTCATTATACACTACAGCCTTTAAAATGTCCAATGGAGTCACGATACACTACACCCTTTAAAATGCCCAATGGAGTCACTACAGCCTTTAAAATGCCCAATGGAGTCACTAGAGCCTTTAAAATGCCCAATGGAGTCACTACAGCCTTTAAAATGCCCAATGGAGTCACTACAGCCTTTAAAATGCCCAATGGAGTCACTATACACTACAGCCTTTAAAATGTCCAATGGAGTCAAGATACACTACAACCTTTAAAATGCCCAATGGAGTCACTACAGCCTTTACAATGCCCAATGGAGTCACTACAGCCTTTAAAATGTCAAATGGAGTCACTATACACTACAACCTTTAAAATTCCCAATGGAGTCACTATACACTACAACCTTTAAAATGCCCAATGGAGTCACTCACTATACACTACAGCCTTTAAAATGCCCAAATGGAGACACTCACTATACACTACAACCTTTAAAATGCCCAATGGAGTCACTACAGCCTTTAAAATGCCCAATGGAGTCACTATACACTACAGCCTTTAAAATGTCAAATGGAGTCACTCACTATACACCACAGCCTTTAAAATGCCCAATGGAGTCACTACAGCCTTTAAAATGCCCAATGGAGTCACTCACTATACACCACAGCCTTTAAAATGCCCAATGGAGTCACTATACACTACAGCCTTTAAAATGTCAAATGGAGTCACTATACACTACAACCTTTAAAATGCCCAATGGAGTCACTCATTATACACTACAGCCTTTAAAATGCCCAATGGAGTCACTACAGCCTTTAAAATGCCCAATGGAGTCACTACAGCCTTTAAAATGCCCAATGGAGTCACTATACACTACAGCCTTTAAGATGTCAAATGGAGTCACTTTACACTACAACCTTTAAAATGCCCAATGGAGTCACTCACTATACACTACAGCCTTTAAAATGCCCAATGGAGTCACTACAGCCTTTAAAATGGCCAAATGGAGTCACTATACACGACAACCTTTAAAATGCCCAATGGAGTCACTCATTATACACTACAGCCTTTAAAATGTCCAATGGAGTCACGATACACTACACCCTTTAAAATGCCCAATGGAGTCACTACAGCCTTTAAAATGCCCAATGGAGTCACTACAGCCTTTAAAATGCCCAATGGAGTCACTACAGCCTTTAAAATGCCCAATGGAGTCACTATACACTACAGCCTTTAAAATGCCCAAATGGAGTCACTCACTATACACTACAGCCTTTAAAATGCCCAAATGGAGTCACTCACTATACACTACAGCCTTTAAAATGTCCAATGGAGTCAAGATACACTACAACCTTTAAAATGCCCAATGGAGTCACTACAGCCTTTAAAATGCCCAATGGAGTCACTATACACTACAGCCTATAAAATGTCAAATGGAGTCACTATACACTACAACCTTTAAAATTCCCAATGGAGTCACTATACACTACAGCCTTTAAAATGCCCAATGGAGTCACTCACTATACACTACAGCCTTTAAAATGCCCAAATGGAGTCACTATACACTACAGCCTTTAAAATGCCCAATGGAGTCACTATACACCACAACCTTTAAAATGCCCAATGGAGTCACTCACTATACACTACAACCTTTAAAATGCCCAATGGAGTCACTCACTATACACTACAGCCTTTAAAATGCCCAACGGAGTCACTCATTATACACTACAGCCTTTAAAATGTCCAATGGAGTCACTATACACCACAACCTTTAAAATGCCCAATGGAGTCACTATACACTACAACCTGTAAAATGCCCAAATGGAGACACTCACTAGACACTACAGCCTTTAAAATATCCAATGGAGTTACTAAAGCCTTTAAAATGTCCAATGGAGTAACTACAGCCTTTAAAATGTCCAATGGAGTCACTCACTAAACACCACAGCCTTTAAAATGCCCAATGGAGTCACTATACACTACAGCCTTTAAAATATCCAATGGAGTTACTAAAGCCTTTAAAATGTCCAATGGAGTCACTACATCCTTTAAAATGCCCAATGGAGTCACTATACACTACAGCCTTTGAAATGTCCAATGCAGTCACTCACTATACACCACAGCCTTTAAAATGCCCAATGGAGTCACTATACACTACAGCCTTTAAAATATCCAATGGAGTTACTACAGCCTTTAAAATGTCCAATGGAGTTACTAAAGCCTTTAAAATGTCCAATGGAGTAACTACAGCCTTTAAAATGTCCAATGGAGTCACTCACTATACACCACAGCCTTTAAAATGTCCAATGGAGTCACTCACTATACACCACAGCCTTTAAAATGTCCAATGGAGTCACTATATACTACAGCCTTTAAAATATCCAATGGAGTCACTACAGCCTTTAAAATGTCCAATGGAGTCACTATACACTACAGCCTTTAAAATGTCCAATGGAGTTAACTAAAGCCTTTAAAATGCCCAATGGAGTCACTCACTATACACCACAGCCTTTAAAATGCCCAATGGAGTCACTCACTATACACTACAGCCTTTAAAATGCCCAATGGAGTCACTACAGCCTTTAAAATGTCCAATGGAGTTAACTAAAGCCTTTAAAATGCCCAATGGAGTCACTCACTATACACTACAACCTTTAAAATGCCCAATGGAGTCACTCATTATACACTACAGCCTTTAAAATGCCCAATGGAGTCACTACAGCCTTTAAAATGCCCAATGGACTCACTACAGCCGTTAAAATGCCCAATGGAAACAGGTCACGGAATCAGGACTTTTGAATTCCTGGATTCCAAATGCAACAACAGTATAGCCTAATAAAACAATTGTACTTTGCAAATTCTTTTTGCGTTGTCATACTGTAAATGAGCCAGACAATGACTAAAAATATATAGTCCAGAAAGATATGACAAAACAGCCAATTACTTACAATTCCTCCAAATATGGGAAATTTTTGAAGACATTTGCAGGCAGTTCCGTGATGTTGTTCATGCTGATGTCCCTAAAGAGAACAAAAAATTTAAATGAATCCTATTCAGCCAGATAAACTAAACATCAAACTGTTCCCTGTAGGTACTAAAGTACATTTTGCAGATTCAAAGGGTAACAAAAGATACAAAAGATGAATCTATGATAACACAAGCAACAATAAATGTCATTTCTGTGTGTGTCCTGTCAGGCTTTGGGGGGGGGTAGCCGGTGTGGGCCATGAGCTGGAGGCCCCCCTCTAAGCCCCCTGAGAGACCCACAGCAGAGACGATAGCGTTCTGGTTTTTAAACATGCTAAAGAAAGGGCCAGGCATGTTTCTGCATGCCAAATATGCAGGCCAGGCCCAAAGAGTGCAGAGGCTCATCTACAGAATGTGGGCAGAGTTTTTAACAGAGATCCTCAGGGGGGAGCGTGAGGTATGTATGTTTAGATCTGTCCATACAGAGTTTAGAGACCAGACTGCATAGACCAGCAAAGGAATCAGCCTGCACTGAATTGCTATTTATATGGTTTAACAAGAGCCACTCATCGCCAACGGCAGTCCAGGATATGAACGTATGGCTGGTGGCTCCACTACTAGCCTTCACAATATTACCCTGGAATTGTTTTTCATTATGAACTAGCCCTTTCAATATTTTTTTGGACTGAAATCATTCATTTGAACATTTTCTCGTTTCAAAGGAGAACCCATATACAACAGACAGTGAAAGGGAGTGAGATAAAACAGTATTGGTTAATGAAGAAAAAACATTTTAAATAGCCCATCTTAGATTTCGTTGCCAAGTGCTTCCAACTGTAACAAGTGCACATATGGGCTGCAGTTGACAGGAGGATCACATTACCTTCTCCCATACAGTTGCAGGCCTTGGCCATCTGCCTGCTATCTTTATTTACGATCCCCCCTGGTTATCTATCAAATTACCCTGCAGGCTGTTTCAATGGGGCATCGAATGCCTTTACCTGCTGCTGCTCTGGAGCTGCATTCAGACCGCGCTCACGGTGGCCCTGCACTGCTAATGCCATCTCTGCTCTTTACCTGCTGCTGGCCTGGACAGCGAGACCACAAACGGGCGGAAGAAGGTCTGTTATCGCAATCAGCGCACCGAGTGCAGGTTCTCACAGCCCGATGGTCTGAGGACCGGCGCGATCCGCCAGATGGCAAGTGGCCGAGTACCAGCGGCGGGAACGGTTAAACGCTTAAACCGTTCACCGAGACCGAGTCCTACACCTTTACCCACAACTGCTCAACCATTCACCAAGACCGAGTCCTACACCTTTACCCACAACTGCTAAACCATTCACCGAGACCGAGCCGTACACCTTTACCCACAACTGCTCAACCATTCACCGAGACCGAGTCCTACACCTTTACCCACAACTGCTAAACCATTCACCGAGACCGAGTCCTACACCTTTACCCACAACTGCTCAACCATTCACCGAGACCGAGTCCTACACCTTTACCCACAACTGCTCAACCATTCACCGAGACCGAGTCCTACACCTTTACCCACAACTGCTCAACCATTCACCGAGACCGAGTCCTACACCTTTACCCACAACTGCTCAACCATTCACCGAGACCGAGTCCTACACCTTTACCCACAACTGCTAAACCATTCACTGAGACCGAGTCCTACACCTTTACCCACAACTGCTCAACCATTCACCGAGACCGAGTCCTACACCTTTACCCACAACTGCTCAACCATTCACCGAGACCGAGTCCTACACCTTTACCCACAACTGCTCAACCATTCACCAAGACCGAGTCCTACACCTTTACCCACAACTGCTAAACCATTCACTGAGACCGAGTCCTACACCTTTACCCACAACTGCTCAACCATTCACCAAGACCGAGTCCTACACCTTTACCCACAACTGCTAAACCATTCACCGAGACCGAGTCCTACACCTTTACCCACAACTGCTAAACCATTCACCGAGACCGAGTCCTACACCTTTACCCACAACTGCTCAACCATTCACCGAGACCGAGTCCTACACCTTTACCCACAACTGCTCAACCATTCACCGAGACCGAGTCCTACACCTTTACCCACAACTGCTCAACCATTCACCGAGACCGAGTCCTACACCTTTACCCACAACTGCTCAACCATTCACCGAGACCGAGTCCTACACCTTTACCCACAACTGCTCAACCATTCACCGAGACCGAGTCCTACACCTTTACCCACAACTGCTCAACCATTCACCGAGACCGAGTCCTACACCTTTACCCACAACTGCTCAACCATTCACCGAGACCGAGTCCTACACCTTTACCCACAACTGCTAAACCATTCACCGAGACCGAGTCCTACACCTTTACCCACAACTGCTCAACCATTCACTGAGACCGAGTCCTACACGTTTACCCACAACTGCTAAACCATTCTTTTTTTCTGAAGCTGAAATGGTAAGCCTAGTGCAATGAAATAAATGCGCTTTCACAACCAGTGGCAAAATCCACAAAGTGGTCGGACAATTGAAAGAAAGATTCTGGTCACGTAGCCTAATAACTTCCGCCAGGCTAGTCCTAGCAAGCAGTCTTTGGTTATTTCAGGGTGTTAAGAATGCAAATTGAATTCTGTAGTAAAATAGTTATCAAAGAAATTCTGTATCTTTTAAATCTGTAGCTGTTGGTTCACATATAGCATATTGTATGCCGTTTAAGGTGGACTCCCTGCTTATTCAAACTACCAGCAAAATGAATGTAGCTTTCAACTTTGCTGTATATATTCAAACAAATAAAGCAATACATCATTGTACAAATCTGGCATGCAACATTACTAAGTAGGTAAGTCTATAAAGGCTATAATTAGGTGTCACTGTTCAGAAGCCTTTCGGGTTCTAGTCAATGTGCGGTAGCAGTAAAAAAGGCCAATAGGATGCTAGGATACATAGCCAGGAGTATTGATTATATGTCCAAGGAAGTTATGCTCACCTTATACAATACTCTTGTTAGACCACACTTGGAGTACTGTGTGCAGTTCTGGAGACCGCACTATAAGGACATAGAGGCACTAGAAAAGGTTCAGAGAAGGGCAACCAGATTGATTCGAGGTATAAAAGATAAGAGTTACGAGGATAGACTTAAGATGCTTAATCTCTTTAAGCTTAGTAAAAGGAGGCTAAGGGGGATTTGATTGAGGTTTTTAAATTCATTATAGGGATTAACAAAGTGAAGTATAGGGGATTCTTCAGGTTGAGTTCGGTTAGCAGAACGAGAGGACACAAATGGCAAAGGAGAAATTCCGTACAGATATTCGGAAGTATTTTTTCACATAGCAAGTGGTCAATGTGTGGAATAGCTTGCCAGCGCATGTAGTGGAGGCAGAAACACTGGGGGTTTTCAAGACCAGGCTTGATACGGTGTTAGATTTTATTTAGCTTTTAGGCAATTTAGGTAGTAGGTACACATAGGGGTAGGAAAAGGTGAGTATTGATGGGCTGAATGGCCTGTTCTCGCTATTACCTAATGTTATGTTGTTATAATTGTATTAAATCCAACCAAAATTTTTTTGATTGAGTCTAACATGGTACAATCACTATCCAAGTGTTGTGTTCTATATATAGTCCCCTCCAAAAGTTTTGGAACAGCAAGGCAAGAAAACACTGAGAGCTTGATGTGCTTCAGACTGACAAAACCAAAATTGAACTTTTTGGCCACCAGCCATCTTTTGGAGAAGAAGGGTGAAGATTTTGTACAGAGGAACACCTTGCCAACTGTTAAGCATGGAGGTGGATCCATTATGCGTTGGGGGTTGTGTGGCAGCTGGCGACACAGATATACACAAATATTGTGCAAGTGGAAGGAAGCCGTGCTCGTGGCAATAAGTCTGTCCTCATTTTCTGACTTTTGAATATTTCTTGAGTTCACTTGAGTTTATTTATTGTTATTGTAGGCTATGTACTCAAAAGTTATTGAGTTTAGTTATTTAAAAAAAACAATATCATTGGTTGTAGGGTCAACACTTGAGTATTTATAAAAAATGTAATCTTTTTTTTTTATCATATTGGAATCGGAACCGGGAACCGCTAAGAATCGGAGCCGATAAGCAGAACCGGAACTGGAACCGGAATCGATAAAATCCAAATGATACCCAACCCTAGTGATTCCCAACACAATCAGGTATTGTTACCCTGTTAGCCCAACTTCAGCAAAGTTCTTGCTCGTATTTAATAGGAAACGATGCCGTGATGAAATAAAATGGGGGAAGCTAACTTCTGAAAACAATGTGCATAACTGACAGCTAAGGGAAGTGACACAGCTCCGTTCGATGGCCAGGAGAGCACAAAAGCTCTTTGTTCACATCGGCCCTCAACAGGAGCGCACAGCAGAGGGGCCAAGCGCTCACTCCCCAGGACTGAGAAGAGGAAACACAGCTCTGAAAAAAACCCTAGCTCATGCATTTCTCTGAGCAGGGGAAGAAAACCCTTGAAAACACCCCAGAAGACCTGCACTGCCTTTAGCAATAACCATTACCCAAGCTTTTCAGACACAGAAACCTCTGGTCTACACGTTTAATCATGTGAGAGCGAGCGGGGGGGTGAGAGCGGGTTTCAGAGGGAGAGTTCACATTCACCCCCCCAGCAGCTGCCCTGGTGGAGAAGCAGAGCCAGTAACTGGGTTACTAACCACGAACAAAAGTGTCTTTCAGCTTCAAATGGACAGAATACGGCAGATGATGGTCCACTAACTGAACCAGCGGAGTGGAATCACAATAGTGCTGCTGCTGCTTCTGTGTCTGTGCTTGTGTGAGCCATGACAAGGGCTTCATTAAGATGGCTGACACTACCCCTGAGCTGTAATGCAACTGCAACAGGAACATAATGCAGAAATGAAGTTAGTCAGCTGTTGGTTACTCTTCCAAATCCATGCACCCTTCTTGCCAACGGGACTTTTTTTCTCTTTTTTTCTTTCGACCGTTTGAGGCGTCTGTGCCCATTTTGTCTGGCTAACTTTTTTCTTTTTTTTTCTTCTTTTTTTTTTATTCACAGGAATACACCTAATATGCCAGGCCTGTACCCCTCCTTGGATTCATGAATCAGAACTGCCTCTGCTCCCTGCTGCTCTAACGAGGCTGTTGTCGACAGAAATTTCTCAATTTCAAGTTACTGAAATTATGCAATCCCCGTAAGATGTATTTAACCGATTTTAATTCAGAAAAACATTCTGCAGATGATGACAGGTTTCCACAGGTGGGCAGAACAGCACTCAGGCTTCAGACGTACACACCAGTTACTGCGCCCCTCAGTCAATCATTCACTCAATTGCCGATTTGACCTCAGCTTCTAATTTTCAGTCAAATCCCCTCTAACTTCCAACACAAGTGCTCACCTATCAATTTTCTAATTCATTTCATTACAATACATTCATTTAGCACATTATGCGTAAAATCACTAACTGTGCGGGGGCCTGCTCTCCCGCTCCTGGGAAGAGGCGGGGGCCTGCTCTCCTGTTCCCGTCACTGGCTCTATGTGAGCCGCTCCCTCTGTCTCTCTGTATCTACTGTTCAACTAAGGGAGGCACACTCCACGGTATATCGATGGAAATATCATTTTCAATGTCACGATGTTGATGGTACAGATGTTAAAACATTTTAAAATAAGAGCTAATAGTCTTTGGCTGTGGTTGTGATCACGTTCACCTGGAACTGCTGAGCTATAGATTTTTCATTGACACAAATGATCAATGATTATGTCCATTATAGGAACTATTAGTACGAGGAAACTGATTTGAATAGTCGTGTAGATGTGCTGTGTGTGTGTGAATGTTATCACAGACATGTATGTCATGGCAGTATTGCACTTTCACTTATTTCTACAATTGTTATTTTTCTGTGGCGGAATGATTCTACACCATCCATCTTTAAAAAAGAAATCACAAACTTGATTTGAATTCGTTGTGGCTTTTCTGAAACCAACACAGGGTAAAAATTATACATACAGCACTCCTAATATTTTGTTTAACTTCCCTTAGCACATTTCACCCTGATGTAGCCATCAACAAGCTTCTGGCAGAATTCTGGTTGGATATTTGACACTCTTCTTGACAGAATCGGTAAACGTCTTGGTTTCCTGGCACGGACACAGTCCACATATGTATGTTGATAGAGTTAAGGTCAGGACTTTGAGAAGGCCATTCCAAACCCTTAATGTTAGCCTGATTTAGGGATTCCAAAACCAGCTTTGTTATGTGTGTATTTATTTATGTGTGTGTTTATTATTGTCCTTGTCAAAACACCCAATTGTGTCCAAGATTCAACCATCTAGCTGATGGTTTGAGGTTATGCTGAATAATTCAACCTTCTTCATGATTCTGTCCACTTTCAATGCACCAGTTCCACTGGCAGCAAAACCCAGAGCATGATGCTATCACCACCAAGCTTAACAGTTGGTACAGTGTTCTTTGGGGTTGAATACCTCGCCTTTTCCCCATCAAATATACCTCTGGTCATGGTGGCCAAACAACTAAATCTTTGTCTCATCTGGCCATAAAACTTTCCTCCAGAAGGCCTTTTCTTTGTCCATGTGATCAGCCACAAACTTTAGTGGAGCTTGAAGGTGTCGATTTTGGAGCAGGGGCTTCTTTCTTGGACGGCAGCCTCTCAGCCCATGGCATTGTAAAACTTGCCCGACTGTGGACAGTCACACTGGTGTTCCAGTAGCTTCCAGTTCAGGGCAGACCTGTTCCTTGGTGGTTCCTGGATTGCAGCTGACCAGCCAAACAAACTTCCCCTCAGCTGAGGGTGACAGTTTGAGTCTTCTTCCAGACATAGGCAAAGTCACTACAGCTCCAAATAACTTGTACTCAAACTAATTGTTTGAACTGATGATCTTGGAATCTGAAGTTGTTTAGAGATGGCTGGACTATCCCATTGTAAAGTGTGTTGGTTAATCCAATGAGTGCTGTCAAACTGTTATGTCGGCTAACAGCTACCAGCTGTAGTCAATCATGATCACTACCAGGAAGTTAAGAGGCCTTGGCACTAAGTTAAAAGATATTTTGGAACATTCAGCACCACTAAATTAATAATCTAAGTAGGTGTATGTATATTTTTAACTTTGTGATGTGTAACCCACAAGGGTGCCTAAGACTGTATATGTGTGTATGTGCATGTGTGTATGCATGTGTGTATGTGTGTGTGTGTGTGTGTGTATATGTCTCTGTGTATATGTGTATATGTGTGTGTATGTGTGTATGTGTCTGTGTCTGTGTGTTTATGTGTGTGTGCATGTATGTGTGTATGCATGTGTGTATATGTGTGCGTGTATGTGTGAGTGTGTGTGTGTGTATGTCTGTGTGCGCATGTGTATATGTGTCTGTGTGTTTATGTGTGTGTGCATGTATGTGTGTATGCATGTGTGTATATGTGTGTATGTCTGTCTGTGTATGCATGTGTATGGATATGTATGCGTGCATGTGCGTATGTGTGTATGTCCATGTGCATGTGCATGCGTGTATATGTGTGTGTGTATGTGCATGCGTGTATGTGTATGAGTGTGTATGTGTGTGTGTGTGTACATGTGTGTGTATGTCACTGTGCTGGTCTGATTTTCCCACTGGAGTAAAAGCAGGGGAACTGCTGGCCTTGAGACTTGAGCAAAGCGATAAATCACCAGGAGGCCCAGAAAAATGCAGCTCTTACTCCAGCCTCATACTTCAGATCCACCCCCCTCCACCCCCCTCAACACTACCTCCACCCCCCCACCTCTACACCACCTCCAAACCCCCTCCACCCCCCTCCACCCCCCCCCCACCCCTCCAACCCCTGCTCATACAGAGACTCTGAAAGGTAATTAACACCTCTTTTAGACCCTGCCAGGAGCCCCTCCCTGTGCCTGTGTCTGAATGCCTCTGCCCCCCGTGCAGTCATAACACACTGAGGCAGGGATGGCCACCCTCATAAACAGAGTGTGCTGATACCACAGTGCACTGGCTCATTCCCGGGGTGGGTTGTGCTCATATCAGATTACCTTTCAGCTACAACAAACTACAAAGCTTCAGTGTTTGAAGACCAAATCACCAGAAAGTTTTTTCATATCACATTATAAAGATAGGACATGCATGTTTGCAACTGCACATGATTGAGTCATCTACCGTAAAGTTACAGATGTTTAGAGCTCAGCACCTTTAAGTGTGACATAGCTGAGCGGCCCACAGGCACTGGAACATGTGACCTGCCTGCAGTTCCTTCATTCTGGGGCTCTGGTGCTCATATTCTTCAACAAAATTAATGTTTGAATTTCAGTGACCTTAACACAGGCGTCATATCTAGAAATCTGAACCCATGGAAAGTAAACTACCCAAAAGTCAATTAATAACATGAACAATTACCCTCAGGTAATAATGATCTAGTATCTGAGTGGGGTCAATTTTTTGTATAGAAAAATTCTTGTAATGTAGGTTTTTGGGATTGGGGGAAAAATTACCGATCTATGGATTTTAATCAATTTTCCATAACATAAAAACTGTTTTAGGTTATAAAATTGTACACTTACATTTTATCAGTGGGGTTACTTTTATATAAAGGGGGTAGCTTTTCTATAATGAAAACTGTGTTTTCTATCGAACACAAGAATGACACGATTACTTGCAATGTACAGTGCAGTCCATAAATATTTGGACAGTCATACAGTTTCTGTTCCTTAGGCTCTGTGCTCCAGCACATAGGATTTGAAATAAAACAATGAAAATGAGGTTAAAGTGCAGACTGCCAACTTTAATTTGAAGATTTACATCTATATTGGGTGATCAGTGTATTAATGACATTCCTTTTATACATAGTTCCCATTTTAGGGAACCATAAGTAATTGGAGTAGTCATTTGCTTCCTCAGTGCAAGTAGAAGAACCCTTTCAGTATCTATTCTTGACTCTAGGCTTTTGATTGCCTTTTATTGGCATTTGTCTAACAAGTAGCCAAATTGAGTGGGATGTTAGTCGGTACAAATATTAACAAATGATAAAGGTGTACGGTTAGTTTATTGTGCCACTTGTAGCAAACAGGAGTAGAATGAAACAGCAGAATGAAAAGATATAAATAGCCTAATGGTTTGGCATTTTGATCAAAATGAATTCTTATCACACAATAAATAATATTTAAAAACACAACCAAGGATTGATTTCTGTTTTCATTAACTCATGTTGAGCATGCTTGATAGAGCGTGACATATTGTTTCCGCTTTTCATTAAAATTAAGCACTTTCTCTTTGAATCTGGCTATGGCTCTTTCAATGCCACCAGGATGGTAAAAATAATCCACCGCTCAAAATCCATTCTCTACTGCTGTCGATGACACAGCCAAATTCATACTGTAGCCTATTATTTCATATTTGTAACAACTTATCGTTTATAATGATTTATAAAAAAATAACCAACAACCTAGGGCAAAATAAGGTATTCCAATTGGCTGACACGTCATGTGGGCGTGCATTCATTTTGTATGACCTTGCTAACGAGAGTCGATGTGTAGAATTATTCACAGCTAAAATATCCAAGAAATAATACAGCATCAAATTTCTATAAATTGCTTACTATTATTTTTCGAGCGAACATTAGTCAATAGCCTAACATTTTATTTCCTTTCGGTGATGGTGAGCTAGTAAACTTTTCTTCGGCGATGATGCAGTTGGCTTTTACTTGCAGCAGGCAATTTTAGGCTGGGTGAATAATTTTTTTAAATCAACAACATGGACTATTTTTTCCACCAATTAATACATTTGTTACGAAACTAAAAATAACTTGTCCATAGCCACATTACTTTGGCGAGTTAGCCATGGTATAAGCGGAATAATCCCCTATGAATGAGTCAGCTATGCAGAAATAACTGCCCTTCAGGGGGGTAAATGGCCCTTCACTTCACATTGGGCTGAAGCACCACCCTGTCAGGCAGTTATTTCCTCATAACTGACTCGTTCACAGGGTGTTATCCCTCACATATCTCCCACCCCTACTTGGCACTCACAGAACTACGAGCCTGACCTCACAGAACTACGAGCCTGACCAGGCTCACACTGATGAGAGAGCAGACTCACAGAACTACGAGCCTGACCAGGCTCACACTGACGAGAGAGCAGACTCACAGAACTACAAGCCTGACCAGGCTCACACTGACGAGAGAGCAGACTCACAGAACTACGAGCCTGACCAGGCTCACACTGACGAGAGAGCAGACTCACAGAACTACGAGCCTGACCAGGCTCACACTGACGAGAGAGCAGACTCACAGAACTACGAGCCTGACCAGGCTCACACTGACGAGAGAGCAGACTCACAGAACTACGAGCCTGACCAGGCTCACACTGACGAGAGAGCAGACTCACAGAACTACGAGCCTGACCAGGCTCACACTGACGAGAGAGGTCTGCCCTGGTCTTATTTAGGAACTCTAACTGGAGATGTCAATTCAAGTCAAGTGAGGCACTGACTCATGTTGGATAAAATGCAGGCATATTACATTATTCATAGTATTACTACACCTTTACACCTCAATAAAGCAGTAAAACATTTCATTGCTGATCCAAAAGCAAATCAAAAGGCCAGTAACTTCAGTAAAAACAAAATCCTTTAAAATGCTCAAGGTGACAACTTTATTTTACTTTGAAATATCAATGGACCAACTGAGACATTTAATATGACATATTAAATGTCTCAGTTATTTAATATTTTAATTTTTACATTCTTTTTTAAATAAAAGGAATCCTGATAATAGTATGAATCACAATACTTTACTGGTATATGTTGGAGAAGTTTAGTACCAGTGTTCATGTTATATTTGCTCTCTGCAGAACACCAAACGAGAGGGAAGCATCTTCTCTTGTGCATTTTTAAACCTTCCGGTCTGCAGCCCAACTTACACGGACACAATGGAGCAAGGAGTTCCACTTCCATCAAATGCTCCACTTCCATCAAATGTTGCAACTTCTGCTTTCTAACATATTCTGGTACTAATCATTGGTAAATGTGTGGGTTATGTTTTGAATGCCGTGCCACTGTAAGCACATAATTGGCTCTTGCTCACAGTGGTATTACACGTGACACAAAAATCCACATTGTACAGATAATGAAAAACAAGTGGCTGGTGCAAATTTGCAGTTGGGAGAGATTACAGAAAAAAGTTAATTATTTATGTCAGTGGTTCTGAGTTATTTTCTGGCAGATCACTTGTACATTATGGGAAGCCTTGATTGCCCACATAATAACATAGTGTAATTACACAAACTAATTTTAAACAGTTTAGACCTCCCCACGTCATGGAGTTCATTCCTGCTCACATCCATTTACATCAATCCTGATATATACATATATTGTTTTCTTAGACTGGTATGGTATACTGCCCATTGTTTTTGGAATGAAGTTCATGTTCCTTCAACCGTTCTCGTCTGTTGCTGTTCAGAGTTCTAAACCTTCACTTACAGCAACACTTACACATCCATGCACACCCGCCTAACCCTAACCCCTAACCCCTAACCCGCCTGTGGCCTTTCCCCCTTCCCTGGCTCAGCTGTGACTGCCCACCCCACAAGCCTGTTATGCTGCCTTCTGCCAACCAGCTTGTCGCGGTAAAACCAAAATTCAGCCTTCTGTGGACCTTCTCTCTGTGGGCTCCTTCTCCATTAAACTGGGCATCAGAGAGAGTGGAGAGGCTGGTGTGACCCTGCAGCCAGGGGAAGAGCCGCCGTAGGCCACAGTGTCGCTCTATGCGCTTAACGCCACAGTGTCGCTCTACGCTCTATGCGCTTAACTCCACAGTGTCGCTCTACGCTCTATGCGCTTAATGCCACAGTGTCGCTCTATGTGCTGAACGCCACAGTGTCGCTCTATGCGCTGAACGCCACAGTGTCGCTCTATGCGCTGAACGCCACAGTGTCGCTCTATGCGCTTAACGCCACAGTGTCGCTCTATGCGCTTAACGCCACAGTGTCGCTCTATGCGCTTAACGCCACAGTGTCGCTCTATGCGCTTAACGCCACAGTGTCGCTCTATGCGCTTAACGCCAGTGTCGCTCTATGCTCTATGCGCTTAACGCCACAGTGTCGCTCTATGCGCTGAACGCCACAGTGTCGCTCTATGCGCTGAACGCCACAGTGTCGCTCTATGCGCTGAACGCCACAGTGTCGCTCTATGCGCTTAACGCCACAGTGTCGCTCTATGCTCTATGCGCTTAACGCCAGTGTCGCTCTATGCGCTTAACGCCACAGTGTCGCTCTATGCGCTGAACGCCACAGTGTCGCTCTATGCGCTGAACGCCACAGTGTCGCTCTATGCGCTTAACGCCACAGTGTCGCTCTATGCGCTGAACGCCACAGTGTCGCTCTATGCGCTGAACGCCACAGTGTCGCTCTATGCGCTTAACGCCAGTGTCGCTCTATGCGCTTAACGCCAGTGTCGCTCTATGCGCTTAACGCCAGTGTCGCTCTATGCGCTGAACGCCACAGTGTCGCTCTATGCGCTGAACGCCACAGTGTCGCTCTATGCGCTTAACGCCACAGTGTCGCTCTATGCACTTAACGCCACAGCGTCGCTCTATGCGCTTAACGCCACAGTGTCGCTCTATGCTCTATGCGCTTAACGCCAGTGTCGCTCTATGCGCTTAACGCCACAGTGTCGCTCTATGCGCTGAACGCCACAGTGTCGCTCTATGCGCTGAACGCCACAGTGTCGCTCTATGCGCTTAACGCCACAGTGTCGCTCTATGCGCTGAACGCCACAGTGTCGCTCTATGCGCTGAACGCCACAGTGTCGCTCTATGCGCTTAACGCCACAGTGTCGCTCTATGCGCTTAACGCCACAGTGTCGCTCTATGCGCTTAACGCCACAGTGTCGCTCTATGCGCTGAACGCCACAGTGTCGCTCTATGCGCTTAACGCCACAGTGTCGCTCTATGCGCTTAACGCCACAGTGTCGCTCTATGCGCTTAACGCCACAGTGTCGCTCTATGCGCTTAACGCCACAGTGTCGCTCTATGCGCTTAACGCCACAGTGTCGCTCTATGCGCTTAACGCCACAGTGTCGCTCTATGCGCTGAACGCCACAGTGTCGCTCTATGCGCTTAACGCCACAGTGTCGCTCTATGCGCTTAACGCCACAGTGTCGCTCTATGCGCTTAACGCCACAGTGTCGCTCTATGCGCTGAACGCCACAGTGTCGCTCTATGCGCTGAACGCCAGTGTCGCTCTATGCGCTGAACGCCACAGTGTCGCTCTATGCGCTGAACGCCACAGTGTCGCTCTATGCGCTGAACGCCACAGTGTCGCTCTATGCGCTGAACGCCACAGTGTCGCTCTATGCGCTGAACGCCACAGTGTCGCTCTATGCGCTGAACGCCACAGTGTCGCTCTATGCGCTGAACGCCACAGTGTCGCTCTATGCGCTGAACGCCACAGTGTCGCTCTATGCGCTGAACGCCAGTGTCGCTCTATGCGCTGAACGCCACAGTGTCGCTCTATGCGCTGAACGCCACAGTGTCGCTCTATGCGCTGAACGCCACAGTGTCGCTCTATGCGCTTAACGCCACAGTGTCGCTCTATGCGCTGAACGCCACAGTGTCGCTCTGCGCCCTTAACGTCACAGTGTCGCTCTATGCGCTTAACGCCACAGTGTCGCTCTATGCTCTATGCGCTTAACGCCACAGTGTCGCTCTATGCTCTATGCGCTTAACGCCACAGTGTCGCTCTATGCGCTTAACGCACTGCAGGCCTTAGGGCCACCGTCGCAATCTACCATGGCTGGACCTTTAATCACCCCGGCCACCCTTCTCCTGTCCTAAAAGGCAGTGTCAGAGGGTGAACAGATCTGATGTACTATAAGAATGAAGCCACACTAATACATAAAACATCTTCTGGAAGAATGAGAGGGTGAGTTGCACATGTTCAGTCAAGGGATGTGAACGACACATTTCTGACCTTCAACTAGTTGACGTATGAAGAGGGCAATTACCGACTAATCACCTCTTATTTAGTTTTTTACACTTTATGTAGGTTAGGCCAATACAAACACCATTGAGACACAGTGCAGATGACAAGGTTAAAACAAACAAAAATAATATTTTTTCCAGAATTAATGTATGCTTCTTTGCTCACTGCACAGGGTAACACATTACCCAATCTTAAATTAAGTGGCAAGTCACATTCAAGTAAGGCTCAGTAGTTAGTACTGTCCACGCATAGGTGGTTATCACAACATTGTTGGCCTTGGATGGACTGGCATGGACAGGCGTGGCTGTTTCACTACATACGAGTGGAGCGGAGATGGTTTTATATGAACATCACACAGGGCAGCCTCAGTATGGGCTCAGCCAATGCCAGTGGCTTTGTCCTCTACCATGCTCACAGGAAGCCTGCCTTTCCTCACCATTTCAGCCACTAAATCTGCCGTGGTTTCAGCTGGACAGCAGTCACACTGACCAGGCCTCACCACCAAGTTGGATTCTTGTTTGGTGTGATCCCTCAGTTGGCCAGTTTTAGTAAACAGTTTTCGGGCCTGTCCCTGGACTGCGTTTACCACAAAGCCCTGAGACCCGGCAGCCTCTGCCTGACCTGAACATTGTCCCTGCCATAGCTGCAGTACTGCTGCAGGCCACACGATTTAACTCATCTCATGCCACACCTTGACCTTTGTTCTGCTCATTTTTAACTTTTAGGGTGTGGAGTCTGAACTGCAAAAAAACTGTTATCTACAATTCACAAGTAACCAGGTTCTAAGAGATGTACATAAGCAAGCATTGGAGAGGCTGGCATTCTTACCAGACCTAGATATCTTCACAAAAGACAAGGATGCAGGGTTCTTTTTTCCTATGTCCTATGGCTACCAACTCCATTCAAGTCACAATTCCTATACAGATCACCGAAGATGGATGTAGATGTCATCATAATGAAGGTGATGTAGATGACATCATCATCATAATAAAGGTGACAGTCTGCCTTTTAACCTAATTACGGACTTGTTACTTTCAAATGAAATGGGTTGGAGTCGAGTGGAGTCGAGCCAAAATAACAAATTATATCACTGTCCAAAAACCTATGCACTGTACTGCATATACAAACCTATCATTTCCCATACATTTACTTACGATAAAATTGGTTACAGCAGTCCAACAACTGCCATTTCAAAGCAAAATCTATGTCACCAATCTACGGAAATAAAACAACCCAGTGGTCGCAGTAGCTACAGTGGGGTGTAACAGTTTGGGCACCCCTTTAAATGTCTGTGACAATGAGTCTGTACATGATCAAAAGCAAGCCTGAACTCCAAATGGTACAGAGTTAAACATGCCTTTCTGCAAATTCTAAAGCAAAATTGCTTTTTTTTTATTTTTCTTTTAATGTTTATAAATGATATGAAAAAAGGCCCTGTGCAAAAAACTTTGGGAACCCTTTTGGATTTTTCTGTGTTACTTTTTAAAAAGATGATTACTAAGGCCCAGACTAAGGTGATTTACTCGTTAGGCCAGAGTATAATTCCAGGGCTGAAATTTGTATTCTGAAGTAACTCCATGCCTTCTAAAGTATCCAACTGTAGTGGCCGTTCTCTCTGGTGTTAACAACCACAGGTTCCTCTAAACTGTTGTCCAAGGATGTCAGAATGAAGATTGTTCATTTCCACCAAGAAGGAAAAGGCTCCAAAAACTCCCTTTGTTTCAAACCCATTTCAGACACATTATTAGAAAATGAAAGATAATGGAACAGTTGTAATTGTAGTAAACAGGTGTAGCTGTTCACAGGACAACAATACAACGTACTTTAAACAATAAAGACCTACATGGCAGAGCCGCCAGAAAGAATGGCCCTAATACAAAATGAAGCGTCTGAATTATGCAAAAGAAAACATTGAGAAGCCTGAAGCCTTTTGGTACAATGTGCTTTGGACTGATGAAACCAAAATGGAACATTTTGAGCATCACCAAGTTGAAGTTGAAGAGGTTGGGGAATTCCAGCAAGACAATGATCCAAAGCATAGCTCAAAATCAACCATGAAGTACCTCCAGGAAAGACAGATGAAGGTTTTGGAATGGCCACCAAAGTCCCCAGACTTGAATATTAAATCTGTTGATTCTCAAACATGCCGTACATGCAAGGAGGCCGAAAAACATTTCTGAGCTAGAGGTATTCTGCCAGAAGAATTCCAAAAGTGAGAATTGAAAGACTCTTAGTTTGATAAAGGAAGTGTTTACAAGCGGTTATAGTTGCCTGAAGAGGAGCTACAGAGTACTAACTGACAGGGTTTGCACACAGCTTTTTTCCTTCTTTTTTTTATATTTTATTATTTTGAATCTGTAAAAAAAATGTATGAAAAGTCATCTTTTTACTTTTGTAGAAATGTGTCATGTTTATCATTTAGATATTCGTTCACTTAGATATTAATTGTAAAAGGCTTTTTGACCAGGGGTGCCAAAATTTTTGCACACCACTATAGAGTTCCATTAGAGCCCTAATCTTTACCACCTGCCTCGTTTACATGAGGCTAGATCACAAACGGGAAAAATATACATTGTGTATCTGCATGTATGTGTAGTTAATGTTATGCGTGACAGATCAGCGTAAGATAAAGGTGTGGCACTTTTTGTTGAATATCAGGTTGAAATTATTGAGTTGGAATGCAGCCTGTTGGCACAGCCATGTAACTTTATAATCAATGCAAGCGTAGAGAGGACTTTGAGAAAAGCATCATTGAAAGACAGAGTGTTATGACACATATTCAGCCATGTGTGGAAATATTTTGAGAATATGAAGTCCTAACTAAAAGTGTATTTTTGCAGTGTTTACATTATAAATACAGGGAAAAAAAAAAACCTACATCTGTCCTGAAACTATTCATGCAGACGGCAGCTTGTGGCTTAGGGTAAAAAAAGCAATGCCCTTCCTGTGGTCTGAACTGATGCTCCTTTGTTAATAGACACTAAGCTGTTAACCACAAACCACACTGCTTTCCTGACAGTCTTTCCTGCAATCACTGAACAGAACGCAAGTCCGTCACAACGCGGGTCCGTAAACAGCTTCTCACAGGTCTCACCACTACGACATACAGCGCAACCAACACAAGATTCGCAGAAGTGAATGTTACAACAGTAGCAAATACAATATAAAACATTTTCTGGTGTCTTCAGACTTCTTTTGTTTTGTCAGGTTTCATTCGTGCTGTGGCTCAGATAAAATAGGCTAATAGCAGCGTTGAAGAAAACAAATGAAATATCAAACTAATTGGGACTAAACGAGCCAGTGAACTATGCCCCTCATCAATGCTCTAGTCTTTTGGTTTAATTAATCGAACAAAGGTTCTGAAATGCAGGACTGGGCATAACTGACCCAATATCAACAGCTTGAGGATTGACGAAAATCAGTCATGAGTAATATCAGTGCACTTAACTGTAGAACGCAGGCCTACACAACACTAACGGAATCCTTATACTTTGAGCAGTGCAAAGTTGTGCAAACGGAGAACGCCAGGGATACACTGCATGCATGCTATGGTGTTGTAACACTATTAATATTTAAATACCAGAAAGTGCAAAGTGGGAAGCTCTTTATATTCAAGAATAATGTTAATCCAACTTAAATGTTTTGCATCTATGTTCATTAGCATTAAACCTTCATTGTAAAGCTCCACTGGAGTTCATATTTAACTTCACTCTCTTGCTTCCTTTGCCTTTAACATATGCCAGAAGTCATATTTGAAGCCTTGAATGCCTCCCAAGTATATCATTAACCACAGCATTGTGAAACCTTTCAGTCAGTTTACTGGTTCAAACCTATGAAACCCGCATGCCAGTTTTTTTCCCATTGGAAAGTAATGATTAATGAGACTAGTACACAAAGTATTGGTATGGCATGACCCAAACGCTTAGCTTACCAGTTGGGCAAGCGCAGACACAATGTTGACACTGCACAAGGAACATGAAAGCAAAACAGTGAGTGGGTGGTCTTTTGTTATCATCTACATAAATAGCTGCAAGCTTTTCATGCATACAATGCTTGTGAACTAAATGTAAGTGAGCAGCAGAACCAGTACACTTTAAATGAAGAAAAACAGCACAGGCTAATATTAATACAATTATGGGAATTGCACATCCTTCTTAATCCTTGTAATTGAAGTAATCCAAATATTATATTTGTATAATATTTGTAATCCAAATGCACAAGGCAGGACAAAGTGCCATAATAGTGGGTTTGCCGAATCATAATTTATTATCAGGTGCTTCTGGGCGAAACGTATGAAGACTACAATTTGAATACGGACTCATCCTGGAAGTTTCCGAATATGATCTTCACTATTATCAGGAAAAATAACGATTGCATATTCACCTAATATCAGCTACATTCAGCCATGTCAGCTTTATCTAAACACAACAGAGATTTCTATCAGTGTGCAGGTGGAGTAGGCAGAGAACTCCTCTGGGTATGGATGAACTGAATGGGATACAGTCTGCAGAGATCAACTCTTTTACTAAATACTACATAGTTCAATTTAACACTGCCATTATAATATAGCCACTACTGTTTTTCAATCATTACTCAGAAGAGTAGCCTAACAGAAAATACCATGTAATGGCTAGTTATGTTTCGAGAAAGTAACTAAATTTTCACGGACGACCTTGACACAGTTGAGTGTGATAAATGTAAACAGGAGTGAGGAGCAGGCTTCTCTACGCATGCAGGCGGCTCCCTGAGACTCATTTCAGGATCAAAATGTCATTCATTTAATAAAAACATGACCATACAAATTACTTCCAGACAACTACAGAACATTTTCAGAATGTTCTAACATAAGTCCTTTATGAGTTGTAAATGCTGCCAGTTGCTGGCTAGTTAACGAGTGTCTATTGCGATTGATGCCAACAAAATAATGTTGCCATTTGGTTTTTATGCTTTTTGGAGGAAAGTCCAGATGATACTGTAGAATAGACTACACACTTAATTTTGGTGGCTGTGAAGTGTGCACGCAAAACAATCTACCAAACATTAACCAGAACCTAAAGGAAATAATTAACGTAGCTTATATCCGCTGCAACTTCTTCATATTTCATGTAAGTTACATCAACCGGAGGACTAATGTTATCTCTTCAGTGCAGCTGAAGATCATGACACGATGCATATGCAATGTTTCACCCTAATTACCGAGAAATCTAATGAAATCATTTACGTTTAACAGAAAAGATTCAATTATTCAACAATGAAAATACCTTAAATTCTTTTGCAATCTACTGCAATCTACTGTTCACAGTCAATGTTGCAAAAAGTCTACCCAACCCCCCCCATCCTGAAGTCCTGTGTAGCTTAAGGATCATTGTTGTAAAATTTCTTCTTACCGTGAAGAATCCCCGACTTGTTTACATTCTAGGCAGATGTGCCTGCAAACCAAATCTATCAGTTTTCATCGCAGCACTGTCGACACAAGCAACGCTGGAAGCACTGTCCTAATATTTCTTCTTATCGTGAAGAGGGTCTGACCCGCAAGCGTAGAAATGTGTCACCACCACAGCAGAATTACACTGAGAAATGCCATCTGTAGAACAAGGCTCTATGCTGCGTATGGACCAACCTACCCATGTATAAAAACACTTCTCAATCACCCGCTCTTTCTGTTGATAATGCCATCATAGCATAGAGCGTTTAATAGATAACGAACACCTTTACAAAAACAAAAGCTGTTGGCTACATGTGAAGTTTATGTTTCGGCACACAAGTCTGATTTTAACTTCAGGACTGAACTTGCCCACTCTAGTTAATAAAACTGAAAGGTAACAAACATCTAATAAGCACTCGTGGCTTTTTATTAATCAATTTCTGTATTTTCAGCATAGTACTTGAGGTTAAAAAGAGAAGTTTCAAAGGAGTTCAAGTATAAGCCTACACATGCTTTCAGGAAGTTAAAAAGTGAACCAGGTACATGTTCTTATTTAAAGTAAGTATACTACATTAGTGTGCTTATAAAACTATGTAGGGTCCACCTTGTCAAAGTTCCCTTCAGCCTAAAACTAGTTATTCAACCTGAAAGACATCCAGCACCACCCCACCATGAAATGCAGAGAAGAATCCATAGGATTCCATCCATACATAGGAAAACTGAAGTGAACCACTGCCATGTTTTTTGGGTTAATGAAACTGACTGCACAGGAAGTGTTGAAAATCCATGGAAATAGTACAGCACCTCATCGATCAACACAAAGAATACAAAGAATACACCTCAGTTTAAACATGCCTAATGCATTCATACCCCTTTGTTTAAAGTTACTGATATTCAATTGTCCACGTCAATCTTTTGGAACTGCTCAGAGGTGTGATCCATTTGAACTGGTCAGGACGGGCCTTGTGCGGAAACTGATGCAACATGCTTCATGATCGACTACAAAACAGACTGGACAGAGGCACAGCCACTAAAGTCTAAGCAAGCAGTGAATGTAGCACAATGCACTGATGAATATTTCTGTAGGTTTGGGTTTGAATTCTCACTGAGGAGGGGAATTCAGGAATAAAGGTGTCTTATTACCATGCATTTTCATTCAATTATTTCTGTCATAGCAGCTTTGCCTGTGCAGCCAGTATCATTAACCCAATATCACGGACGAAGCTCACTTTAGTTCTGTTATGTACAAGGACGGATTCTTCCCTGAATTTTGAGCTGAACTTCTGCTGGGATATCTAGTTTTTGACTGAAGGGAACTTTCACAAGGTGTGTGTAAGCACACTAATATCGCATAATGAGAAAGTGTACTTGTACTTGTTTTCTATTACGCACTTCAGGAAAGTATACTGAGGCTTATACCTGAACTTCTTGGCAAGTACATAACTGATACTAGAATGCTTAAGTAGTAGTAAACCACTGAACTAGTGTTCATGTTTAAGTTGCGTTTGAGTTTCATTAGCGAAAAGTGTGCCAGTTTTTAAGTTGTTAAAGTCGCACTAGGGCCTACTGCTTGAACTTCACGTGTAGCCTGCAGTTTTTGGTTTCGTAAAGGGATTCATTAGTCAATCCATTTAGGTTTTAAAAGCTCCGCGCTATGATGGCATTAAACAGATCCAGAGAGCGATTGACAAGTGTTTTTTATGCATGGTAGGTTCGGTCTAAATGCAGTAACGGCATATCCTATAGCTTTTTTTTCCCTCCAAAATGGTGTTTCTCCATATAACTGTGGCAACATTTCTACTCTTGCGGGTCAGGCACTCTTCACGGTAAGAAGAGATTTTAGGATCGCGGTTTCAGCAACCAGCATTGCTTGTGTCGAAAGTGCTGCGACGAAAACAGTGGTAGATTCGCTTTGCAGGCACATCTGCCCAGAATGTAAACAACTCAGGGATTCTTCACGGTAATAAGAGATTTTATGACAACGCTTGGCTACAAGACTGCGCTTGAACTGCTTCTCGATTAGTAGCCTTCCAAGATATTGGCAAACCCATGTAAAACCCTAAAATAAGAGGCCTCTGGTGACATAACAAGCAAATCTGCAAAGCAAACTATACAAAAGTAGCATTTCAGATTACAGGAGTTACTTACAGATAGTACGTGAAAGCGCTTAGTCCCGTCGGCACGGCGGCGAGTCCTTTACCGGAGCAATCTGCACCCCCGTCTCCGTCGCAGCGACACGAAGTCGAGCAAAGAGCTGGAGTAACGTTAGGTTGCCCTTGTCCACCAGCACTGCCACATATTAAAGACCAGACCGACAGTAATATCCGAATGATCAACAAGCGCATTTTCGTATTTGGCTTTGGATAAAACAAAGCGAGTCTCTTCTTTATCAGTTGAAAACCCGTAGATTTGGTTTCTGTTGAATTAGGCTAAAGAAGTCCATAAAATATAGCTAACGTTACTGTATGACCTCCCAAACAGCTTAATTCATTTCTATTAATGTTGGTCAGCAAAATTCATGAGTTCCTTCAGCTAGCTAGCAACTCGTAAATCGTTAAAAATGAAAATCCATGTTCACGATCCAGTCTGTGCAAAAAGAAACACATAATCCCGTTGCACTCCTCTCCGGGCGTTGTTATAAACAGAATCTCAGCCCAGAATATTCGAAATGTGTGCGTTTAGCTGGGCTATGTTAAATCCTCGCTGAGTGGAGGGTCCGTAAGACCAAGCAGCACCACGGTAAACAGATCAACACCTTTCGCTTTTTTACGTTTTCGGTGTCCCATTAAAGCTGGAAACGGGCTTCTTGGAGTTCTCCTGAATTCAAAAACCCGTACAAAGATTTGAATTGCGACAAAATAATAATAGGTGCCGCGTATTTGCGCCTTGTTTCCTTCTTGTGATTTGTTTCCTGTGAAAACAGTCAGCTTTCAGCCATTCTTCACGTTCCCTCTCCTCGCTCCTTCGGTACCAGCCTCACAACCCCGCTAGTCTAGTTCTCGCTCACTCGCTGGAACGCCTGCGGGACACTCAGCAACACGACCTGCTGAATATGTAAATTATTCCTACATATTAATGAATTCTTGACGTCACTCATTGGCAAACGAGTTAGTCCACAGTTAGTGCAGGGATCATTAAATGAGAGCAGTATGCCGTACGTAGGTGGCTCATACCCATCCATGTTGACATCCCAAGTAGGCTGCAGTTCACGAGAAGTCAGAGAAGTAGGCTACAGCTCACGGCCCAATACAGGATTCATCCATTGATGCACTGTACACTTATTCCAACCTGGATACATTCTTATTTCTATTTAAATTTCAACCATAAAACCCTCCTGCACTGTTTTCGTTGTCCAAATTTTTTATTTATTTATTTAGCCTACTTGCTTGAAAAGCAGTGAGTTGTTGGTTCCTTGATCAGTGCTATAGCCTACTATTTTACTTTGACCTGAAATATAGAATTTGAGCAACCCTGAACATTTTAAGTATCTAATAGACATTTATCATTAATGTTCCTCGATACGCAGTCCTGTACGTACTACTGTGATTTTGGTTGCTCTTACAAATTGCATTAAGATTGAAATTAAAATGTTGTTGGGGAAAACACAAAATTAGATATGTTGATTAATTGGAATACATTTAGACAATGTATTTCTAGAGCAGGTGAATATGTTTATATCTGCAACTTCCACATTATATGTTTGGCATGAATAACCCATATTCAGAATGACTTATCACTTGAATATTGAAAAAAAAAACACTTGAAGCAAAGTGTAAAATAATGTGTGTCAAATTAAGTATCATTCAGTTTAACAAAGAATTTACGACAAGTCATTTACAGTTAACTCCATAATGTTTGGGACAAGGACTTTTTTTCTTGATTTGGCTCTGTATTCCACAATTTAATATGTGTATTCACATGTTGATAAAGTTCAGATTCTCTTTTATTTAACCTTACTCCACCTTGTGAAAATTACAGCACTTTTTAACACATAGCCCCCTCGATTTCAGGCCACCATAATATTTCAGACATATTAATGTTATGCAACTGAAAGTAGATGTTTAGTACACATATTCTTTGCATGCAATGACTGCTTGATGTTGGTGACCCATAGACATCATCAGGTGCTCAGCATCTGCTCTGCTGATGCTCTTCTCTGCTGATGCTCTGCTCTTCTCTGCTGATGCTCTGCTCTGCTGATGCTCTGCTCTGCTGATGCTCTGCTCTTCTCTGCTGATGCTCTTCTCTGCTGATGCTCTGCTCTGCTGATGCTCTTCTCTGCTGATGCTCTGCTCTTCTCTGCTGATGCTCTGCTCTGCTGATGCTCTTCTCTGCTGATGCTCTGCTCTGCCTGGCCTCGCCCTCAATACATCTTCAACGAAGACAAGCGAGCCAGAACCTGTTGCCGACCTCCATACATGCCCAAACAATGACAGCCCCACTACCATATTTTATAGATGAGGGGAGGGGGCCTGCTTTGGATCTTGGTTTCCCAGAACTTTGCAGGCTCCTTTAGGTACTTCTTAGGAAATTGTAACCTGCTAATGTTATTGCAGCTAACTATTGGTTTGCATTGCAGTCTGCTGTGCACAGTGGTCACTGACAAATCCACGCCTGCCTCCTGAAGAGTGTTTCTGTTCTGTCGGAGAGGTGTTTGGGGATTTTCTTCATTATGTGCCAATAATTCTGGAGCTCACAGTATGGATATATAAACTGTCCTAACCATTCTAAGCATTCTAACCATTTTAACCGTTCTAACCATTCTCTCTCCATTACCTTGCAGGTGATGGTGGCGCAACTGTAACCATCCATCCAACCATTTTTTAGGTAAAACTAATTATAAATCAAATAAATAATCAGACCTGGGTCAAACTGTGATGCACATGTACATGTATACAAACACCAGAGACCTTCCTGAAATATCCATCCATTATCCTAACCCGCTTATCCTGAATAGGGTCGCAGGGTACTGGAGCCTATCCCAGCATAAATTGGGCGAAAGACAGGAATACATCCTGGGCATACACACCATTCACTCACACACTCATACCCACAGGCAATTAAGACTCTCCAATCAGCCTAACCTGCATGTCTTTGGACTGTGGGAGGAAACCCACGCAGACACGGGGGCCCCAGCCAACCGGGATTCGAACCCAGGACCTCCTTGCTGTGAGGCGCCCTCCATCCGCCCTCCATCCATGCCACCCTCCTTCCAAAAATATGTATAGCTTATTCTATCATAGGTGTATGTACTGAACAAAAAATAGGAAAACTCCTTCCAAGAGTTCCAACCTGGTTTCTGGTGTTCCCATAATGGAGTGGGGCACATTTCCCTTGCATGGTTTGGGAGCACTTATAGCCTTAGAACATTAATGGTGCAGAGTGATCATATTCATATTCAAATCATATTCATATTCATATTCATGTAGAAAGAGTTGTTTTTCAGGGTGGCCGTGCCCCTATCAACACCACACATAAGGTAGAGGGGCATGACACCTGCTATCCAGCGCCTTCTCAGTCACCAGATTGGAACCTAATCAAGCATTTA
The DNA here is from genome assembly GCF_963514075.1 of Conger conger. Taxonomy (NCBI): domain Eukaryota; kingdom Metazoa; phylum Chordata; class Actinopteri; order Anguilliformes; family Congridae; genus Conger; species Conger conger. Next base: position 64,207,979 of record NC_083765.1, on the reverse strand, counting down.
TTTAAATTTTTAAACTGACATGAAATAATCTCCACCATCTTTGATTTTTTTTATTTTTCTTTCATCGGTCACCATTCTGCTAACATGATCAAAGTCAAATCAAACGACCAAAATCATGGTCTGTCCATTGACTGCATCTCATATGATATTGATTTGCTAAGGAATTGTGCTTCTGTCTGATTTTTATTTTCATAAGGCATGGAAAGAGTGAACATTTCCCCTCATTTATTAAAATATTGAGAACAAGCCAAAGGCATGTTCCTATAAATCCACAAATGCCACACTGCATTGTGGGATGAATAAATTAGATTGAATGGTTTCCTTTCATAGGTCCCTTTGGCACTGATAAATGCTTTTGGATCGACACTATTTACTGTATTTATGCACCGATCTCAATATTTAATGTAAATATAATTCATCTCCTGCAGTTTCTTTCTAAATGATCTATCATAACAAGTCTATTTTCACCCAAGAGAGACTAAAGCAACTTTAGCAAATTTGCATTAAATTTGACTTCCTGTTCTTTCTTTATGAGCGTATCAGCGTCTTTGGATGCATAAATATTCACTGCTGAATGTTCACAATTCATTTATGTTCACAATTCATATATTTATGTATTATTGTATTAACGTTCACAGACAGCAGACTGTTTCATACACAGAATTACACTTATAGATATACTGCAATATAATATTTCATTCTTATTTATTCATTATTAACATTTTCATTACTTATTCAGCTGATTTAAAGACAATTCAAAAGTAATGAATGCTTTTTCACAATTTCTATGGCATTTTCATACTTTTCTATACAATGTGCAATTTGTAATACAAAGGCAGTTTGTCACAAAGTTTGATGTCTCTGTTAGATTTGGATACAGTGTGAACATTGTTTTCTGACCATAGTAAAATTGATTTGCATAAACCTAGCCTGACGAAGCCAATATTTTACAGAGAATTGTTCCTTATTTTGCAATGTGGGGAGGTAAAACAGGCTTGGGGGTTGATCGTAACCAGTGAAAATGGTCCAGTGAACAAAGTGCATAGCAGTTTTTACTCATGCCAACTCAGAGAATCATTGATAGAATATCGATAGTTGCAATTCTCCAGAATGATCGTTGTTGTCTGTTTCACCGTAGCATACACACCGCCTATATTGTATACATAAGAAATGAAATATCAGTACATACACCAATCAGCAACAGCATTAAAACCATTGACAGGTGAAGTGAATAACATTGATCATCTCGTTATAATGGCACCTGTCAAGGGGTGGGATATATTAGTAGGCAGTAAGTGAACAGTCAGTTCTTGAATTTGATGTGTTGGAAGCAGGAAAAATTGGCTAGCGGAAGGATCTGAGCGACTGTGACAAGGGCCAAACTGATGGCTAAAAAGGAAGGTCTTGTGGGGTGTTCCCAGTATGCAGTGGTTAGTACCACAAGTTGTGGCCTGCCAGGAAGGACAACCGGTGAACTGGCGACAGGGTCATGGGCGCTCAAGGCTCATTGATGTGCGTGGGGAGTGAAGGCTAGCCCGTCTGGTCCGATCCCACAGAAGAGCTGCTATTGATGAGCGTGGAGAGTGAAGGCTAGCCCATCTGGTCTGATCCCACAGAAGAGCTGCTGTTGATGCGCGTGCTGTTGTAGCGCACCAGCGGCAGCTGTGTGCGGCAGCCTCGGCTACTTGCCTCGGCATACGAAGTCGCAGGTGTACAAAGGTGTCTATCTATGGGTGTCCATCCAGGCTGTCTGATAGCCTGATGATTGTTTTTGTTTTTGCTGCCAGCCCTCATTTCACTGCGTAGGATTCCTCTTATCCTCCCTAATTCCCTCCATGTGTTTCCTTCCCATCCCTGTCCTCTCTCCTCTCCCCAGGTCCCAGTCAGGTAGGAGGTTCACTTCCCGCCAACGTGGGCAGAATATTTCAAACCTCATCTTCCCTCCCAGATCTGCTGGTATTGATCTCTGTGTGGCTGGTGGCCTCTGGAACCGCCAGTCCGCCGTCCAGAAAGCAGATTCATATCAGCCTATGCCTCTCACCTCAACCTTGACTTTCTTGCTTTAACCGAAACGTGGCTCTCACCAGAGAACACAGCCACCCCAGCTGCCCTTTCCTCCGCCTTCTCTTTTTCCCACACACCCAGAACCTCTGGCAGAGGAGGTGGCACAGGTCTCCTAATCTCATCCTCATGGAGATCTAGTGTCTTCTCCTCATCCTTCGCCTTGGAATAATAAACTGTTTATTATTGTTGTTTATCGCCCCCCGGGTCCTCTGGGGAGCTTCTTGGATGAGATGGACATCCTCCTTAGCTCCTCACCAGTCAATGACACTCCCCTCATCCTCCTGGGTGACTTCAATCTCAACTCAGAGTCCACCCAGTCTACCTTTCTCTCCCTCCTTTCTTCTTTTGACCTTACCCTCACACTTTCCCCTCCCACCCACAAAGCAGGCAACCTTCTTGACCTTATCTTCACAAGGAGCTGCACAACAACCAACCTCTCTGTAACACCACTCCATATATCTGACCACTCCTTCATCTCTTTTTCTCTTCCACTCTCCTCTAACACCCATCCATCTCTCCCACCATCCACTGTCACCTGTCGGCGGAACCTACGCCACCTGTCTACCTCCACCCTCTCATCTACAATCCTCTCCTCCCTACCATCCGCGGAGTTTTTCTCTCGAATGTCTCCCGATGATGCTGCTACAACCCTCATGTCCTCCCTCTCATCTTCCTTTGACTCTCTGTGTCCCCATACCACCAAATTAGCTCGGGCCTCCCCCCCCCAGTCCTTGGCTTTCTGATGCTCTACGAGCTGTCCAAACCCAACTGCGGGCAGCGGAGAGAAAATGGAAAAGGTCCTGTCTCCCCAGTGATATAGCTTCCTTCCATGCTCTCCTATCATCTTTTCACTCCTCTGTCTCTCTAGCTAAATCTTCCTTCTTTCACTCGAAAATTAACGCGGCCGCCTCTAATCCCCGCAAACTGTTTTCAACCTTCTCCTCTGCAATTCTTTCTCCCAACCCTCTCCCCCTGCTGACCCTCCTACCTTCCCCAACTCCCTAACCTCCTTTTCTCCCCTCTCTGACTCCGACACATTGAAACTCCCTACATCCCACCGCCCGACCACCTGTCCTCTTGACCCCATCCCCTCTCCCCTTCTACAATCTATATCTATATCTAATGACATTCTCCCTTTTCTCTCCTCTCTAATCAACACCTCCCTTTCTTCCAGCACCATGCCCTCTTCCCTGAAGAGGGCCAGAGTCACTCCCCTGCTCAAAAAACCTACTCTTGACCCCTCTGCTCTGAGCAACTACCGGCCTGTCTCTCAACTACCGGCCCGCCTGATCACCAGTCAGCCCAGGTCGGCTCATGTCACCCCGCTTCTCATTGGCCTCCACTGGCTTCCTATTGCCACACGCATCCGATTCAAGGCCCTAGTGTTGGCATTTCAGGCTGCTAAGGGGACTGCCCCACCTTACATACAATCCTTGATCACTTCCTACTCCCCAGCTAGACCACTCCGGTCTGCCAGCTCTGGTCGCCTTATGGTTCCCTCACTACGAGCACCTGGCGGTCGAGCTGCACATTCACGCCTGTTTTCCGTTCTGGTTCCTCAGTGGTGGAATGACTTGTCTACCACTGTCATGACAGCAGAATCCCTCCCCCTATTTCGACGCAGACTAAAAACACACCTTTTTAAAACTCTACCTTAGTCCTCCCTCCTGATTTCCCCCATCCCCCTTTCTGATATCCCTATCCCTCTTGTCTATCCCTAACCACTTATGCACTTATGATGACTATATGTTTAGAACAGCACTTCCTATGTATTTTCCTAGTTATGGATGTGATGCTTTGACTTGTGGATGAACCTATGCACTTGTAAGTCGCTTTGGATTAAAAGCGTCTGCCAAATGACTAAAATGTAAAAAATGTAAAAAATGGAAGAAGGTGGCCTGGTCTGACGAATCATGTTTTCTTTTACATCGTGGATGGCCCCGTGTGTGCGTGTGTATGTGTGTGTGTGTGTGTGTGTGTGGAAGTGTGTGTGTGTGTGTGTGTGTGTGTGGATGGCCGGGTGTGTGTGTGTGTGTGTGGAAGTGTGTGTGTTTGTGTGAGGGGCATGGAGAGAGGGAGGGGGAGAGGGAGGGGGAGGGGGAGAGGGAGAGGGAGAGGGAGGGAGAGGGAGGGAGAGGGAGAGGGAGAGAGAGGGAGGGGGAAAGGGAGGGAGAGGGAGGGGGAGAGAGGGAGGGAGAGGGGGAGAGAGGGAGGGGGAGAGAGAGAGAGGGAGAGGGAGGGGGAAAGGGAGAGAGAGGGAGGGGGAGAGGGAGGGAGAGGGGGAGAGAGGGAGGGGGAGAGAGAGAGAGGGGGAGAGAGGGAGGGGAGAGGGAGAGGCATGGAGAGAGGGAGAGGGGGAGGAAAACTGTTTCATAAATTGTTTCATAAATCTTAGTAAATACACTTGGTAAAAATGAAGGATTGTTTGGGATGATGGGAGTATGGGATGATGGATTAAAGAAGAATGTTGTTGAACTGGTTGACAGCACACAAATGTGTTTCATTTGCTATTAGGAATAATATAAATAATATTATAATAATATAAGTGTGATTATGTTAATGTGTAACAGCTAAGATCTAAAAAGTTACAAAATGGAAGAGGAAGCAGAGTTTAGTCATTTGTGAATTAATCTACACTTGCAAAATCCAATGAGGTCAATGGTACAACTAAGCTTGCTTCTGAAGTTTCCCCAAAGGCATTAATGAGTATTAATCCAGATAGGATTAATGGGTTTGGACAATCTTTCATATTTCTGTCAGAAAATGATGACATAAGCGAAAAATGCCACACGGGGATGGACAGAATAGTTGAGAGCAAAAAATAAAAACTCCAGATATTGGATATGTGCATAGTGAAAATATCCAATTCTACTGTATACGGGTCTCTTCCAATTGCCTGTCTAATCAAAGCCTTTGTCAGAAATGTTGTAGCCTGATAATGGTGACATGGTTTCCAAAATTCCACTAAAATAACAAATGGAAAAATGTTGTCTGTAAAAACCTATGAAACAATGCTATTTTATTTGGATAAAATTAAAAGTGTATTGGTGTATTTAGAAGACCAATGATGTGAATTTGAAACATTTGTGTACTAAATACACGCATAACACAGGCCTACAGTAAAATGTATACATAGACCCCCCCATTTTAGGGGAACAAAAGTAATTGTACAGTTAGATTCTCTAGTGCAGGTATGAGAAACCTAATCAGGAATAGCTGAGAAGCAAACTAATTACTTTTGGTCCCCTAAAATGGGGGGGATGTAATGTGGATGTAAATACCCGCAAATTAAAGGTGCCAGTCTGCACTTTAACCTCATATTCCTTGTTTTATTTCAAATCCAATGTGCTGGAGTACAGAGCCAAAAGAACAGAAATTATTTACCACAGTCCAATTACTTACAGGCTTAATTTTATTTAAAACATAAGTTTAAAATATGGTAGCGTAAAATGCGTAAAATAATTATGTTATGTTGATAATAATTATGTTGAAGTGATAAAATCTTAGGTAATATAAAATCTATCAGTAACAGGCATTTGTGACACATTGGGATTCAATGCTGACATCCACCATAAAAGGAAAACATGAATGAATCATACCTGTGTTATTGGGCAGTTCTGTGAAAAATTTGAATCCTGTCGGAATGTCAGTTCACTCCCGAATGTAAAATATGATATTCAGTTATACAATGGAGCCGCAATGCCATCTGGTGGCAATATTAGTGAAAACACAGTTTCACATTACCTTGCATATAATAAAACCAAATCACATCATAGTTAATACTTTTTCATGAATTCACACAAAGTTGCACTGTAGTTAATTCAGTTTAAAACATCAAATGTATTAATTTTGACTTTGCTTGTAATGGGAGTCTGTCACTTAAAACAGCAGATGTTTACGCTGTAGTTCCTGACAGGAACACATTCCTCCTGTACATGAACATACGTACGTAGGATGTAGATATGACAAGCATTTATGTCAGAAAAAAACTGTAAAAATGGCTGTAGTTGTTTTCCTAGCAGTGGCTGTATTTTGACACTTTGGAACCTTTTTCCTTTCTTTATGGTGCTTCTGGGCTGTTCATGCAGTCAATAATTTCTGACAATGAGGTTGTGTGCTACCTAAAAATCAACCATTCACTCTCAGTTTCCTATTTTCAAAAGGCTAAGCACAGTTGCTACCTCTGGATATTCCATTTTAAAGTGCATTCTAAACACATCTTTTTTTTTGCCTTCTAAGCAACAACAGTTCACCCGCAGGAAGAGTGACGGGAATAAATAAATGAGATGGAGGCATCCAGGGAGGGCTGGGTGTTTACACTGCGCCTCATGAGTATTTATTCCTGTCAGTCTTCCTGTGGGTAACAGTGTACTGTGCTTTGTGTGTTTTTATTAATGGTGTAACCGTGTATGCGTTTGTGCGTAATACGTGTGCGTTTGTGCGTAATACGTATGCGTTTGTGCGTAATACGTGTGCGTTTGTGCATAATACGTATGCGTTTGTGTGTAATACGTATGCGTTTGTGCGTAATATGTTTGGGTTTGTGCGTAATACATACGCGTTTGTGCGTAATATGTATGCGTTTGTGTGTAATACGTTTGCGTTTGTGCGTAATACGTTTGCGTTTGTGCGTAATACGTATGCGTTTGTGCGTAATACGTGTGCGTTTGTGCGTAATACGTATGCGTTTGTGTGTAATACGTATGCGTTTGTGTGTAATACGTATGCGTTTGTGCGTAATACGTTTGGGTTTGTGCGTAATATGTATGCGTTTGTGCGTAATACGTTTGCGTTTGTGCGTAATACGTTTGCGTTTGTGCATAATACGTATGCATTTGTGCGTAATACGTATGTGTTTGTATGTAATACGTATGTGTTTGTGCGTAATACGTATGCATTTGTGCGTAATACGTTTGCGTTTGTGCTTAATACTCCTTACATTATGGCCTTCTTTTTTAGCAATGCACTTTTTGTACACAAAGAAAATGTGAAAACAGACAAATATATCTTATCTAATAAATAAAAAAATCTCTGGCTTTCACAAAAGCTGGTTTAACATATTCCCAGATATTTATTCATATTAATGTATGTGCCATTAGCGGTAGAATTATAGTAATTATAGTAATTATAGTTATATAAAACATAGTTTATATAATCTAAAGTGTATACCTCTCATGCACTCCATGTTTCCCCTTCAAAGAGCCACCATGTGGCCTTTGTTAATGAGTTCATAAACGGCTACTTTATATTTAAGGTTTGCAGGTCTTACAAATTAGCCATCCTGGGAGTTGCCTGGAAAACTTGCTCCAGGGAATATATCAGCTTTCTATAACCAGAAGTCACACCACCCCGGTGACATAAACAAAACACATATCGGAGATTCCAGTCTCACTTTGGCAACAGGCAACGTTTAAGGCAAATAAATGGTTAAAAAGCCTTTTGAAATTGGAGGAACTGTCCCTTGGACATTTCTCTTGAAAAGAAATCCACTTGGACAAGAACTGGTCAGAGAAGCTCCTATGTGGACTCATCATGTTCCAGAGAGTCGATAAAAACGTAGATAATAGCAATGTACAAATACTTTTGTGGAATTATGCAATGGCAATACGGACAACAATGATATTCCAAGTAAGCTATGGACATTCAATCAACGCGTTCTAAAACACTGACATTACCATATTTCTTGTAGTCTGTGGATTTCCCCCAGGCTTGTTTTGCCACCCACAAAATAAGGAACTGCAATGGCATCTTAAAATACGGTTCACACATAGAACCATGAGTTTCAATGCTAACGGTATGTTACCATAGTGATTGAGAATTGCACCACAAAAAAAGGAATGAATGCAAAACAAAAACCTCTCTGACCCAGCTATGGGAGTACCTAAAAGAGCCAGAATGAGAAGGAACTGCCCAAGATCTAAGTAATCTGTGAAACATGGAGATGGGGGTGTTATGGTTTGTGCACATGTACTGACTCATTTGTATTCATTGATGATGTAACTATTGATAGCAGCAGCACAATAAATTCAGAAGTGTACAGAAGCCTCCATACTCATTGGACAGGAGGCAATTCTGGCCTGGCAGAGTATCACCAGAGAAGATAAGCAGCACCTGGCGATGTGGGTCACAGACTTCAAGGAACCATTGGATTCAGAGGATATGCAACAAAATACTACGCATAAACATAAACTACTTATATTTACATGAGATTGATATGTCCCAAACGTTACGATGCCCTAAAATGAGATGCTATGTCTGTAATGTATGAAAAATACCCTTTGATAAAAGCTGAGAAACTGCATTTTAACCACATGTGAATTGCATCTGAAATTGTCAAGCCAAATCAATAAATAAATTGGCCTTTGTCCCAAACATTATGGATAGCACTGTACATGCTGATATTAGGAATCTGGCACAGGTTGAAATGTGCAGTGGTTGAAGAAATTGTTGCCCCTGTTCCCACTAAAATTGAGTCAGTCTAGTGTTTCCTGTACTAATCTGCAGTGGTGGTGTACAGAAACAAACCATAGACTTCAAAAACCACCCACAATGATTTGGAACAAACTTTTCTGAAAACACTGAATCTAGAGGTTCTCATGCCAATACTGATGGCACACACATTATTAACATGAGCCACAATATCAATGTTAATAATGTTAATAATGTGTGTGCCATCAGTATTGGCCACAATATCAATGCACCAGTATGCTTCTGGAATAGAATCGCACAGAATACACATTTCTACAATAGGATCATTTATTGTGTGAATCATGCAAACGAATCATTTTAGCATTTTAAGTAATTCATACATTTACTTGAGTGTTACACAGAAAATATGAAAGAGAAATGTAAAGAGATTACAGCAATGGTTTAAATAACAGTCCAAATGAACAGACTGAACACAAAATAGATCATTTAAAGTTTGCTCTTGTTACTCAAAATGGATAATGCATTTTGGACATGAAAACACATAATGGGCACAAACAGATCTGATTATGAACTCTGAACTGTGCTCATGAGCATTTCCGCAAATTCTTTTATGCAAATTTGTTCTTTGGAAAGATCAAAATCTTTGTGTTTGGAAATATGTGTAAAGGCATATGCAATGATATGCAATTTATTTTTACTACATTAATTAATCTGATTAACCAACCCTTTTCCCTAAAATCAGTAGCTTTTGATTTGAAATTTCAGTATAGCTTTGTTTAGATATAAGCGCGAGTGTGACAGTTTTAGTTTAGTTCAGTTTTTTCCAAAAACTCTTGTTTTTATTTTTTCGGTTTACAATGCCCCCCCCCCCCCCCCCCCCGACACACTATTTTTATATTTTACCATAATACCCTTGTTGGCAACGCAATTCATTTTGTTTATTGATAAAAGTGGTTCATATAAATAAAGACCCACAAATGTGTACCAATTGCCAAACCCAACACTTGGGCAATGACATATTTGTTTCTTTTGCATGACTTGGCCAATTGTGCCTTGGGGAGAGAGCGTGTCTAGGGGCCGCACATACAGGGCACATCCACTGCATGGCCCATGTGTGCACACAAGCCTGCAGTGCCATGCATTATGGGATTTCTAGGGTGCTTCCTTATGCAAATTCCATTCACAAACAACTGGCATTCATCCCCTGATACACCTGGGATACGCACAAAATCGAAGGTCTAGGCATGTTTCTTTTATTAAGAATAAAAGTAATAAGAATTTAAGAAAGTGAAGGAGGCCCAATGTCAATAAGAGATTATACAAGAAAAACAAATGGTTGTTTTACAAATGAAAGCTGGACCTTTATTGCTCTTTTGTGTGGCATTGGGAAAACCTGCTCTGTGAAGGACATGCCCATCACTGCTTCTCAACATGTCAGCGCCTTTTCAGTTCATCGCAAAAACCAACCCAAGTATACTTTTAAGTGAGCACTGTGAAAGATTTATGGGACATGTTAAATTTAGAACAGTACTAAATGTTTTATGAACATGAGGGAAAATCCAGACAGGCTTTTCTGAGCTTGCCAGACATTAAAACACCTGACTCTCCAACTAAAAATAGATGCACTGCATTGCTTAATTTTAATTTTATCATTTTATATTTTTCTAGATTCGAGAAAGTCAGGATGAGGAAAATAGGCAATATGAACGAAATCTACATAAAAAGTAGTTCATTCTCATGTGATGCGTCTTGCATAGGATTGGTCAGTTAAGCAATTAATCTTGTTCATTACTAACAGCTTAACATTATTTGTCAAAAAACATTCCAGGCAAGGACAACATTTTTTTAAGTTCATTGTCTTGTTGTAAAAACATTTAAAAAGGCAGTACATATAATGCAATTCGTTTTTATATACACTATCTAACAGAATTTTCACCTGACACATTTAGAAAACAAATACCAACACACTCCATCTGATCCCTTCTGAATAACTTCATATTCTTTTACCCTAAACAAAGATGACTACAGCTTCCAGTCAACATTTAATTTTCTCTTCAGCTAAAAAAAAGACAAAATGGACACAATGGAAACGTGAATACAGACAAAACTAATCGTAATATATTTTGAATGATTTGATTGAGTTCCGCATCAGGCTAGAAACGAGGGCCGATCCGCCTAAGCCTGCGTCTTTCAGGCGAACCAAACCAACCAGACCACATCTCGCCCAATCAGAAGCCTGAACCAAACCAACCAGACCACATCTCGCCCAATCAGAAGCCTGAACCAAACCAACCAGACCACATCTCGCCCAATCAGAAGCCTGAACCAAACCAACCAGACCACATCTCGCCCAATCAGAAGCCTGAACCAAACCAACCAGACCACATCTCGCCCAATCAGAAGCCTGAACCAAACCAACCAGACCACATCTCGCCAAATCAGAAGCCTGAACCAAACCAACCAGACCACATCTCGCCCAATCAGAAGCCTGAACCAAACCAACCAGACCACATCTTGCCCAATCAGAAGCCTGAACCAAACCAACCAGACCACATATCGCCCAATCAAAAGCCTGAACCAAACCAACCAGACCACATCTCGCCCAATCAGAAGCCTGAACCAAACCAACCAGACCACATCTCGCCCAATCAGAAGCCTGAACCAAACCAACCCAACCAGCTCTCGCCCAATCAGAAGCCAGAACCGAACCAACCGGACCAACTGTCGCCCAATCTGAAGCGTGAACCTGATGGAGCCGGATCGCTGAAATAACAACCCCATACAGCACAACTGGAAATAAATAATGATTAACGATTGACAACAATGGCACAAAGAAAAGCCTCTGGTTTTTATGCTGCTCAAGAAGCAAATTAACAGCCGTATTTCACGTTTATTTTTAAAACGCAAAATGCACCTTCATTTATAAATGTTTCTGCAGAGCTGCAACAAACAATGCAAATAAAGGAATAATCAAAGTGTAATGTTTGTAATGATCAGAACAGGCTTATCAGCTAGCTTTAGTGCCAACTGGAAGCTTTGCATCATTGTGGTCAATCATTGTCTGTCTTAAAGGTACACTAGGTAAGATTTTTGTGTTAAAACATTGTTACAAGAACATTGTAAATCCCTTCCTATCGTTTCAAAATATACAGTTGATAGGCCGTCACTCTGTACCAAAACATTGTACAGCTGTACAACAAGCTCATTGGTTGAACATGGGTTCTAATTTCCACAGCCAATGGCATGGGGGCTTATTCTGAATGTTCATGTAGCTGCCCAAATTGCAATCCAGACAAGCAATCACTGAAAGTGTATACTATCGTTTATTATCCAAGCGAAGAATACACATTTTATAAAATACCAGTTTGTTATCGGTAGCAATAAGCACATTAGCTACAGTTAGCCTGACGAATTTACAAATATCCACTCACGATAAAATATAGGCAATATGAACATAGTAGCAATTGCACAAGCTTTGTGCTTCAGATGGATATTTGTAAATTCAGGAAGCTAACTAGTAATAGCCAATTTGGTTGTTGTTACTGATAGCGAACTGGTATTTTTTTCTAACTAGATAAGCAATAGTCTACAGGGTTTCAGTGATCGCTTGTCTGGAGTGCAATTTGGGCAGCTACACGTTCATTTTATCTCTTTACGCATCCAATCATGCATGTTTAGCTAAACCTTTATGTGTCTCAAACTGTAAGTTACAGTTGCATCGTTTGTGGTAGATTATCTTAGTTATATATCCAGCTAGTTACATAGCCAAATACGTTGCTCATAATATAGTTGGTTAGCTAAAGTGAAAACCTCAAAAAGACAAAAAATATAGTGTTGTGTAGCACACTAAAGTCAACATTTCATAAAGTCACCTGTTCGGCGAACATTTTCTTACTAGAACACTATGAATAGACGGCAGGCTCTGTCACATTGTTCACTGTCTGCTTTCAAAAACACTGAGAACACTGAACTGAATAATAACGCTTTATATTAGTTATATTCATAGACTGTGGAAAGTCAGTGTTGTGATGAGGCCCTTTGTGGCTGCAGTTCCTCTCTTGACTGTTAGAGTCCAAAATCCGTCCCTTCCTCACCACCTACTCGACCCAGCTCCTTGTCCAAGCAATGGTCCTGTCCCGCCTGGACTACTGCAATTCTCTGCTGGCTGGCCTTCCAGCATCCGCCATCAGACCCCTACAAGTGATCCCGACCACTGCGGCTTGTCTGGTATTCAATGTCCCCAGACACTCTCACCCCCCTGCTCAGAAACCTCCACTGACTGCCTGTTAAATTTTAAACTTTGATGCTTGCATACCAGGCAGTTAAGAGATCAGCCCCTGCATACATCCAAAAGCTCATCAAACCCTACACGGCTGCCTGACCTCTCTGTTCCGCTACCTCGGGATGCCTGGCACCTCCCCCTCGCCCCACCTGCACTTCCCGGTCATGACTGCTGTCTGTTCTGGCCCCACGGTGGTGGAATGACCTTCCTGTGGATGTCAGAACAGAGTCTTTGTCCACTTTCAAGTGCAGTCTTAAATCTCACCTTGTCAGGCTGCACCTTTCCCTCCCTACCTCAATGCTATAATTAGCCATGTACGCTTTGTGTCTGCTATATGTAATAATTGCTCTCGCATTTAATTATTTTACTATTCTTGGTATTCTAGCTGCCAACTATGGTATTGCTACTTGGATAGTCATCTGATTATTCTACAAGGGTTCAAGTTAATCTATATGATCACACCAGGACTTCCCTCTAGGGTTTTCAGCACACTTGTCCCTGGTTATGATTTGCACTTTATTGTACACTGCTCTGAATAAGAGCGTCTGCTAAATGACTATCATGTAATGTAATATGGGTCAGGCTACAGATCACTAATTCGAGCAGTTACAACAACACAAGCTACAAGGTCACTCACATTGTTTAATGCCAGTCGGCACATATACCTAGCTATAAAACATCTGATGCCTCAAAACATTTCTAAAGCAACCCATTCTTCAAATCTTGGAGGCAATTATTTATTCCTTCCCCCCCCCAAAGCTGGATGGATTGAAGTCTTTGGGAGAATTTTGGGAGAATCATTTTAAACAAGGGTTATCACACAATATTTAAAAACAGAAGGCATATTACATTGCATTCCTTTGCGTGTTCTGTCAAAAACCCTCATTACATTTCACTATGTGTTGCTGTAGCGATTGCATTTAATTAAGTCACTGAAAAGCTTCCAGAGAAGACTGCACAATTATTTCAGTTGTCCAGGAAATGTCCTGGATATGAAGTTTAACAGTCATGTTTCAGTGGTTGAGGAGATCATCGTTTGATCATGATCAACAGATAAAATCCATTGATCCATGTACAATAGGTCACAAAGGAAAAGTACATGCATCTGATATGTAAAGAGTAAATCACTAATTACAACAACTGCATATAAATCCAAGCATGTATGCTCAGTTGACAAAGTACATTACACAACATTTTGGCAATTAGCAAATCCTCTTATCCAGAGTGAATTACACAGACCACAATTGTTACATACAGTCAGATATTTTACTGAAGCAATTCAGATTAAGCTCCTTACTACACCAGCATCAAACCCAAACCCATTTCCCTAACCATTATAGTACATAGCTGCGCTGCCCATTTCCCTAACCATTATAGTACACAGCTGCTTTCACCTCCAAGCATCCTGGGAACAGTCATTCCACAAAACTGATAAAATCTTGAAGCGGGAACCAAAGTACTGGTAACTGACACTAAGGCTTTTCTTTCCATCTGTTCTACAGTTTATATCAATCAGAAAACACCATGTATACAATGCAGCATAAGCTGAATAAATGGCTTTATCAGTTATGTCTTGGTTGCAAGAATAAACACAATTTAAAAACTTTTCTGCAACTCAGCAGCTTTTTGTCAGATAAGAGTTTAACCTGAACTTCATACTGGCAGCAGTTCTCAACCAAAAAGCCATTCTTCAACACTAAAATGAAACCTTTAAATGCCCAGACATATAGTGTCATCAGATTCAGGATTTCACATCGAATGCATATCCAGTTTTAGTTTAAACACAAAAATGGATACTTCCATTTTATGAAAGCAAACTTATATAATCTGCGAGTGGTCGAGAGCAGGTACTCAGTTATACCTTGTAATCTGCATCTCGATAAACGTATGATACATTTATGAGTTTCTTCATTCTCTTTTAAATGTAGCTTTGTTGTGATGGCTGCTAAATGTCCAGGAGCCAATAGCCAACCTGATCCAAATAGTTCATTCAAAATGCAACATAATGAGCATCACAGAGTTATTTGTGGTAGTTCCTGAATGCAGATGTTGATTACAATTACACTCAGTGACCACTTTACTAGACCTGTAGGCCAACTTGTTAATAAAAAGATCTACTCAGCCAATCATGTGGCAGCAACTCAATGGAAAAAAAGCATGCAGACATGGTCAAGAGGTTCAGTTGTTCCGACCAAACATCAGAATGAGAGAAGAATTGTGATCCAAGTGACTTTGACTGTGGAATGATGGTTGGTGCCAGACGGGCTGGTTTGGGTGTCTCAGGAACTGCTGTGCTTTTGGAATTTTCATGCACACTAGTCTATCGAGTTGATAGAGAATAATGCGAAAAACAAAGTGACAGTTGTGTGGGTGAAAAAGCCTTGTTCATGAGAGAGGCCAGACTGGTTCAAGCTGGCAGGAAGGCGACAGTAACGCAAATAACCACACATTACAACAGTGGTATGCAGAAGGGCATCTCAAAGAACCTTGAAGAGGATGGGCTACAGCAGCAGAAGACCACCCACTAAGTCTAATACCTAATGAAGTGGTTACTGAGTGTTTGTTCCCTCGCATAAGTTCAGTGCTCCCTTCCAGCAGACTGACTGTGTAGACTAATGGAACACTGAGTGCGTGCATACGAAGTGAAGAAGGCATCTACAGGAGGATGTGCGTAATTCACTGAATACCATTCCATGATTCATCTGCTCTCATGAATCTCTGCACAGCATGGCAGTTAGTGCCTTCTCAGGAAATTACCTAATTGCATCCATTTTGCCTCATCCTTTTAGTGTCATTTTTGGGAAGTAAGAAACATCTACAGTTTACAGTGGATGAAAATGAAACACCAAAAACAGCACATTTGTGGAAAATAAATTAAACATTTGTGGAAAATAAAACTGACCATGAAGACATTCTACAGTGTACAATTACAACACAAACTGTACAGGCCTATTTCAACAATATCTATCCAGAAAGGGACAGCTGAAATCTTCAAGGTTAAAAAGCTCAACAATCATTAAAAAGACTAGAAAAAACAGATAAAAATTCAGACCAATCTTACTTTCCCTAGTAACATTCAGTGAAATTCTGCTTGCTGCCAGGTGACAATTTATATACTCTGAATTATTATTCTTTTTTTTAGATTGTACAAAGTGCTAAATCTGAGCTTTCTTTCTCGTTATTGTTGTTCGAATACATTTCAGAGCAAAGTTATACAGTATCCGTTGATTTAAAAAAAACCCTTTCCCCTTAAGTGTCTAGCAAATGCTGTGCTGAGCCTAAATTTAAAAGATTTATACATTTCCAAGAAACAATTATCAGAAAAATTCTTGTTAAATTCCCAAGTACATATTCCAAGGCAGAGGCATTGGCATCAGATAACTATAATGCACATAATAACATGCGAAAGTGTGGAGGGGGGCAGAGGGAGTGAAGGCTGAGGAGGAATGTGAGGGGGAAGGGTGGGGGGACCCTCAGTAGGAGCCAGGACGCTACTGCGGATAGTTATTCTGTTGCCGGCGTTTGGCGGACCTCATCTTCTCGAAGCGGGACTCCATCTCCTCCAGCACTTTGGGGGTGTACCTCACCACCAGTTTGACGGTGCCCTGGGCAGCCTTCAGGAGCTCCACAGCCTTCTCATGATGCTCACCCTCCACACTCTGAGGGAGAGACGGGCTGGTGTCACTACCGCCTCACATGGGCCGCTTAGCTCATTTCCCCATGGATAGAAATTTGCATTCACAACCGGTTGAAAATATGACGATAAATTTAAAAAACAATATAATGGCAAATAAAAACCCAGATAGTGTGACCAACCACTGTGTTACTCCTTTAAGGTTTTAGGGAATTGAACCCGCTCTGAGTGAGCATTATGGAGACACTGAATCAGAGACTCACCACGCCGTTGACGGACAGCAGCTGGTCGCCCCTCTTGAGGCCTCCGTGTCGGTCGGCGATGCCCCCGGGGATGATGCGGGAGATGTAGATGGGTGAGTTCTGCTCCTTTCCGCCCATGATGTTGAAGCCCAGGCCCTCCTCGGTCTTGGGCAGCTCCACGACCCGGGGGTGGGAGTGACCCTCACTGGCCGCAAACGCCGCCACCGTGGCCTGGGGAGGGGTCACAGTTAAACCTGCCGCTCTGATGGGGGTCACAGTTAAACCTGCCGTTCTGATGGGGTCACAGTTAAACCTGCCTTTCTGATGGGGGTCACAGTTAAACCTGCCTTTCTGATGGGGGTCACAGTTAAACCTGTCGCTCTGATGGGGGTCACAGTTAACCATGTCGCTCTGATGGGGGTCACAGTTAAACCTGCCTTTCTGATGGGGGTCACAGTTAAACCTGCCGCCCTGATGGGGTCACAGTTAAACCTGCCATTCTGATGGGGTCACAGTTAAACCTGCCGCTCTGATGGGGTCACAGTTAAACCTGTCGCTCTGATGGGGTCACAGTTAAACCTGCCGTTCTGATGGGGTCACAGTTAACCCTGTCGCTCTGATGGGGGTCACAGTTAAACCTGCCGCTCTGATGGGGTCACAGTTAAACCTGTCGCTCTGATGGGGTCACAGTTAACCCTGTCGCTCTGATGGGGGTCACAGTTAAACCTGCCTTCTGATGGGGGTCACAGTTAAACCTGCCGTTCTGATGGGGTCACAGTTAAACCTGCCGTTCTGATGGGGTCACAGTTAACCCTGTCGCTCTGATGGGGTCACAGTTAAACCTGCCGTTCTGATGGGGTCACAGTTAACCCTGCCGCTCTGATGGGGTCACAGTTAAACCTGCCGCTCTGATGGGGGTCACAGTTAAACCTGCCGCTCTGATGGGGGTCACAGTTAAACTTGCCGCTCTGATGGGGTCACAGTTAAACCTGCCGTTCTGATGGGGGTCACAGTTAAACCTGCCGCTCCGATGGGGGTCACAGTTAAACCTGCCGTTCTGATGGGGGTCACAGTTAAACCTGCCGTTCTGATGGGGTCACAGTTAAACCTGCCGCTCTGATGGGGGTCACAGTTAAACCTGCCGCTCTGATGGGGTCACAGTTAAACCTGCCGCTCTGATGGGGTCACAGTTAAACCTGCCGTTCTGATGGGGGTCACAGTTAAACCTGCCGCTCCGATGGGGGTCACAGTTAAACTTGCCGTTCTGATGGGGTCACAGTTAAACCTGCCGCTCTGATGGGGTCACAGTTAAACCTGCCGCTCTGATGGGGTCACAGTTAACCCTGCCGCTCTGATGGGGTCACAGTTAAACCTGCCGTTCTGATGGGGGTCACAGTTAAACCTGCCGTTCTGATGGGGGTCACAGTTAAACCTGCCTTCTGATGGGGGTCTCAGTTAAACCTGCTGTTCTGATGGGGTCACAGTTAAACCTGCTGTTCTGATGGGCATTATATTCAAACCTGCTGTTCTGATGGGCATTTTAAACACAAAAAAGTAGATCTACAATTCCATTTCAAATGTCAAACAATTTTGCATAGAGAAAGGCCATCTACAGTGCTGTAATTAACATGTAGTCATCAAGCGTTTAAAATTTCTACAGATCTAATCATATTGCATTAAATTGTTGGAGGAAACTTGCAGTTGTTTAAAGATGGCTGACCTGAGTCTCTCTCACAGGACACGGCTCTAAAGCAAGCCGCAGTGCAGCCCATGTAAGACACGAGATCGCTTTTAAGCTCAGGAAGACAGAGGAGGCATCAGGGAGATCGCTTTTAAGCACAGGAAGACAGAGGAGGCATCGGGGAAATGGGAAAACATTCTACAGGTGGCTAGTGGGATGAAATGTGAAGTCTCAAAAGAGCTGAAATGTAAGCAAAATAAAACTGTCTGCATTTGCATCATAGCAGGGACAATAGGAATCAGTACCAACTACTGACGGTATGACACTAGAACATTAACCTGCCCCCCCTACCCCCACCTGAACTCTACCTGTATAATATATTTTAAATGTTTTTATAGTGTCTACACTCCCCATCTATTGCATATGTATATTCCGTATTATACATAATATATACTTTATTTTTATTACTGCAGTGAAGGCATCCAAGTTTCCCAAAGGGTCACTCACCTGAGAATTCAGTTATTCCACAACAACCCAATATGGCCGGAGCCATTTCAAGGTTCATGCAGTGGATATGCACACTACCATACACAACAGTCTCCGCACCCGTATTGAAAATTGGTGAATTCTTTTCACCAGTTGTCACCAAATCAGGTTGAGATTTTGTATATTACAACTCTGTGAAAGACCCTACCTGTATCCAATGAATGAATGATAACTTTAAAAAACATCAGCCAATCAGAAGCCACCTGACCGGCTTTGCCCAAACATCATGAAACTTGGTGAGCGTACTGAAGGATATTGAGCTGATATACAGTGGTGTGAAAAAGTGTTTGCCCCCTTCCTGATTTCTTATTTTTTTGCATGTTTGTCACACTTAAATGTTTCAGATCATCAAACAAATTTAAATATTAGTCAAAGACAACACAAGTAAACACAAAATGCAGTTTTTAAATGAAGGTTTTTATTATTAAGGGAGAAAAAAAATCCAAACCTACATGGCCCTGTGTGAAAAAGCGATTGCCCCCCCTGTTAAAACATAACTTAACTGTGGTTTATCAAACCTGAGTCCAACTTCTCTAGCCCCACCCAGGCCTGATTACTGCCACACCTGTTCTCAATCAAGAAATCACTTAAATAGGACCTGCCTGACAAAGTGAAGTAGACCAAATGATCCTCAAAAGCTAGACATCATGCCGAGATCTAAAGAAATTCAGGAACAAATGAGAAAGAAAGTAATTGAGATCTATCAGTCTGGAAAAGGTTATAAAGCCATTTCTAAAGCTTTGGGACTCCAGCGAACCACAGTGAGAGCCATTATCTACAAATGGTGAAAACATGGAACAGTGATGAACCTTCCCAGGAGTGGCCGGCCTACTAAAATTACC
The DNA here is from genome assembly GCF_963514075.1 of Conger conger. Taxonomy (NCBI): domain Eukaryota; kingdom Metazoa; phylum Chordata; class Actinopteri; order Anguilliformes; family Congridae; genus Conger; species Conger conger. The sequence goes on along the minus strand of NC_083765.1, from coordinate 64,188,259 downwards.
CCAAGAGCTCAGCGACGACTCATCCAAGAGGTCACAAAAGACCCCACAACAACATCCAAAGAACTGCAGGCCTCACTTGCCTCAGTTAAGGTCAGTGTTCATGACTCCACCATAAGAAAGAGACTGGGCAAAAATGGCCTGCCTGGCAGAGTTCCAAGACAAAAACCACTGCTGAGCAAAAAGAACATTAAGGCTCGTCTCAATTTTGCCAGAAAACATCTTGATGATCCCCAAGACTTTTGGGAAAATACTCTGTGGTCTGACGAGACAAAAGTTGAACTTTTTGGAAGGTGTGTGCCATTACATCTGGCGTAAAAGTAACACCGCATTTCAGAAAAAGAACATCATACCAACAGTAAAATATGGTGGTGGTAGTGTGATGGTCTGGGGCTGTTTTGCTGCTTCAGGACCTGGAAGACTTGCTGTGATAAATGGAACCATGAATTCTGCTGTCTACCAAAAAATCCTGAAGGAGAATGTCCGGCCATCTGTTTGTGACCTCAAGCTGAAACGAACTTGGGTTCTGCAGCAAGACAATGATCCAAAACACACCAGCAAGTCCACCTCTGAATGGCTGAAGAAAAACAAAATGAAGACTTTGGAGTGTCCTAGTCAAAGTCCTGACCTGAATCCTATTAAGATGCTGTGGCATGACCTTAAAAAGGCGGTTCATGCTCGAAAACCCTCCAATGTGGCTGAATTACAACAATTCTGCAAAGATGAGTGGGCCAAAATTCCTCCACAGCGCTGTAAGAGACTCATTGCAAGTTATCGCAAACGCTTGATTGCAGTTGTTGCTGCTACGGGTGGCCCAACCAGTTATTAGGTTTAGGGGGCAATCACTTTTTCACACAGGGTCATGTAGGTTTGGATTTTTCATAAAAACTGCATTTTGTGTTTACTTGTGTTGTCTTTGACTAATATTTAAATTTGTTTGATCTGAAACATTTAAGTGTGACAAACATGCAAAAAAATTAAGAAATCAGGAAGGGGGCAACCACTTTTTCACACTACTGTATAAAAAGATTAGATAAGAGGCACGTTATGCCTTAACATACACTTTTTTTGTAGGGTGGGGCCCACACTATGAGATAGATAAGGTTGGAAAAAGGTTGGAAAAGGTTCAGAAAAGGGCAACCAGACTGATCCCATGTAAAAAAGATAAGAGTTATGAGGATAGACTTAAAATGCTTAATCTCTTTGGGGGGAATTGGGGGGGATTTGATTGTTAATCCCTTTGATGAAGTTAAAAGCCTCAAAGTGAACTATAGGCGATTCTTCAGGGTCAGTTTGGTTAGCAGAACGAGGGGGCACAAATGGAAATTGGCAGAGGATAAATTCCGTACAAATATTTGGAAATATTTTTTCACACAGCTAGTGGTCACTGTGTGGAATAGCTTTTCAGGTCAGAAGGAGGCAGAAACAATGGGGGTTTTCAAGACCAGGGTTGATACGGTGCTAGATACACTTTCAGGCAAACTAAGCAGTAGGTACACTTAGGGGTAGGAAAAGCAGAGCATTGCTGGGCTGAATGGCCTGTGCTCGCCATTACATTATGTTAATTTATGTATATATATTTTTTATCATTTCGGGTGCATCAAAAAAAACTGATCAATGACAGGTTTCATTCCCACCAAGCTGACTGTGTGCTTTGCTGACTACACATCAAGCCCGTTTCATTATTTGAATTGTACTATGCTGTGTGCTGAAATCACTTGGACAGGGATCCATGCAAAAGAGATTTTTATCTCATTGGGCTTCGCGTTAATGAAGGATATGGGGCTGTGCCACAGGGTCGTGGGGAGGAACCAGCACGAATCTCTACGCTCTCATACATCGCCTCAAAGCTTCACACTTTCAGCTGACACGGCAGGGCCACCCCACAGGGGCCAGGCAGATGGGTCCATCATTCTTCCCTCCCAGAGCATCCCCTCTCCATCACTGTAATGGGCCTGCGGGGGTGGTCACAGAAACCCAGTCCATACGGCTTTGGGCCAAACTGCAGGAACAGGGTGGGGGGGGGAGCCGCGGCTTATAAAGGTGAAATGTGCTGTCATTCTGACGCGAGGACACAGCCGGCTGTCCGCCCACCAGGCCCCCGCACGGGCAACAGATGCTCCCCACGTTAAAGCAGATGGGAGCGCCGTGAAGGTGCATGAAACAAGAGGCTCAGTCTTTAAAATCTCACCTGCTTTTGGTTTGGTACCTTACATGGTCAAAACTGAAATGAGAAAATGTGAACTGAACGCTTAAAAGCTGTGAGAAATATGTTACTTTTTTCTGCAATGCAGGTAGAAAGAGACCTAATGGAAAAAAGAGGACATTTCTTCAGGGGTTAAAAAAATAAAAGATTTGTGAGGGTGAGGGCCATTTCACAAACACAGCGTGAATGTGATCATCGAGCCAGTGAGCTTGTTCCCATTCAGTCTTGTGTACATACACTCATTGAGCACTTTATTAGAACACCTACACCTACTTATTCATGCGATTATCTAATCAGCCAATCATGTGGAAGCAGTGCTATCCATTAAATAATGTAGATATGGGTCAAGACCTTTAGTTCATGTTCATATCAACCATCAGAATGGGGGAAAATGTGATCTCAGCAATTTTGACCGTGGCATGATTGTTGGTGCCAGGTGGGCTGGTTTGAATATTTCTGTAAATGCACACACAACAGTCTCTAGAGTTTATTCAGAATTGTGCAAAAAAAAATGAAACAAATAAAAGTAAAAAACATTGAAAAAAGATCCAGTGAGCGGCAGTTCTGCGGATGGGAACGCCTAGAACAGCAGAACCACGTCAGGTTACATATGGGAACGCCTACAACAGCAGAACCACATCAGGTTACATATGGGAACGCCTACAACAGCAGAACCACGTCAGGTTACATATGGGAACGCCTAGAACAGCAGAACCACATCAGGTTACATTTCTGTCAGTCAAAAACAGAAATCTGAGGCAGCAGAGAGCACAGACTCCCAAAAACTGGACAGCTGAAGACTAGAGACAGTTGAAGACTAGAGACCTGGTCTGATGAATCTCAATTTCTGGTGAGGCATACAGATGGTAGGGTCAGAATTTGGCGCCAACAGCATGGATCCATGGACCCGACCTGCCTTCTGTCAACAGTCCAGGCTGGTGGCGGTGGTGTAATGGTGTGGGGAATGTTTTCTTGGCACAGTTTGGGCACGTAAAAAAAAAAAAAAAAAAATCAATGATCGCCTTGAATGCCACATCTGAGTATGGTTGCAGACCATGTGCATCCCTTCATGGCCAGAATGCACCCATATTCTAATGGCTACTTCCAGCATGATAATGCACCATGTCATCTCACACTGGGTTCATGAACATGACAATGAGTTCAATGTTCTTCAATGGCCTTCCCAGTCACCGGATCTGAATCCAAAATGACACCTTTGGGATGTGGTAGAACGGGAGATTCACAGCATGAATGTGCAGCGGACAAATCTGTAGAAATTGTATGATACAATCATGACAACATGGAACAGAATCTCAAAGGAATGTTTTCAACATCTTGTGGAATCCATGCCACGAAGAATTGAGGCTGTTTTGAGAGCAAAGGGAGGCCCTACCTAGTATTAGTAGTGTTCCTATTATAGTGGTCAGTGAGTGTACTTGTATGGATGATATTGTATGGGGTATCGGTTCTGTGGACTTCACAGTGTTTGGGAGGTATAATCGTTTGGTTCTGACATGTTTAACCAGCGAATTAACTTTGGTATATTTGGTGAGCTTTTCCCATTTATTTATTTATGATTTGCCCTTTACCAGTCCGGGGCTCTGATCTTTGTTTGACGAGCATTTCATATCCTGCACTCTAAAAAGCGTCCTTGTCCAACAGGACGATGTAGCTGGAGGCAGCTTGTTTAGCAACTTCATTATCAAGAATTTACTCGGGAGGCCACATAGCAACAACGCTAATGGAAAACAGGTTAATTTCACATGTTCAGATCTAATTCCATTTAGTGCAATGGAAAACACATGGAGTGATGTCGCAAATGTCGCAATTGAAACAAGCTCTTCATCGGACTTCCGTTATTTAGCGAGGCAGGTCTAGGCTAACGACTTTAGCTAGCTGCTGAGAGCCTAGACAGAGATTAACTCAAACTCAGAGATATTGGACACAGGTGGAGATGCTGCCATGGAGATGAGTGCCTACCTTCATGTACTGCACAGTCAATACACCATTAATGGTTTAGCTAGAAATCAGAAATTAGGTCTAATAAGCTCGATTTATACGAGTGAATAGCAGTTTCATAATGTTCTTCACCCATTATGGACAAATGGAGGTGCTCTATAGAAAACCTATAGTAAGGCCTAGGAATCACAACGCATTTCAGTCATGTGTCCTGAAAAACGGTCATATGATCAAATACAACGTTGACGTCACATCCATCTGTAATGCGCAGGAAGCATCTGCCAATAAGGGGTGAACTTTGGTATCTAACATGTTCTTTAGACTGACCAGATACGAACATTAACCCCTCATCATTAACCCCTTATCGTTTAGACTGGCCAGATACGAACATTAACCCCTTATCGTTTAGACTGGCCAGATACGAACATTAACCCCTTATCGTTTAGACTGGCCAGATACGAACATTAACCCCTTATCGTTTAGACTGGCCAGATGCAAACATTAACCCCTTATCGTTTAGACTGGCCAGATACGAACATCAACCCCTAATCGTTTAGACTGGCAAGATACGCACATTAACCCCTTATCGTTTTGACTGGCCAGATACGAACATTAACCCCTTATCGTTTAGACTGGCCAGATACTAACATTAACCCCATACATAGACTGGCCAGTCTAAAGAACATGTAGATACCTTGGTGTAACTTCTACATTCTCTCTGCCCAATACTAGGCTAGAATGCCATGCATGCTACACAATAAAATGTGGCAAAGGAGAGCAAACAAAAAATACAATTAAATAAATGAAATATAAAATATGTTTTTACCTTGGCAGTAGCATTGGCTCTGACCTCTGGGCTGCTATTAATGTCCACCGTCTCATAGACATGTTCATATACCTGGAACAATAAGATTACTGAATAAGATCACTGATTATTGCAACTAAAAGCAGAAGCAGTAATATCAGCAACAAAATCCTATTAGTTTGTCATAACGAAATAAGAATTAGAATTGGAGAAACAAAGTGCAACATTGTGTGGAGAACTTCACTTTTCAACTTCAACCTCAATTATCTCAGCATTATTATCTCAAAATGCAAGGCATATGAAATCTTGCAATTCTTGCATAGGTAGGATGCCTGTTCACTTGAGTGAATGAAAAACATAAAATTACAACATGAATTTTGTTACAGCAGTTGCATCTGTGTGTGGACGCCTCAGGACAGGGGTATAAACAGGGTGTGTTTACGGTTGTGCTTAAAACCAGGGGCCTCATTTATAAACGTTGCGTAGGCACAAAAGAATGTGCGGTCCTCCATGGACACTCTGACCCATGCGTACGCACATTAACTGGAGAAATGAGAAACTGTTCCTTTAATGCTTGTGACGTTATGCCAGGAAAACGGGAAGTGAAACAGGATTTAAAAAGGTATAAAGATTTGCCGGGAGTTGTGGCTGGGTATGGCTGCTGTAAGGACGTGCTTCGTCCCTGTTATACTTATTAAAGTGTTGTGTTGTTGAATCTCGCTATACGGGTTATCTTCCTTCCTAAGTGCAACACAACGAGAGAAGTCGAAAATGATATACAACAGATACCACTGTGTAAAATAAATCGAAATTGATTGTTATTGATTGTACTCTTAAAGGATTCTGATTTTCTGCATGTTTACACTAGGACTCGGAACTATACTGCCCTCTCAGGTCCTATTTGCACTTGTTCTTGTGTTTAATTTGCACTTTGTTGTACGTCGCTCTGGATAAGAGCGTCTGCTAAATGCCAGGCAATGTAATGTAATGTAATGTAATGTAATGTAATGTAATGAAATATTACCTCTCACGTATTACCTCTCACGTATCATATACGAAGAGCTGTTTGATTGATGCTCCCTGGAGTGCCCAAAAAATATGATTTAGGATGATAAATATAAACGGAGATGTTGTTGTAAAATAATCCCTCAAATATGTAGACGAATTGTTAAACAATACTTCATGTTATTAAATGTATTCTCATAAATAATATGGTGAACAGTCGGACAAATTGCGCTGCACTGATGCCGTTTACAATGTGTCAGTCGGGCAGATACGAGCATAGTTTCATATATTGTTACCATATTCATACATTACGTTTTATAATGTGTTTATTGTTATAAATTTTTGTTCGTTTTATCTCTTAATTTTGTAACTGTGTTTTCAATGGTGCTAGACAAATGACGTGTATTATTATTATTATTATCATCGTCATCATCACATTCGTTGTGCAGAACTGTTCGTCATTTACAGGATAATTCCCACACCTGTAGCTTTTCAGAGGTAATCAAATGGCTGAAATCCCTTTTCTTGGCCTTCTTTTCAGCGTTTGCCATTGTCGTCTTCGTGAAATGCATATTCATTAGGGGCGTTTCACTGCCTATTTATAGGCAACTGTGGGCGGGACATGAAGCCGGCAAAGCTGCGCCACATTTAGAGTTGATTGTGATTTATAAAGGAAAATTGGCGTGGGACGTGCGCGTATGCACTGTTTTATAAATCAGAATATTGTTTTGCGTACGCACGTCCTAGGTTTCATGCTTACGCAACCTTTTGACGTGAATCCTAAGCACAGTTTTATAAATGAGGCCCCAGGTCTTTAGCGGTGGAATTATCAGACCCTTGAAATGTGTTGGTACAAAATTCCCAGCCCTCCCAAAAAACAAACCCTGGCACAAACAAAACTGCACAACTATGTTCTGTGGCAAAATAAGCGTTTGCCTTTGTGCTGCTGTAGCTGCGATTGTGCTAATGAGGCTCTTTTTGGGTCACTGAAATAGGCCCCTGTATGGAAGCGCCATCCCCCAACACACCTGCACTTAGATTTTCATGAACAAATGTGTGCTCGCTCATGACTCAAGGCTCATTCTCAGCCCTATGAAGTGAGGAAGAGCGCTTCCCTGCCATTGAAGCAGGACTACAAAGGGTATTTGTGACAGAATGTGGTAAAGTTGACGAGTTAATTTGACCAGAGCTCCAAAATGAGCCATCACTTGTTGTGACTGACTGATCCACTTTGGACCCAATGACTCGTTAAATTAGCATCTGACGGATGTGGTTTTGGACCTAATGGTTCGTTAAATTAGTATCTGACGGATGTGGTTTTGGACCCAATGGCTCGTTCAATTAGCGTCTGATGGATGTGGTTTTGGACCTAATGGCTCGTTAAATTAGCGTCTGACGGATGTGGTTTTGGACCTAATGGCTCGTTAAATTAGCGTCTGACGGATGTGGTTTTGGACCCAATGGCTCGTTAAATTAGCGTCTGACGGATGTGGTTTTGGACCTAATGGCTCGTTAAATTTGCGTCTGACGGATGTGGTTTTGGACCTAATGGCTCGTTAAATTAGTGTCTGACGGATGTGGTTTTGGACCCAATGGCTCTTTCAATTAGCGTCTGAATGAATGTGGTTTTGGACCTAATGGCTTGTGCAATTACCACCTGACGGATGTGGTTTTCAGAAAATCTGCCTTCTATATTTTGTCGGAGATACAGTGCAGTCTGTTAATATTTGGACAGTGGTACAGTTGTCGATTTGTCAGTCTGTTCGTTTGTCTCGGTTTCATTTGAAATGTAAAAATAAAAAGTACAGACCATCACCTTTAATTTAAGTGTATTTACAGCTATATCTGCTGATCAGTGTTGGAATTACAACCCTTTTTATACATGCGGTGAGGTCTGTAAGTATTAGAACAGGAGTGAAATACTGAATAAGGAAGAAAAGCCCCCAAATGCCTGTCCAGATCAGAAACACTCTTCGAGAGGCAGACATAGATTTCTGGACTTCTCAAACTGATCTACAGAGGGACTAAAAAAGCCAGTAGGGATGGATCCATTACCTCTTGAGTTTAAAGAGATACAACTGAACTACAGTGGCGTCATTTGACGCTTCTGCCTCGGGAAATCTGCTGGGAATGTGCTTTTTTTTGTTGTTGTTTTTTTCCCACAGTAACTACTTGTCATTTGCACAGCCACCACCAGGTGGCAAATGTGAGCACTCTAATTCAGAGCCGTCTGAAAAACTTGCAATGACAGTAGGGGGCAGCAGTGTCCTATTTCTAATATAGGCCTATGCATCAATACGAGTCCACAAACTCCTCCAAAACTATCTAAAGATAAAGCAAACTAAAAATATTCATAACTTTGTTCTGTGCGATAACTGTCATTTCACAAATAATGATGTTTGGATCAGCTAGCATTAAGCTACAATGGTTAAAGTTTGGGGTCGGGAATCTGATGCTAGATCTGCACGTAAGGGCAACGTCACCCTGGAGCTGTGTATCAAGGCGCACACAAAGTAATAAAAAAATATATATACATTTCTACATTTAAATGCTAGAATGCCAGATCGTGCACTCAACAAGCAATTACACAAGGAAGATAAAGAAGCTACAATAAAGAACACAAGGTAATGTTTTTGTTTATATACTGAGTGTGAGTTAAACCAGCGATTCCTTTTCCATTGAATACAGCACAACACTGGCGGTTTTTTAATCTAATAATTATAAGATTTATTTATATAGCACATTTTATACATACAATATAGCTGAAAGTGCTTTAAATGCAGCACCCATAATGACAAAGATTATGAAATCGTATGCTACATTCTCATTTCTAAAGTATTGTGTTTTTGTTATGGGCTAATTAAGGGACAGAAGCCAAATTTGCGGGGTGCTGTGGGTTATTTCTATAGGCATATGCATTTTAGCTATATCACATTTTAACAATATCGCGTTGTCCATGAATGACTGTACAGAAGCTAGTTGTATTTTTAAAGTAAAAGACACGTTCTACCTAGCTAGCCTATTCATTCACACAGACACGGTTGGTTCTGTAGCTTATCTGTGAGAATGATGAGCAAGGTTTAGGGCCTGTTTTGAATAGACAACATTTACTGTAATGCCTATTGTCAACATAGCCGAGATGTTTTGCCCAAATGAATCCATATGAAAAACATGTGATCACATTGTAACATTACCCTTGGCATCATAAAAATGCCACAAATAGAGAAATATAAATCTATTGTTATTATTATTTTACAGAAATATCTGAAATGAGCTATGTGCACCAGAAGCACAGTGAAGTGTAGAAGCATGCAGTGAAGTATAGAAGCACACAGTGAAGTATAGAGACACACAGTGAAGTGTAGAAGCATGCAGTGAAGTATAGAAGCACACAGTGAAGTGTAGAGACACACAGTGAAGTGTAGAAGCACACAGTGAAGTATAGAGACACACAGTGAAGTGTAGAAGCACACAGTGAAGTATAGAGACACACAGTGAAGTATAGAAGCACGCAATGAAATGTAGAGACACACAGTGAAGTACAGAAGCACACAGTGAAGTATAGAGACACACAGTGAAGTGTAGAAGCATGCAGTGAAGTATAGAAACACACAGTGAAGTATAGAGACACACAGTGAAGTGTAGAAGCATGCAGTGAAGTATAGAAACACACAGTGAAGTATAGAGACACACAGTGAAGTGTAGAAGCACGCAGTGAAGTATAGAAGCACACAGTGAAGTGTAGAAGCGTGCGTTGGCATGGCTGCCTGGCCCACCTCTCGCACAGCGTTGCAGAACTCGCTCTGGAGGACCCTCTGCAGGGCCTGCAGCTTCTGGGGCGGGACCTCCCCTGTCCTCTGGAGCTTGTCCAGCAGCTCGATGGCCCGGGAGATGTCTGCAAAACGACACAAAGCCCCACATCACTAAAGATCAGCACTCTGCTTTACAAATGGTACACTTCAGGGAAACGCACAGTCTATTTGATACAGTATTATGAAACGGGCAGGAGAACTCTGGGAATCTGATCAGTTCATAGCAGTGATAAAACAATGATATACCTCTGCTATGACTGATTGTTTACAGTTCTATTTCAAATTATCACTCCATGGCGAAGCAGTCGTTCAAGTCAAAATGAAGTGTTACATGCAAGCCGATGCACATCACTCATGCAACAGGGACGAATATGGGAGGGCAGAAGTGCGACAGTTTTTCCGGAAGACCTTGTCCCCAAATTCAGCCGAAACAGAGGACGTGCCTCCCAAGGAGCCCCAATGGAGGATGCACCATGGACGTGTTGTGATTTTACAGCTCAGCCCAGTTCTTCCAGCCCAGTTCTTCCAGCCCAGTCCTTCCAGCCCAGTCCTTCCAGCCCGGTCCTTCCAGCCCGGTCCTTCCAGCCTGGTCCTTCCAGCCCAGTCCTTCCAGCCCAGTCCTTCCAGCCCGGTCCTTCCAGCCTGGTCCTTCCAGCCTGGTCCTTCCAGCCCAGTCCTTCCAGCCCAGTTCGTCCAGCCCGCAGAGCGATTGATGAGGACTGTATCAGCCAACGTTCTGCCTATCAGCAGATCCTCTGACATTCAGACACACAGCTACACATCCTACCCCACATAGACTGAGCATCTGTTGAGCATTGTTGAGCGTTTGTTGGGTGGGTCTCTAGGCCAGATCACTGCTTACTTTCTGGCAAACTCTTTGAAACACTGATGTTTTGAAGGGCAGTTGGGCAATACCAGATCCAAATCCAGCCCATCCACAATCATGCACATTTTCCTTTTATTATTGTTCTTTTTTTCTGTATTTAGTATTATCGATATTTCCCTCTCTTTATTTTATTTCTTTTTTCTTCTCTCCCCTTTTCCATGCTACCCAGTCAAGGCTTCCAGTCAACAATCCTGCCCATCTACCCACTTGTCCATCTGTCTGTCTGTTGCAGGGATTTTACAGTAGTCGCGCTTTCTTCTGGAAATGATATGTTGTGTGTTACTGGGTAGAAACTCAGCCATTTATAATATGGACTTTTCACCATGACTTCACCACCAAACGGCCCTGCCTGATCCGCCTTTCCCTCGGCATACTCATCATGGCGCACGTCAGTGGAGCCAGACACCGCAACAGGCAGAACAGCATGACCCAATGAGATGAACAACACATTAGCCATTGACCAATGGCTTCAAAATATAAAACAAAGATCCTTTCACATGGCTTTCATTTTGGTAAGCCTGCTGTATGGCCTTTGCTTTCTGTCATTTCTCGGCCTGATGGCTTCTGTGGCTCTCTCTCTCTCCCTCTCTCTCCTCATGTTGACAAATGGCAATAAAAGACTCCAAAGTCATGATGACCATGAGTCACAGACTTCAAGCAGGCATTGCATGCAAAGGATTTTACATAACATTACCGAATCCCAAACATTATGGTGCCCTGAACTGCAGGGACTATGTATAAACACTGCTGTAATTTCTACATGGTGAAACAAAAATGTATTAAAGTCAATGTGCACTTTAACCACATGTGATTATTATTATTATTTTTATTACAAATCTCAGATTTTGGAGTACAGAGGCAAATCCAATAAATAATGGGACTTTGCTCCATGACTTTGCACTGTACGTGTCTCGAATTCAGACTAAAGCAACCATCTAAATGGGTAAGATTACGTTCCTTGTTTTTGTTCTCTTTAGATCAGTTTTTTTGTACATTTAAATAGCAGTTCATTCTCTGGGAAATTGGATACGCAACTAAGACCATAGACGAGGCGACTCCCCTCCTCTGCGACCCATTATCACTAGCTAACGCATAAATTACGTACACAGCTAGCAGGGATTTGCACAAAAGACACGGTTAGGTAACGTTGTTGTTAGGTAAAATTCTGACCGTGAAGAATCCCTAGCTAGCAACTGGTTTACATTCTGCCTCGACATGTGGAATCTATCGCTTTTCGCATTACTTTCGACAAGCAGTGTTGTGCCCTCCTAAAATTTCTTCTCATGAGTGCCTGATGCACAAATGATTTATTACCAATATATTATAAAGTTTGTTAACTGGAGCTGATCGGAACATCATAAGCCAACACTGTCTTCCGAACACATGGAAGTTGTGTAGTTTGTCGTTTTGTCTATAATCATTGGTCCAATTCATATCAATCAAAGTTTGTTAATGTCTGTGATAGGCAATAATCAACCATAAATACAAATCACATTCCTCAGTAGAAATACTACCGCTGAATTCACGTTAACTTCTGGTGGAAGCGGCCACTTCCCTGTGTTCTGTTCGCAACACAGCCGACGTTACGTTAGTTGTTTTTTTAGACACAACTGACATATTTCTGCAAGTGCAAGACAGCCTACCCAGCATTATCCCACGTTAGCTAGGTAGAATAAGGTTAGGCTAACTAACTTGATATCTTGCGAGCCTAACAACTACAACAACTCGTTGGGCAAGTTAACGCTATATCAACATTACTAAGGTTAGCTAATGTTAGACTGGGGCAGACTAAAAATATAGATTTTTTTAAAAATCACAAAACGGCAACCGAAGTTATGAAGCTGACCCGACACTTTATTTGGAAAATGATAACATAGCTAGATATTCAGCCACAAAAAAATGTTAGGATTGTGAGACCGGAATGCTAACATAGAGCTTATTCTCCCATGGTAAAGTTGATATTTATGTGTTTTAAATTACCTCTTTCCAGTCTGACAGGTTCAGCCAACGAAGCCATTTTCACCGTAATGTCCACTATCTCCGCCTGGGAAAAGCTCAAAACAGAAATCTTTTTCTAGTGAAATCCACCCTGCCTCCAACTAAAGATAGGCTAACGTTATTTTGTTCCCACGGCGTTCACACCTCATCGTATGTCGACGACGGATTCTGCTTTTACAGCGTACTTCCCTCTACTGGTTGGAGTGCCAATTGCCCGAGGAATTAGAAATTGCAGCAACGGGGTGGGTTGGCAGGCATTTTGCTTGTCGAATTTGAGAAACCTTGGCACATGAGAGAGAACATTTCAGAATTTCCTCAACATTTTGGAATTATTTTGTTCATGAAGGCATCTATAAGCAATCACTAATATAATTGATCACCGAATGAAAGTGTGAAAATGTGGAACATAGATATCTTAGGTGCCAAACAGCAGACTGGAAGGATGAGTCAACATTGTGTTTGATCCACAGTGTGACTGATGTGTCAGTAGAATTTGTTTTTGTTTTTTTAAACAATTTTGGCTGTCCATCAGACTAAAACGGCACATTGAAACAATCATGCTTGTCAGGTGATCACCCCTTGGGACATGGCAGAAACAGGTCAGCTTAACACTACAGTAGTGAATGTCTCAGAAGAAGAAAGGGAAAATGTATATAACCTGCTGTGCACAATAAAATGAAGTCAAGTAGGCAATATGCATAATGAGCGCTAATTCTAAATACTCTCCATCAGGTGCTGTTGCTATGTCATGAAGAACAGCCTGGCTGATGAGCCCGTGGTACGGTCCTTCCCTCTGTGATGCTTAGCAGGCAGCAGGCTCAGCTCAGCCACCCACAGATTATGTCCACATACTACTTTGCAGGCAGAAGTAATGTAATGCAGTGCAGTTAACAAGCAACGCGCTGGCTAGCCAATGTGTCAAAAAGACAGCTAGCTAGCTGTTTACACCAATCCAAGGAAGTTATTATTATTATTATTATTATTATTATTATTATTATTATTACTATTATTATTACTATTATTATTATTATTTTTACTATATTTTTAAAAGAATCGTGTAACTATGTACACAAATCCAATATAGGTTGGCGTGCAATGTATATCCTGCAAATGCAGATATTGTGTACTATTCACCATAACACATGACTGTGTTATCTTTATGTGGCCAATAGAAATACAATAAGCACCATAATTCACTGGACAGTGACAATACTTTTGTTATGTTGGTTCTGTACTCTAACACTTTGAAAAGACATAATGACAGTGAGGTTGAAGTGCAGACTGTCAGCTTTAATTTCAGGGTATTTCCATCCATATCGGATGAACCGTTTAGAAATTACAGTCCTCCCATTTTGAGGTACGACAAGTATTTGTTGAATTGGCTTCACAGATGTGTTTCATTAGGCAGGTGTATTAATTTGTGTCATGAGTGGATGCATAAGAGATGTTGATGTCTAGTCTTCATTCTAGACTTTGCAATTGCCTTTGAGATTGCTGTTGGGGTGTGACAACTTGAAGAAGACAGCAGTGTTGATGCAAATTAAGCTGGCTGTCATAAGGCTCAGAAATGAAAATTAATCAATCAGGAACACTGCAAAAATCCTGGGCATGCCCAAGTCAACAGTTTGGTTTGTTATTAACAAGAAAAAAAACAACTAGTGAACTAAATTATCTTAAAACGCCTGGTAGACAGAGGAAGACCACCGTAGTGGACGGCCGAAGAATACTCTCTATGGTGAAGAAAGCCTCCATGCCACCAGCCCAGCAGATCAAAAACACTCTGATGGATGCAGGTGTAGATGTGTCAAAGTCTACCATGTGTAGAAGACACCAGCAGGACTACAGAGGGCACACTACAAGATGCAAACTACTGATAAGCCTGTAGAATAGAAAGGCTTTGCTAAAAAGCACCTAAAAGAGCCCCAAGAGTTCCGGAACAAAGTATTGTGCACAGACAAGACATAGATTAACATGTAACAGAGCGATGGAAAGAGGAAAGTATGGAGAAAAACCTCCCACACCTCCCACAGCTCCCACACCTCCCCACTCCTCCCATACCTCCCACACCGCCCACACCTCCCACACCTCACCGCCCACACCTCCTACACCTCCTACACCTCCCACACCTCCCCACTCCTCCCACACCTCCCACACCTTACCGCCCACACCTCCTACACCTCCCACACCTCCCCACACCTCCCACACCGCCCACACCTCCCACACCTCACCGCCCACACCTCCTATACCTCCCACACCTCCCCACTCCTCCTACATCTCCTACACCTCCTACACCTCCCACACCTCCCCACTCCTCCCACACCTCCCACACCGCCCACACCTCCCACACCTCACCGCCCACACCTCCTACACCTCCTACACCTCCCACACCTCCCCACTCCTCCCACACCTCCCACACCTTACCGCCCACACCTCCTACACCTCCCACACCTCCCCACACCTCCCACACCGCCCACACCTCCCACACCTCACCGCCCACACCTCCTATACCTCCCACACCTCCCCACTCCTCCCACACCTCCTACACCTCCCACACCTCCCCACTCCTCCCACACCTCCCACACCGCCCACACCTCCTACACCTCCTACACCTCCCACACCTCCCCACTCCTCCCACACCTCCTACATCTCCCACTCCTCCCACACCTCCTACACCTCCCACACCTCACCGCCCACACCTCCCACACCTCCTATACCTCCCACACCTCCCCACTCCTCCCACACCTCCCACACCTCCTACACCTCCCCACTCCTCCCACACCTCCCCATACCGCCCACACCTCCCACTCCTCCCACACCTCCCACTCCTCACCTCACCTCCCACACCGCCCACACCTCCTACACCGCCCACACCTCACCGCCCACACCTCCTACACTGCCCACTCCTCCCACACTGCCCACTCCTCCCACACTGCCCACACCTCACCTCCCACACCTCCTACACCTCCCCACTCCTCCCACACCTCACCTCCCATACCTCCTTCACCTCCTATACCTCCCCACTCCTCCCACACCGCCCACACCTCACCTCCCACACCGCCCACACCTCACCGCCCACACTTCCCATACCTCCCACACCTCACCTCCCACACCTCCTACACTGCCCACACCTCACCTCCAACACCTCCTTCACCTCCTACACCTTCCCACTCCTCCCACACCTCCCCTCCCACACCTTCTTCACCTCCTACACCTCCCACACTGCCCACACCTCCCACACCTCACCTCCCACAGCTCCCACACCTCACATACTGCCCAAACCTCACCTCCCACACCTCACCTCCCACACTGCCCACACCTCCCATATCTCACCTCCTACACCACCCACACCTCCCACACCTCACCTCCCACACTGCCCACACCTCCCATACCTCACCTCCCACACTGCCCACACAACCCACACCTCATCTCCTACACCACCCACACCTCCCACACTGCCCATACCTCACCTCCCACACCTCCCATATCTCCCACACCTCCCATACCTCACCTCCCACACCTCCCATATCTCCCACACCTCCCATACCTCACCTCCCACACTGCCCACACCTCCCACACCTCACCTCCCACACCGCCCACACCTCCCACACTGCCCACACTTCCCACACCTCACCTCCCATACCTCACCTCCCACACCGCCCACACTTCCCACCCCTCCCACACCACCCACACCTCACCTCCAACACCACCCACACCTCCCACACCACCCACACCTCCCACACTGCCCACACCTCACCTCCCATACCTCACCTCCCACACCGCCCACACCTCCCACCCCTCCCACACTGCCCACACCTCCGACACCTCACCTCCAACACCACCCACACCTCCCACACTGCCCACACCTCACCTCCCACACCTTTGGGATGTGGTAGAGCAGGAGATCTGCAGAAATTGCGTGATGCAATCATGTCAACATGAAACAGAATCTCAAAGGAATGTTTTCAACATCTTGTGGAATCCATGCCACAAAGAATTGAGGCTGTTTTGAGAGCAAAAAAAGACCCGACCCAGTATTAGTATGGTGTTCCTAATAAAGTGCACAATGAGTATACTTGGCGGCACTGGCTCAGGCAGTAAGAGCAGTGGTCTGGCAGTCGGAGGGTTGCCGGTTCTATCCCGCCCTGGGTGTGTCGAAGTGTCCCTGAGCAAGATACCTAACCCCCAAAAGCTCCTGATGAGCTGGTTGGTCTTGCATGGCAGCCAAGCGCTGTTGGTCCGGGGACGGTGTGTGTGTATGCATGAGTGAATGAGAGGCATCAATTTTACAGCGCTTTTGGATAAATTGCTACCATTTACCATTTATACACTCACCGAGCACTTTATTAGGAACATTTTTACTTCATTACACCTATTTATTCATGTGATTATCTAATTAGCCAATTGTGTGGCAGCAGTGCAATGCATACAATCATAAAGATATGGGTTAGGAGCTTCAGTTAATCATTACATCAATCAAGGGGGAAAAAATTTGATCTAAGTGACTTTGACCATGGAATGATTGTTGGTGGCAGACAGGGTGGTTTCAGTATCTCAGAAACTGCTGATCTCCTGGGATTTTCACATACACTAGTATCTAGAGTTTGCAAGGAATGGTGCAAAAACAAAAATAAATCCAGTGAGTAGCTGTTCTGCAGACAGAAACACCTTGTTACATAAACAACATTAGAAGAGAATGGCCAGACTGGTCAAATGGTAAATGGTTGGCATTTATATCACACCTTTATCCAAAGCGCTGTACAATTGATGCTTCTCATTCACCCATTCATACACACACTCACACACTGACGGTGATTGGCTGGCATGCAGGGCGCTGACCAGCTCATCAGGAGCATTTGGGGGTTAGGTGTCTTGCTCAGGGACACTTTGACACAGCCCGGGCGGGGGATCGAACCAGCAACCCACCGACTGCCAGACTACTGCTCTTACTGCCTGAGCCATGTCACCAGGAGACAGGAAGGTGACAGTAATGCAAATAACCACACATTAAAACAGTGGTATCCAGAAAAGCATCTCTGAACACACAACACACCATAACTCTAAGTGGATAGGCTACAGTCCAAAAAATAAATACCTAATAAAGCGCTCGATGAGTGATTTCGTTTCAGCATTGGAAAACAAGTGGTTCTTGAGATTAAGATCAGAGACTCATGTCTCCTGCAGGGGACTACAATGAATGGCCAGGTTTTAGGAGATTATGGCATCATAGATCTGTATGTGGTAACTGCTACCCAGCATTAATTGGACACCAGATTGTATTTGCATTCACACACAGTGCTCCCTGATTTTAATTAGAGATCTGGCCACTATTTGGGACCCAGTTTCCAATGGAGGTTTTACGTACAGAGAAAAAAACTGTAGCTGACAAGGGCTTGATGACAAGGTGAGAGGCAGTGAGACAATCAACTAACCAGTGTATCACTGACGTGTGTGTGGGTTTGTGTGTGTGTGCATGTGTGTGGGTTTGTGTGTGTGTGTGTGCGTGTGTGTGGGTTTGTGTGTGTGTGTGTGTGTGTGTGTGCGCGTGTGTGTGGGTTTGTGTGTGTGCGTGTGTGTGGGTTTGTGTGTGTGTGTGTGTCTGTGTGTGTGTGTTTGAAGAATTATACATTATGTAAGGCAGTGGAAGCAGATCTAGATATGTACTCTTTTGCTGATTATTTGATTGACTGGCAGTAGCACTATCACGTTAAATGGAATTGCAGGTGTTTTTTCCTCAATTATTCTATTTTCTTTGGAATGTTCATACAACAGAGTTCTCCAAAAAAATAGTCATAGCCATGATGATTGTAGAAAACACATGTGGATCGTGATGTGGATGTGGTTGTAGATTGAGGACGAATCTAAAGACACATGGATTTACTATTCCTTTTACGATAGGAATTTTTTATAACGTGTCTTCAAACTGTGACAAGGGCAGCCTGCGGTGTAGTGGTTGAGGTACATGACTGGGACCCACAAGGTCGGCGGTTCGATCCCTGGTGTAGCCACAATAAGATCTGCACAGCTGTTGGGCCCTTGAGCAAGGCCCTTAACCCTGCATTGCCCCAGGGGAGGATTGTCTCCTCTTAGTCTAATTAACTGTATGTCACTCTAGATAAGAGCATCTGCCAAATGCAATTAATGTAATGTAATCTTCTCATGCTGTATACTTTAAAATGCAGTTTATGTCAAAATGTGTGCAAAACCATCTGACCTGACCAGAGTCAGACTAGTTTATAAAGGCAGTATAATTGTCGCAGAATATCCCATATTTGAATCTTGCACTGTGGATAAGCATGCGTTAGTCCAGTTTGGTGTCAATGTTTTTGTTGAATTTACTGTTTGCTATATATCCATGATCGATATCTTCAGGCCACTGATTTCCCACCTTGTTGCTTGATTTGAAGTTTAATTTCAGACTACAGCCTTGCAAATAACAAATCAAAGCACACTATTTTAAAGCATTTTTCTCTGCACGAGTAGGAATTGTCTGGTTGCCATCGACAAATACGCCATTTGTTGGTTCTTTATGCCTGGTGTATGGCCTTTCCCCTAATAAGCACATTTTTCATTGGACAATGTGGAGTTCTGTCAGAATGGAAACCCTCGTTTTCTGTTTGAGGAATGTGAGAGTGGGTAGACAGTGCTGGTCAGCCTGGGTAGACTGAGCTGCGATTGTTCTCATCATTGTATTCTTCAGTGTGTTGATGGCATGTATAGCTGTCTAAATAAGTCTAAACTCTGAGAGAATGGTCACAGAATACTAGGACTGATCATTAAACATGTATTAGCCTCCACCCATGGAAACCAAGGTATGTTTATCTGAATTCTCCAGATAAAGGGAAATTATTTTTACTTGATGTTTATCTGCTCTGCAAAACAACCTGTTTCATTTGCAAATGTGTACTAATTATCTGAAAATGAAGTGTGTCAACAAATGAAAACAGTGTGAAGCTGCAGAAAACACTGGGATTAATGATGTAGAAACATGGGACCCTGTCGATGAATGGGCGCTCAGGAGCTGGGCTCAGGACCTGCTCAATGGTTGATTCATGCTATGTACAGGCGTCGAGTTGTTGAGTGCATTGCCATTGTTCAATTAAATAAGGACTTTATTGAAGGATTACATGTACATTGGAAGCAAATGCTGTGTTTGGATTTATATTTGTGTGGATTTATTTATGGATGTCAATGAACTCACCTGACTATTAATCCTTTTTTAAATTTGGTCCTTGAGTTAGCCACATTGTCATGTTGTGATAATACATGTGAAGATAACATACAGTAAAATAATACATGTGAAGATAACATACATGACTCCTGACAGTGGACTATAAAATGCTTTCTAATTTAGAATAGGTCCTTTTGTTTATCATTCACTGACTGAATGAGACTTAAGTTTTCTTACATTTCACAAAAGCAATCAAAAGAGCTTTGTGGAATGCAAACTACATTTCCCAGAAATGTGTGGGTTTGGGAGCCATCATTACCTGATCTTGGTAAAACAGAAAAACTAAGATGTTCAGACATTACTAGAAAAGAAGAAAATTGTGCTGAAATTAGCACTGGTATTTTTATATATTATTTTCAATAATTAAATTGGCTATTGAATAAGATGTGAATAAGATTGAAAAGATGGGAAGTGATTCCGTTTATATACTTATTTGTCTATTAATAGAGGCAAATTCTTGTTTTTGCCGCTTTCAAGGTTATCTTGAGACCCTTACAATAGGACACGCTAATGGAACACGCTAATGGGACACGCTAATGGAGTGGGACTCTTTGCCCACCATTTGTATTAGCACATAACGAGCCAGGAGAAAACACAGCAGAGTGCACCTCTACTGGTTCCGTTTGCTAAACATATACCTGGAAAGGGAGAGCTGAAACTTTATTGGTTTGTTTTCAGTTGCCTATAGTCATTTTATTTCTTCAAATATTTCAATTTAATATTGCAAACAACTTCACAACATACAAAATGAATTATATTAATCCAGAACATATGTCAATGATTCAATTTTATATCTTTATCTTTTTTTTCAACTTGTGGGGATAAAAAAATAAACAGCAAAGCTTTGACAACAGCACCTTGACATAGTATGTAATTCCGACATTACCTTGAGAAGTTTAGAGCAGTAAACAGATAAGTACTAAGAGGAGGAAAGACCTGTTGAAAATGTAAACGGAATGTTTTGGTCAGAACTGTATCCTTTTTTTCCCAAAGTGGACAGTTTCTCATTCACCACTGAAGCAGCATGCAGGTTTTTTTATTTCCTCACCTTCCATTTCCTTTTTTCTCAAATTCTTGGCAACGTAAACGAACCACAATGTCTTGAGGAATGTAATATAGTAATTTAAGTTGTGCGCAAATGACTGATTAGATCTTTTTTTAATTGTTTACAAGGTCATGAATATGTTCAATAAATAGACTGTAGTATCACTTTTACTGTATAAACTTCATCTTTTTTACATGCAGTCCATAAAATTTTTCATTTGACGGAATAATTTACCCTGTTAAGTATATATACAAATAGATATTTTCTCTTTTCTTTTTTTCTTACTCTCAATAAAATCTATACATTTCATTCACTATCTTCCCCTTTTAATGGTCAATGTGCATACACAGGAAGTGTCTATCCTTATAAATCTCCAACCGATCTTCTTTTTGCTATCCATGGTGAGTGCCCGCACAAACGACTGGGTTGTCCGACATTGCGAGTTGTAGTGACGCTTGTCTATTCCCCGGCAGCCATCTTTTGTGTATCCCATGGGGTTGCATTTGGTCTCATAAAAGTATTGCTTCAGTTGGCCATTGGGCACCGGGACTTTCTCCAGAACCGTGACAGTCTGCCCAGACATGTCTATAGCCGTCTTTTTATCCACGGCCGTGACCCACTGGCTAATACTGTCGCACACGCTCAGCTCCCCGCGCCGCGACGGGTCGGAGTGCCGCCGCACCCTCATGGACATGTTCGCCGCATCCAGGTAGTTTTTGTATTCCTCCAAGAGAAAGAGAAGTGGGGGCTCCAAAGGCACTTGGTTGCTGATCATCACGCGCGACGCGTACAGGTCCACGTCTTTGGACTCGGCCACGACGTCCCCCTGGCTCTGGTCTCCGGGCCCGCTGCCGGCCAGCTGCGCCTCGCCCTCCACCTCCAGCAGCTCCTCGATCACCTGCTCGAACGTGTCCGACAGGGAGGCCAGCCCCCGGCGCTGCGCCCCGCCCCCGCTCTCCAGAGTCCCGTGGGTCTGCGCCGCCGTGGCGCCCAGGTAGCCCTCCGCCCGGTGCCCCCGCATCCCGCCCGCATCGCGCATGGGAGCAGCTTTCATGCAACTGAAGTACGAAATTACCATAGTCAGGAACAGGATGGTCATCACTCTTCTCACCTGGTGGAACTGAGCAGAGGGGAAGGGAGAGAAAAGAGGAACCGTTAGAATTCATTTAAGAGCCGCAACGTCAAATAAGGAGGTCTGGAATTCAGCGGACCGTGTCTGGCACAAGCTCTGCGACAGCTTTGTTCCTTTCACTGTTTCATAAGGACGCACAGTCCTGCCATCGCACTGTTCCTGGATCAGGTTACACTGTTTCATACGGACGCACAGTCCTGCCATCGCACTGTTCCTGGATCAGGTTACACTGTTCCTGGATCAGGTTACACTGTTTCATACGGACGCACAGTCCTGCCATCGCACTGTTCCTGGATCAGGTTACACTGTTTCATACGGACGCACAGTCCTGCCATCGCACTGTTCCTGGATCAGGTTACACTGTTTCATACGGACGCACAGTTCTGCCATCTCACTGTTCCTGGATCAGGTTACACTGTTTCATATGAATGCACAGTTCTGCCATCTCACTGTTCCTGGATCAGGTTACACTGTTTCATAAGGACGCACAGTCCTGCCATCGCACTGTTCCTGGATCAGGTCTCTGAGCTGTT
This sequence comes from Conger conger, assembly GCF_963514075.1. Lineage (NCBI taxonomy): Eukaryota > Metazoa > Chordata > Actinopteri > Anguilliformes > Congridae > Conger > Conger conger. The sequence continues at coordinate 64,165,653 of NC_083765.1, read as the reverse complement.
TTCTCAGAGCTACCTTTGGGATGTCATTAGTCATGCAGCATGTCTGTCACTTCCCCACAAGAAGCTAAATACAGAAGCACCTGAGGCTTCATTAGAGGATGTGTGTGGCAGTCCCCCCTGCAGCTCAAACTAGGCCATTGACCCGCCAGTCCAACACAGCCCCGCCTCCTCATTAACATTCACCCCCCCTCACATCCCATTGGCCACACCGCTGTGCTCGTAGAACTCGGTCTGATTTACGCACGAGGGAGGGATTAACGTTCTCTCCAGGCAACCTGTGCAAGGTGTGGCCAACAAGCAACGCTTAAAAGCCTTCTTTTCACCTGTAACACTTCTGAAATGGTCTATTTCTTTGGCATTAGCAAAAAAGAAAAACATGTTGAAAAGAAAAAGACAAAATGGTTGCTTCAAGAGAGTAGCAATGAAGAATGATCCTTATTATCAACCATTATTATAATTTCGTCAGGTTCCAAACTGGAGATTGACATAATGTTTTTTTTTTTTTTCTGAAAAGGTAAAAACTAACTTTATCTTTCCATATAAAGAATATCTACAATGTGCTTGACTTCATTAATTCAGGCCAAATTTGATCCAGGCTCATTATCACAAGCATATATCCAAGATCTTAAACTTGCTTCATAGCTAACTCAAAATTAACCTGGCCAGGTATAGAAATTCACACTGTCCTGACCAAAGCATCACTTTGATCCTGTTATTCCTGGTCTGGTGTTAAATAACTTAATTATACGATTATAGATATAACGTTTCACAGAATGGGTATTATTTCACGCCTATGTTACACTTGAAACACCTCGTGTCATTAAACAGTCAGTTTTTGAATCAATGAATGATACATTGAATAAATTCATATTAGATTGCATTTGACTTTGCTGTCTAATGTTTCACACACAGAATGGGAACAGACCTGATTTGGTCGTGCCCTTGAGTCAGTTGCTCTAGAGTTGCTCTTTAACACTAGAAAGGCCCATGGAATCTGGAATTTGGACTTTAAGATTACTCCAACACTGTAAATTCAATATGCTCCACCTTCCATGTCTTTTCCTCAATGTTTCAGCTCAAAATAACTTTTTGAAATAAATAAAAAAATCCATAAAGAAATATAGGCAGTTTGTTCCATTTTCAGCCTACAGGCAGGTCCTGGTGCCCCTGTGTGAACGTGTCGCTCTCCACCAACAAACTGTTCAGCAGCCGAGTGCTTTCTCTGCATGCCTGTAGTAGCCTCTGCCTTCTCACATTTCTCCCCTTAGCCTATATAACAAAACTGCTGTCATTTACAAATCAAAATGTTCAAATTGATTCAGTTGTGTCCACTGTTTCAAGAAAATAGTTGGTTTCAGATGCTCTGCTAAATTGGGTCACATGCAGAAACGAATGCTGCAATGCTGGACGAGCACCTTGGCAGCCCAAGGCATGAAAAAAGGTATTTCTTGTGTTAATGTGTCTCCAGCACGGTACATGAAGCACACAGTTTTCTAAATGCATAAGTGCAACCCAATTTGTTAACTTATTGTAGTGTCCAAAATTTTATACAGTGGATCAGATATAATTCAGGACTCTACGCCTGAGAATTATGGGTTCAAGTTCCTGGTACAAGACCAATGCCGTGCCCTTGGGCCAAGTAATTCCACACCAATTGATTCAGCAAAAACAAATTATTTAAATGGGTCACTTGGTACTTTATATTGCATGTGAACACTGATACTAATGGTGTGTGCTAAGTAAATAATTTTTTTCCCTAAATATTGGTTGGTTAAAATCACTTGATAAAAGCTTATTTGCTTTCTGCAATAACTTTCAGGATTAAACCAGTGAATGAATGTGATACCTGATACGTCTGCATCAGTTGACATGCAATCATCTGCTTTGCACTTTGGGCCACAATATCAGCCACAGTTGTTGATGTTCAATAATTGTTTCTTCTGCATTATAATGTTTTTCCACATGATTTATCAGCCTAAAGGTGGCTTTTCCAGTTTGTCACACTCACAATGTACTGATACATTTTTATCTTGTTGCTAGTATATTGTGGCAACTGACACAAATATTGGGAAACCAATATTATAACAAATATTATGCAAATATTATAAAGGCATAACTCTGATTTAAAAAAGTACATCGTAACATATAATCTAATTTTTATATTATATAAAAATAACAACATCAAAATATCCCATACTGTAATATGTGCACTACACTCATAACTATACTTCTATAATATACTTATACTTCATAATTAAACGTGTTTTACCACGTAATATGACTTCGATGTAATATGACTTCCTGTTGCAGAAGTGAAGTCTTGAACAGGGTATAAATATGCTCGTTCCCCACGCGCAACCTTAAGCAGACACAGAAACTGTTTCTTACCTTGCACAGTCCTCTGAGTCACAAAAATTCTGAAATTCTGGTGAATTTGTGGACATCTCAGAAGCTCACACCGCTCCCGCTCTCGTTTTTAGTGGAGCCATTTAAAAATAGCCGGGATGGTGTAGTTCTGGCAGGTCCTCCACCTGGCTGAACCCGAATGCATTGAGTATGAACGGGCAGCACGGAACACGGAAAGGCAGCGCAGGAACATCACGGAAAGGCGAGGAAAGAAAACGCCCATTTAAAAGCATTTGTTTCATTCTTAATTGGTGTCAGGGGCTGTAGTTATGATTTGCCGGTGCTGCAAGGACTACCATGGAGATACTCTGGCTATAAATAGGCGGGTTGGGAGTCCCATAGTCTCAATTCAGACTATTCCATCCTTCCCCTTAATGAGCTGCCGAGCCGTCTGCATCCCGCTCAATGACATGCCTTTCCAAACACACACGTACGGGCGTACACACATGCATTTAAACACGCAGAGACGCACACTTTAACTCCTTTTCAACCTTGCAGTGCGGTATCTGTACTAATATATAAATAACGGCAGCGCATTAGCTTTTCAAAATGCTATTTATTCTATTTCATCATACTAGATAAACATATAAGTCATATTGGGCATACTGGCAGGGAATTTCTATAAAACGGCAAGAATAATTTTTCAAGATACACAAACCAACTGAACCGCAGTAAAAGTTTTATTCACACGGAAAACTCTGCAGCATATCTCATTTGTTTGGAAAGACAGCGCAGATGCATGAGACATGTCTCTTTAAATGGAGAGGAGCAGGACGCAGTACACAGCATCCGTCACTAGAGGGCGCTGGCTCAGACACTGCCGGGGCTTGAATCGTTGACGTTCCCTTAATGTTTAGGCAGAGATAGCCACCGTTTTCTTTTTCTTTTTTCTCTCCTGACAGACTTTGAGGGCCAAGCCACAGTGAGAGCAGCAGGGATGAGGCACCATTTCACAACAAACACAAGCCAGAGGACGGACGTCACAGCCCCAGGTCTCTTGGTGAAGACAGAAAGGGAATTGCTGTTACTCAGCGCTGCACAATTTCTCTCCGTTCCTCTGAGCTTTTTCTCTACGGGAACGACTTCTTTTTTTTCTAACTCGGCAATTTCCGGTTTCCATCAGGAGAATCAATATGGCTCATACTCCCAATCAGCATCCTGTTAAACAACAATCAAACCAATGAATCATTTTATTGCTGTGGGACTGCTCGGAATAATCGCAGCCTCCAATCTAATTCAGAACAAAGGAAAACAATCTCCCACAGCGACTGAATTTCCTCTCATTTAATATATTAAAAATAAGTGCATCTTCAGCTCTGAATTGGATTTCAAAGGCACAATAACGCTTTCCTGGTAAATGTGTACAATTATATACGTATCTGTGTGTGAATGAAAGGGTAGAGAGAGAAAGGAGTATTTAACATAATGTCTGTATGTTTATTAATATCTCAGTATATAAAATTATACAGAACAATAAGCTGAAACATTTTAAAGCTACATTTTTAAAAGCTACATTTTTAAATCAAGCATACTATACGACTATTTACTATATCCATAAATGGCTGTGCAAATTATTCTGCTTCTTTGGTTTTCATATCTTTGTCAACTATGCATATAATAATCCCTTATTGTGCAAACACTGTAAATTCTGTGTACAGATGCATTGGATTAGCGCAGGAAATTACACAGACAGTTGTATTACACTGGCAGTCACACAAGTTATCACTTTAAGTGCCCATTTAAGTGAACCAATGATTATTTGTTGCATAAAGTTATTTGTATAACAACACCGTGGTTTCTTTGATGTATTTAAGTTTAGCTCCTTATGGATTTGGCACTAGCGAGTGGGACTCCAATCTTTGTGCAAAATGTGTGCAGTTTAATGAAGATATTGGAGAGGTTTATTTTTGCTGCAGTGTGTACCACATGCAGTTCAGGAGCCTGAAGTTACACACTGAGTGAGTTACATTCATTTCTATTCACTGTCATGATTCAACACCAATTGATAGCTTCTTGCCAGTCTTTCAGGAATGTGTGTATTAAGGCCAATGAGGTCATATATAAAATACTCTCATACAGTGAATGCATCTGCATTCAGAAGTGCATGGTGAGCGCACTGCGATGGCGGCCCTGGCACACAGACCTGTTGCGCTGAGTGGGGCTGGAGACAGAGGAATGGAGAGCAGCAGCTCTGAGAGACAGCAGCAGCTCTGAGAGACAGCAGCAGCTCTGAGAGACAGCAGCAGCTCTGAGAGACAGCAGCAGCTCTGAGAGACAGCAGCAGCTCTGAGAGACAGCAGCAGCTCTGAGAGACAGCAGCAGCTCTGAGAGACAGCAGCAGCTCTGAGAGACAGCAGCAGCTCTGAGAGACAGCAGCAGCTCTGAGAGACAGCAGCAGCTCTGAGAGACAGCAGCAGCTCTGAGAGACAGCAGCAGCTCTGAGAGACAGCAGCTGCTCAGGGTACTGTTCTGAGAGCAGCCGGGAGAGTGGGTTTTCCTCTCCTGTGTTCTCTGCGGTCTTTTGCCAAAACCAAATCTGAGGCAAATCCTCCACTCATCCAACGCAGTGCGAGGATCACAGCAGACCCTTTTCTGTTCTGAAGCGAACGCAGCGGGAGCGACCGCGGCCTACACGCCCTTCAGACATGGGCACGATGGGCCATGCATCAACGACAAATATCTATTATCATTACCTTATACTTCTGATCCCATCGAAGAGAACCCGGGCCCTCCATCCTGCCTTAGGTACGGTTACACTGTTGTAAACGTCTGGATATGACACTCCAGTTGTTTACATTCCATGCTGGTGCAGACACTGTTGCCAGCTGGAGTGCGGTTAAATAAGACTTCTGTTTCCCCTCTTGCCAATGCAGACATTCACGGGCTGACCCCTTAAGAGCTACATGTCTTAAATGGTATGCTTGAGTGCATTCCTGTTCCTTGTCATCTTTAAAAGGACTTGACGCAGACAAAAACAGGTTGGGCCTGCAATAAAAATGCGTTATGGATGTTGAAAGTGTATTCTTGGCCTTTTTCTTCCCTCCATTACACATAAGCGGGGCGGTATATGTGAGTAGTATTATTTATTCTCATTAAGATAGTATTATATATAATTATTATTTGATGCCACTGTACATTGAATCCAATTTAATGTTCTCCCATATGTAGCCTTGTCAAAGATAGGGATCTGATGTATAATAGTTTATTGCCAAATTTGTACAGCACTGTTTTTGGGATTTAGACCCCACCCGTCATTAGTGGCTTAACTGTGCCAGGTGCTTTATTGTCCAGGCATATCGCACACAGAACGTTCTGGAGCTCCACTGGAGTCGATCCAGCTACCAAACACTCAGGGACCCCGTCTGCTGGAGCCTATTGAGCAAAAACAACAAGATCAAACTTCAACAAGACTTGTGAGTTATTGTTTCCTCAACGTGTAACATAAAAAGGTGGTAGAGTAATTAAGTAAATGTTTATAATATCAAAATCAACTGAAAAATGAAAGAATGAATAACGACAGACCCATGTGATTCCATACTGAAACTCCATATGACTTATTCTCAATCCTTCCTGTTCAAAACATGGACTTTCCTAAAGGCTCCTAACCTAGAAATCACTAAAAAGCCAATTTGCCAAAAAACACAATTACATCTGAGACATGCTACTTAAGACCCTGGTATTGATATTTTAAGCCATTTAGAGAGGTGTTTTATTTCAGTCACAGCAGAGGCAAAGGCCATGAACCTCACCACAAACAAAGAGTGTGATATACACTGAGCTGCTGTCACTGTCTGCCTGGTAAACAGTTGATGTTTAGACAACATGCACAAACCAAGGCCAATCAAAGAATAAATCCAAGATAAATACTTTATGCTATAACCAGCCAACCAGTCTGGACTCCTGTGAGAATAATTAATTAAGATTTTTACTGGTATATCCTCAAAATTCCACATTATGGGTTGAATTAATCCGTGTGAAATATTAGCCATGAGCAATTAGAATGTTTCCATATCTGGCATAGTGCCTGTTCTTTTAGTCGATCTATCCCACTTTGGTTTCTATTTGGTACAAAATGTGCTTCATAGAAACCCAAGCACTTTCAGAACAGCTCGTATATATCCCACTGTCAGGGATGAAACATCATCACCTCCACAGAAATCCCTTAAATAGAAAAATGGGAATACTTAAATGCATTGTTGTCAGATTCTACTGTCATTTAGAGGATTGCATATCTTGTTAACAGTCAATCTAATGAAGTGATGAGCTATGATGCAATGACACATAGCTGGCAACCTAGCTGGAAAACTTTATATATTTTAATTTTTTCCATTTATTTAATTTTGCTCTTCACAGTCCAGATTCTGCCTTATATCAAGCCTTGTCTGAATCCATTAGGCACAATAGCTTTTTTAGGAAAATTAAGTAAAGGCATTTTTCCAAGAAAGTGCTCACACAAACACGCGAAACATTCTCTATGAACATTCCACCCAGCACGTCTGCGCAGTCAATTACAGCTCGGTACTGTTGTAAAAACAATTGTAAACCTCAATCAAATCCGGCAGTTACAGATTTAATTACGTTTACTGTAAATTGTGCGCACTGTAGCCAGAACACACCACTTAATCTGTCAGCGCTCAGTGGATGCAGTAAAGAGGAAGGCACTCCACAGATTAACTACTTATGTTCTGATTATTAATGTATAGGTTTCAATTCTCCCGTTAATGAGAACAGGATGTGATATTTCCATTATTGTCTAATTTTACGTCCGAAACCACAGTTTAGTTAAGGGTTACACGGAGAGAATCTGCACATTACATGCCTTTTCTCGCTGGGATACATTGCTTCCGCATTGTCTACATGTAAAGAATTATAGGGAACATCAACAATTTGTGTTGCGTTACTGTGATATATGAATAGACAGTATTAATAAACAACCGGCGTTCCTGCATTTCACTAAAGTCGTTATGTAGGCCAATATGCCAACATTGCCTAAATATTTGAAATTCTTGAGATTCTCTTTTTAAATAGCCAAGCAGTCAAGTGGAATAACATCTTCCAGTGCTAGGATTTAACGATACTTTCATCAGAATGAGTCATACAAGTACTTCCCTAATATGAACGCTAGATGGTGCATTTGTCCACTGATATATCTGAAATCCCAAGAACGGTAATACAATCTGAATAGACAGACAGACAGACAGGCAGAGCGCATCAAGTTTAGCCTCTCACGTCAACGAACTAAGATACACAATATACAATATTTCAAACATAAAGTGATTAACTGTACACTGTTTTCTAGCGAAATAAATGCTAGAGAGCTTTAACGGTACATATTGTTCTAACGTTGATTTGACATAGTCTAAATCTATCAAACTTTCAGAGTAATCTTGAATGATCTTCGTTCTTAGGGAAAGTTCAGCAGATACGTAGTCTATAACCATCACAGAGCAATCGCTTTCTCGAGCGACAGAGCTTAAGTTGTATGGCATGAAATGTATTGCGGAAAAATATCTAACCTTGTTCAGCTTTACTTGGTAAGTGGCAGCAAGATCAGCAGATCACACCTTGATCCTTGTTTTAAAGCATAAAATATTATTTCTTCCAAGGCATTTCAAGTAATTTCCTCTAGCTGCACGAAGGCACCAATTGTGGAACGTTTTTAATCCGTAAATTCATCCTCGACTTGTGAGGTTAACCGGTTTGAGGGAGAGCTAGCCTTTACACCAGGGTAAACCTAAGCATAAGGTCTCAAGTTTCTTATAAAGTCTTAATGAGCGCATCAAACTTTGTATTTGCCAAGCAGCCTGTCTGTTTTAAGACCTATTCTAAAATCACTTGGTATTTTGACTGTTCTCACATTAGGCTGGAAACCCAGTACTGTCAATATACCCAAAAACACATTTAATAACAGTATTGCAACTACAGCTTATTCCTTCCATCATGACAACTGTAAGAGGAAACGAGGGAGCTCTTAAAATGAGTTATTATTGATGTGATGTATTTCACCTGTCATGTCTTTTCCCATAAACACATTTATGTAAACAAATAACTATGTCGCCTATAACACAATAAAGATACTCCAATACAACATGAGATACTCCATTCTTTTTTTTCTACATGAACATTCACTGTTTACAAAATTGTTCTTCCCACAATTTAGAAAATGGGTCAGAAAGTGCCAATTTAGAAAACACTGCTTTGAATTAGAAAACACAAAAAAACGATGACCCCTCTCCCTTCTCGTTCCCTATTAGAAATTCAATCAAGATAATAACACCGTTTCTTATTAATGAACTAGGCGATAGGATTACACTACCGCCTTTCAAGCAAGCAACGTAGGCTAGGGGCTGAATTTGTAGGATCCCGCACTTGATTACTTTTGTAGACTTTCCCCCTACGAGTGCTGAAAAAAAAAAACCCCATAAAGTCTTTAAACAAAGAAGTGTAAACCTACCTTTTACTGCCTAGTCGTAAAGGAGACCATCAAAAGGACAGTTTCATTTGGAAGGATTTGGAATACTCCCTATGTAATTTTAAAGCTATATTTTCCTTCTCCTCTCCGGGAATTTGAAGTTGTCTTTTCAGCTTTGGAGCAAATAGATTAAATTATTGATGGTGGAAATTGCATGGTTGAGGTAATGGACTCCCATGACTGAGCGGTTCCATTGGAGATCGGTAGAGACAAGAAGATTGGATGCTAGCACATACGGTATTGCGCGTTGAGAGACTTCGGTAGCTTTGAATGAAGGTTTCATTCCTCGCAACTACAGTAACTAACTACATCATGACGTTGCAGCATGTGACTCCGCCACTGGCTGACTGACCACAAGCACATTGAATCGTCGAGAGAAGTAGCTTAATGTATCACAACTGGCCTCTTGGCCAGAGATGCAAAAGACCGAACAAAATCAGGCAATTTACAAAAGGGAAAACACCGCACACGCAAGTTTGTAAAGCAGACGCTGACATTGGATCTAAGCATGACAGTGCTCCGTGTTTTTTTGACTGCCGATCCACCGTGGTTTTCACGTGATTCCAGCTCCTGGCTGGTTCCAAAGAATTGTGGAACTGCTCCGCCGCAGCCCAACATCGTTCCTCACTCTCCTGGAGCCATAACATTTCAAATGAACACCGGTTAATTTGAAACAAAAGCGAAATGTTAACGTTCAGTTTTAATGTATTTGGAAGGCACCGTGCACATATAGTATGCGTAATTTCACAAGCAGTTCATATTGATTTAACAAAACATATTCCTGTGCAACTGGGGGCTCTGACTTCGCACAGCCAGTGCCTGTAAGGTTCCAGAATCTAGAACTTTCTCGTCTTCATTATTTTGCCGTGATAAACAATGGAACAATGGCAAAACCTAAAATATCACTTGAAGACAGTGGCTTATTTTCCCATTTCACAGTTTCAAGTTCATACCCAAAAACAGCCAAATACCCCACACTGTTCATACCCATACTGTTCATACCCACACTGTAAAGTGAACCAAAAACAGCCAAATCTCCGATTGGCAAAGTTATCCAGTGGGTGAAGTTATCTTTGCTTTGGCCAATGGCAGCACATTTGGATAATCAGGATTATAAAATTCTTGAAAATTGAGCTCAGCTGTTTTAACGAGTTCTTTTTCGGAAGAACTTGGCAAGAAAAAACTTTCTTCACTCTACTGTTTAACTCTTCTGAATGATCTAAAGGTTTGACCGTGCCCCATAATTGATTTACTATAAACATTTATAGAAATTATGTTGCTGAATAAGTTAATCATAAAGGAATAATATTGTTGTAAAAACAGTTACACTTCATTCAGCCAGACGTGCAGCTCGGTGTGATCATGTTGACATTCATTTGAAAGCATGTGACATATCTACGGTTTCAGGCCAGGGTTTGGAACAGGCAGATTAGAAGTGTGGGGCATTTTACAATCTAAACCAACTGCGTAGCCAAATCGCATGCTAAAATGCACATATATCTCATTCTATACTAGTATGTATTCCAAAATGCCACAATGTTATATTAAGAATTTTGACTTTTTTTCCATTTTGGTTAGGAATCTGGGATTGCTGTTATATATCATAGTTTTATTCCCTTTTAAGGATTAGTTTATGAGTAAATTGCACTAAAATATGAGCAGGAAATGATCTGAGCAATTACAAGAAGAGAAGGCTCCTTTGGGAATTGACCCCTAATAAAGAAACTGGGCAGGATAAATTAACATCCAATCCAAGGTGGTTGTATAATTTCCAGTGCATCTAATTGAATAAAGACTACAGGAAGCACAGATTTATCCACTCCTGGTTTAAACCAGCAGTGAACCCACCACAGAGGCTTAGCTTCAGCTCCTCCAGTGCTCCTGTATGTCCAGGTCTGTAAGATTCAGCTGTGTTTTAAGAATGAGCTTTAACTGTGCTGTGCACAGCCCTGCCTCCAGGTTTAACTTCTGCCTCAGGTGCTAGAATAGCTGTAGAATATGATAGAGTACAGCCCAATTTAACTGGAACCAAACTATATAATTATATCCCCAATGGGATGATTTTTCAGAACTGTGATGCTTAAAGAAGGTTGAAAGTGGAAACAATCAAAGATTGATTCATATTTACAGAATGGCTGCTGCCATTTGAAGTGTTGAAGTGTGAAGCATATTAAAGGTGGGCTTCATGGCTTTTTAATGACCTTCCTAAGATTCCGTTTCGCCCATCAAAGCTTCATCGTCAAATTATTTTATTTCAGTTTAATTTGTTTAAATAAGGAAGATAATATATAATTATCAAATAATTACATTTCTGTTGGGCAGATTACCCAAAATACCTTGCCACAATACTTACATATGTTGACATTTTAGAAACCAACATTAGCTATATATATGCTTTTATGGGGTAGATGAGTGTAGGCAATCCCCATCTGGTGCCCATTCACAAAAAAACAGCCTGTAGCTCATGCTCAATTTAGCTGGACAGCGTAATCTCCAATGGTGGCAATGACACTCATGATTGTGCTCATGATTGTGCTCATGATTGTGCTTCCATGTTGTCAGCAATGCAGATGGGGAGGGGAGGGGTTTGGTTGGGAGGGGGAGGGGCTAATGTAGTAATCTGGCTCAGTTCCAATCTCAGAACCCCCGTAATTAAAGATTTATTGTGCCGTATTTGTTGTAGCTATTATAATTTTTCTTTTGCAGAGCTAATGAAGTGGAGAGGCTGGACTGGGCTGATCTCAGCTTGATGGTGCCTCTGCTCACACCTGCTCAGTGAGTCAGACCCAGCCATGGGATGTGCTGAAATGAAAGCAGCTCTCCCACAGGATCACAGGAGGGGAGGGGAGACTCTGGATCAGCAAATACTGAACGACATGACTCCCAGAAACCTGCAGACAACACACTCTGCTGTCCCAGCCAGGTAATTCAGAAATATATCATTTTGCACCCCATTAAGAAATTAACAAAATTGGAGATTTAAAATGAGCTGCATGCTGGTCAGAAGGACAAACTTGTTGTGAAAGGCATGCAGATACTGTGGGGCGGATACTAGATCTGTGTTTATGTTTGTGTTTATGAAGATTTTTAGCAAATTAGTATGCACTAAATTATTCATAACATTTTATATGAAGTACGTAAATATACCATATATAGCATTTATATTACAATCAATAATGCATAGCAAGCAGTGACTTCAGCACTCAATGTGATGCTAATGTTTGCTTATAACTACTCGCATGTTTTAAGTTGACATAATTAAATATATATTCAAATATTTGAGGGCATGTAGCAGCCAACCATTAAAAGGATTACATGCCTGATGAACTTTACTTAATAACTTGATTTAGCTTTAACTGTTTAAAATCGAAATTGACATGATTTCTGATGCGAGCAAATTATATAGCTACTTAAGACTGGCAATGCCAACTGGTGGATGTATCCTATCTCAGGCTTATGCTTTATTAGATTTGGATGTGCTCTAATCTGTATTTTTGCTAGTTATAAGTTTATGTACACATGAATGATACTTTTATATGACAGCATCTGACTATACTTTGAAGACAAATTATCTCAAATGTATACATAAAATTTATATGGGATGTGGAATATTGATATTTGCATGCCTCTATCGCTGCGTACATCTGATAAATTATTAAATAAACATTGACATTTGTATGAAACAAATAATATCTTGCCTCATTATCTATTGACATATTATAGAACTTCAGCTGAAACCTTAAAACATTCCTATCACCCGCCGTGACCAGATGGGAATGTGTAACTCTCTGTGAATGGGTGTGGTCTACTTGTTTTAATATCCTGTATCATTTCTGCAGTTTCCTAATCTAGGCTTCTCATAAATTATCCATGAACATGCAAATGAGTGTCTCCGGCAGCCCTATGAGTTCTGGTCTTACCAATTCCGCATCACTTCCTGTACATCCTCTGTAGACACAAGACAAATGAGATTCCAGAGAACTTGGAAACGGCGGCACGTAATTGCTAGGATCACGAGCATTCTTTTATGAGTGTGTCATCTGGCTGGCGTTCAGATCTACTGTAGTCGCGCGTCTCCCTCGCACAAACGACAATGACATTTATCAAAGCCTGGAGCTGCCCCTTCCTCCAGGCGCTCTGCTCAGTGACCAGCCCAGCGAGAGGAGGGGGAGCCACCCCTGCGCTGATGACCAGCCCCGGCCTGCATTAGCACCAGACCAGCTGACAGATTTCATCGCTGTCTTCCTCCGTTTCACCAGAAACTCTCAAATTCCCCATCGCTGGTGGATTACCTTGGGGTTGATCTGTATTTTAAAGCTCTCCATCAGACGGGTAGTGGCCATGTCCGATCTGGCACCCACGTCACTGAGGACATCAGTGCCGGTAGTGAGTCTCGCGGAGTCCTGATGTCTGAGATCTGATAACACTCAGCTGTAAAAGTGTTCATTTATGTATAGGATGGCTATTTTAGTCTGTGCCTGAGTGCTGAAGTCAGCTAATGTACTCCAGATCAGGATCTTTTGGCATAGTGGGCTAAAGGCCCATCTGTACGAAAGACTGGCTGTCTGATTGTGATCACTTCTTAGTTCTCAAATCACCCAAAATACACATGTCCCGGAGCAAAGGTGAAATGGAAGCTTCCTGTGGCTTAGAATGTGCTAGTGCAACATCAGAAGTTAAAAGATCTGAGCGTTACATAATCATTATTCATGCGACCACAAGGCTGTTCAAAGGGACGGCACCAAGAACGCCTGACAGGAAGGCACTGCCACTGGCCATACAGCCAGTGAGCTGCACTCACCTGGTGGCATTCTGCTCACTCACCTGGTGGCATTACCTGGTGGCATTCTGCTGTACCGCACTGTTGCAGTTCGTATTGGAATAATAATCATCCAACCTATTCTTCAGTGCTGTGATTTAAACATTTCATTTTACCTCCAATGAGTGATTTCATATTAGTTCAGGTCTATCAATTTGATTTGAATCTGTGGCTGGTGTAACATTAATAACGGCTGATTACTGAATGGTCCTATTTTTAGAGGTTGTCCTGCACGGTTGTCTTCTGCTGGTATTTTTTGCTTAGATCTTGGGCTCTGCATGCCATATCAGGTTTATACAGTGATGTAGAAATCTGTCAGCCGTCCAGGTTCCAAGCATGCCCCCTCTTCTTGTCATGTTTGCCTTGTGAGAATCTCCCTCACAGTCTGTGAGTGGGTCTATGTATTTATAAACCAAGTTCAATCCTGGATGCATGACGCTCGCCCCACTGGTGATGGTGGTAGTGGTGGTGATGATGGTGGAGGTGGGGGGGGGGGGGGTGATATTGGTGGTTATAAGGCGGATGTGAGGGTTTAGTGCTGATTCTAGATATGAGTTGTTCATTCCATGCAAATTATCTGATTGAGGGAGAACGAGGGGATTAACAGAGGTCACAGAGAAGATGATGCTTGCCATCTGCATGCCTTCTGGGAATCTGCAGCGCATCTATTGTTAGAGTTCTGAACAAGTCTCAGCCCTCTGAACATCTGCAGTCACACAGAAGGCAGTTGTGTGACTCATAACAATGTAGGTCCTGTGTCAAATTCATATCCGTGAGCCATATACTTGCCATTAAAAAATAACGGGTGCAAATTATCGCACTTCCGTCTCGTGTGCTGAAAAGTCTCTGGAACAGTGAGCAGCGGCTCTAACACCCCTTCACTGCTCTTACTGCTAACTGCTCACTGCTCCTTCACTGCTCACAATGCTCACTGCTCCTTCACTGCTCTCACTGTCCCTTCACTGCTCTCACTGCTCACTGCTCCTTCACTGCTCCTTCACTGCTCCTTCACTGCTCACACTGCTCACTGCTCACTGCTCCTTCACTGCTCTCACTGCTCACTGCTCCTTCACTGCTCTCACTGCCCCTTCACTGCTCTCACTGCTCTCACTGTCCCTTCACTGCTCACACTGCTCTCACTGCTCTCACTGCTCACTGTCCCTTCACTGCTCTCACTGCTCTCTGCTCACTGCTCTCACTGTCCCTTCACTGCTCTCACTGCTCTCACTGCTCACTGTCCCTTCACTGCTCTCACTACTCACTGCTCTCACTGTCCCTTCACTGCTCTCACTGCTCTCACTGCTCTCACTGCTCACTGTCCCTTCACTGCTCACTGCTCACTGCTCTCACTGTCCCTTCACTGCTCTCACTGCTCACTGCTCACTGCTCTCACTGCTCTCACTGTCCCTTCACTGCTCTCACTGCTCTCACTGCTCTCACTGTCCCTTCACTGCTCTCACTGCTCACTGCTCACTGCTCTCACTGTCCCTTCACTGCTCTCACTGCTCACTGCTCACTGCTCACTGCTCTCACTGCTCTCACTGCTCTCACTGCCCCTTCACTGCTCACTGCTCACTGCTCACTGTCCCTTCACTGAATGCTCTGCAATTGAATCATAATTCACAGCCATGCCTCAAATCAGTCGTCTCACCTTTAAGGATGCATAAAGAATGTTACATGTGTATGATTATTAGAATTTTAGTAAACATGCCTAAATGGAAATGGTAGCTCATTATCCAACAATGTGCATTATTCTTTCTACTCGATGGCTGAAAAGTACCCTTTAGCCAAAGCCTGTGACACGATGTGGGTGCCCAGTGAAGAACACTAGACCATATGTTCATGAATCAAATAGTGAGAAAAGTACAAATTCATGGATATATATATATATATATATATATATATATATATATATATATATATATATATATATATATATATATATATACATATATATATATGAGAGGCATACTTCAAACATACAGCTGAAAGCAAATCCCATTGCTTCAGAATGTAAAATGCTATACCTGAATAGGAATCAAGGTTTTTTTATGTTAGGTCAAATGCCAAATGGATTGATGACCTGACAAACAGTTCAGAATAACACACTTAATCAAGTTCAGTTACAGAATACAACCATTACCACAAACATGTCCAGGGTATTCTGTCTGTCACCACCTGTCACTACAAGTCCAACAATCGCATGCTCTCTTCTTCCATTCACCAGTTGGTCTAGACCCTAGTCTTGTAACAGCCCTGCTTATTGACTGCCTTAAAGTGCATCATCCACTGGCAAAGGCCAAAGTTGACCAAGTTGCTTATTCAAGAGAACATGTACACTGGGGTCTGGATATTATGAGTTATTGTAGTTTAAGCACATTCTCAGTTGCTCTGGACAGCTCATACAGAGATGTCTTAATTAGACCTAGCATTGCTCCATTGCTGGCTATGCTGATGATGAAGATCTAGTACCCTTGAACAACCTGCTCTTTTCCCACGATTTAATCATTGATTTTTCATTTCATCAAAATGTGCTACCAACCAATCAAGATGACAGTAAAAACAGTAAATTTCCATCAGCTCGTAGGCAAAAACACCCAGCAAAAAGACGGAACCATGCTTACATACACATACGTGGACTCCATATAGAAAACCAGACTGACAGGGCTGTGTACCTTGTTATAAATCCAAAAAATAATTTTGTTTAGTTGAGCAATACATTGCATATGGACATAATACACTGAATGTATTGGCAAATATTGATGCATTTCCCCTGCATTATTTGCAGTGTATATAGTAAGAACAATACTCTATGTACAATGATGGGTTAAGGATGAACTATCTTTAGAAAACCCACAGGCAGAAATAATACAAACATTCCATGTGCTGACAAACACACTTAGGACACACTTAGGACACAAGGTTGCACATACATACCAAAGTGTCATGCAAAAGGACTGAAAGGAGTCTTGGCAGAGCTCTTGTTGCCAAGCACCGCCAGAGATGCTTGGTTCTGCAAACTCTTCGTCATTCAGGATGTGGGGACCGGTGGTTTTCCCACATTTCTGAGAACACTGCTTGTTTTTATATGCTATGCAAAACACCTGCAAGTGGGCGGACAGCTAACAAAGCTGAGCTGAGCATTACACCTCCTCCGGAGACCCTGCCCAGACCGTGAGGGTCAAAGGTAGTGGGTGAGAGTGAGATATGCAGACAGATGAAGGCATGCACACACAACCGGTACACGCGCACGCACGCATGCACACACAGGCAGACACACGCGCGCGCGCGCACACACACACACACACACACACACACACACTTACAGACACATACACAAACAAACACAAACAATTCACACAGCATTTTCAACATATTCCAATAATTTGATTAGCAATTTATAAACCAGTACATACATGTAAAGCGAAAAACAACAACGAACAGTGTCGCACTTTCCGGTCTGGCATCATTTGTTACCTGCTACTGCGTCCCCGAGTAATTCTATGTACATACTTCAACAAAGAGAGAGTGAGTCATAATGATATTCAATCAAGTTGCTATGTTGTGAGAAATCTCAAACTGCCCGCATCCCAACAGCAAATCGCGTTTCTTGAAAATTCTATATAATAAACTTATCGCCTCTTTTACCGGTAGATCTACGTTAGTTCATTAATTTCTGCGCGTTTTAAAAGACTCACTGGATTTTTCTAAATCGGAAATATAAACCAGATGAAAATGATTCGTGATCCATTTATACTGGTTACACTTCTAGATATTTTTTATAATTTCAGTATCACCATTATTGCTGTTGGTTATTAATAGGCTGAACAATTAAGTACTTTCAATTTACGCAACCAAAGGATATTGCCACTATCACGAATATTTTATGGAAAACACACACGTAGGCTGCATGACAGTAGCGATAGTACAGACATCCACATTTCCCACGGGAGTTTGGTGAATTATGACTTAAATCATACTGCACACCATTGCGGATAATAAAATGCGACTGCAACTGAAATACGTAACGATAAGTCAACCTCTTTCAAAACTTCATGAAAGAAAGCTAAAGACTTGACCGGTAAACGGAGCGATTGTTTAATGATTTTCATCATTTTCCACCTCCTGAATAATTCCTCAAGAATAAAAAAAACGTATTAACTGTACATTTCTATATCAATATAACATATCATGTTATCTGGAATGAAACCTACCATTTTCAGATTTGTTATTGACGCCCACCCCAACTCTGCAGCGCTAAGAGTGGGGAAGGGGGGGGCGGCGAGGGAGATTCTCGGTAAGATAACACAACCCCATTTATGGACTGATCCGATGACGTACATTGCAGAAAGTTCTATAAAAAACCCTTCATACATACAAAGTGTGTCGTGCCACCCCCCTACCCCCCCTCCCCCCACCCGCCCCCGTTCTCCCCTCCCCCCACACGCCCACACCCACACCATCAACCCACGTCTCGCTCTGACTCTCCTGTGACAAAATATGATATCCCAGGCAAAAAAAGGGAAAATAAAAAACGACTACATTACTAATGTGGATAATAGCGTAGACGTGCAATTAACAACGACGTGCAAGATTTTTACACATGATTCCAAGTTTACACAGATCTGCCATAAACCTCTTAAAATGAAATGAGAGATAGTTTTGGTTAGTTAATACTATTATTTGTCTGATCAGTTCTCACGACCCCAAAATGTAAAGATAAATATTGCCTATTATTACCATTATTACAGTTGTTCTTCCGAAGACGTTATTTAAATACTTAACAATTTTTATTAAAATCCAAATAAGTAATCATTAAGAACTCGTAAAACGAGTCGAACTTAATGAAATCGAACTTAATGAATCGGCAAGTTTATTTTAAATAATGAGCAAAGAGCAGCCTGAAATGAATTCCGCACGACAGGTTCTGGATTAAAACATTGCCGAGTGCCTGTAGGCGTTGATATCTTGGGGTTTTCTTGCAGCTGTATGTTTGACATTTAATCAGTTTGCCCTGAAATCAGATTCTTGTAGCAGACGCGGAACACAAAGGAAAAGCGGACACCGGCAATATCCACCGTTTCTTCCAGACTTCCAAGGCGGATTTCTGCCGGCTTTGAAGTCAGAAAATAATCATGGGGTCTTATCAAAATGCGGCCGAATTTAGCATTTGCCTGTTTTGCTTGTTTTGCTTGCACACCCGGTTCTCCATCTCCAATGCCCATCTGTTCTGAGCCTATGCCTTATCCTGCATTCTTATCGCAGCCTCCATCTAACCCCGCCATAGAGCTGTCAGTGTCTGGCCACGCCTATCTACCTTTACCCATATGTCCAAATAGGCTGTGGGAGAACAAGTAGTTTTTCCGCAATAATTGTGTGGGTCATATAGGCAATATATAGGCTATTACAGTGTGAAATGTTGTTCTGGGGCATGCATTTCACTGGAAGTGCCCTGCGAGTTTTTTTTTCGTGTGTAGCACAGCACGGGGACAAAGAAGCGGAGCAGGTGATACCAGCGCTCGAGTAAAAGCGCAGTATGAATGAAACCCAGAAGCGCCCGTAGTAAAACACAAGAGAGACATCAACGGGATGACAGAGGGTGGGGAGACGCCACAGCCACGGTTAAACAGATTTGAGTGTTTGCATCACTTAACACACAGCGGATCGATGCAGCGATTATGGAATGGAATATTTTAAGTTTAAGTAATGTCGACAATACAATGCAAAGATTGATATATAAATAGACAGGCAGGCAGACAGACAGACAGACAGACAGACAGATAGATAGATAGATAGATAGATAGATAGATAGATAGATAGATAGATAGATAGATAGATAGATAGATAGATAGATAGATAGATAGCTGGATAGATAGATAGATAGATAGATAGATAGATAGATAGATAGATAGATAGACATGGATGAATTTACTGCTGAAATCCATGATTCATTTAATTCGAAATATATTTAAGTTTCCACCTTTTCTTTATGCTCACTATGTGCCGCACGAAGTAGCAGGGGCTGTAGCTTGTGTTGCTAAGGCTTATATTTTATTAAAGACGTGCACCATATTATGCTGCCAGGGAAGAGGAATTGCTATTGCGCATACGAAAGTTCCATTTACAACCAGGCTACAGGAATCCCTTTCGCAGTTAACCCACTAGACACGATGAATGAACGCGTTCCATCTGAATAGCGAAATATTACATACACGAACAAATGTATTCTCCGTATTATGGGCTAATTGTTTGCATAATGAATCACAGCCTACAGATCTATAAATACAATATAACTTTACAGGCATTTAAATACTTCTTATAGTTAGGCCAAGTAACCGATCTATTCTGATGACTAATATAAAACCGTACTATTGCGGGCCTAGTTATATAGATGCAGAAAACAAATGTCAAGTTTACGATTTGTTTTAGAATTCACGTAGTCTTCTTATCTCGCTTACTTGCAGTGGCCATATAGTGCATGGCTCGTTTACCTATTCTTAAAAGCAGGATGGCATTTTAAAAAGCAGAAATCAAACTAGCATACTGTGAGAATACTAAAAATACACAGCCAAAACCATGATAAGGAAGACATGATGAATGTCTGAAACAGCGGCAGCGATTGATTAAAATATTGAATTGTCTTACCTTTTTAACAGCTGACAACCACTATCAGTGGTTAGATCTCCAAGACCAACACTTGCATTTCCCAAAGTTAACGCTGTATATCAAGTGGAGCTTACAAAGAACGCACAACGCACAGTGCCTCTAAGATTTCAACTTTCACATGCTCTAAGCGGCGACAAAACTCCACGTGCAAAGCAACCAGGCTTTGTTCTCTATTCTTATTCTTAGTCTTTTTACATCACCGGGCTTCCACAGAAAGTGCTTACCAAAAAGAGCCAAAAAATTAAAAATTAAAAAAATCCCTAGCTTTGGCAAAGAACTGCAAGACTTAAAAGTTGATGTCCACTTGGCGATTTAGTCCGCTGCGTTCAACGACTCCGATGCCTCTGTCCAGCGTGCTGAAAACATACCACAGCTAGGGTTACAGGGGGGCAAAAAAATCTATACTTTCGTTAAGTGCCACTTGATATTGCTTTACTCTATTGCTTCCCCACGCCTTGTCACGTGAATATTTCCTTGCCAAGCCCGTCCTGTTAATATTTGATCACATGTTGGCCGGACCGTTTCCTAACAAAGGCAACATTTACTAAAAAGGCCGTCATATTCCTCTAAATGGGACATCCACTAAGGCGCCACAGCTCCTAAATAACACCGAAACAGTTCCACTGCTATTCTGTTTTGTTGCGCTGTTAGAGTCATTTAGGGCAGAGACCAACATGTCTACACATGTTGCATTTCATTGGCATCGCACTTGAAAAAATATTCAGTATATGACATAAACCTCACAGAAACACAATACTCAATGCACCCCGAAGAACCTTATCACAATTACAACGTTCCTTCAGATCCATGAATGTACCTGTATTCTATTCACCGCTTAATTTTGATCCAAAATGCTCAAATGTAAAGTTTTACATGGCAACATTATTTCCCACACTAAACGCAGACCTTAAAGAGCTCGAAAAGGTTATAGTCCACCGTCCAAAAAAATGTATTTTCATTCTTGTTTTTAATCGTGATCATTTTTGTTAGTTATTCTTGCTTTGTTCCCAAGATACTCACCATTTTCCCCTAAGCAGTCCTGGAGATAGAAGTGTCTTAAAATCCACTCACTCCAACAGATGCTGGTAGGTAATGTGTCTTGTTTGAAGTCATCATATGAGAACTTCTGCTGTGCTCAGTATATCGCCCACCACTTCGGTGACTTATGAATCTAATAACCCTTTGCAATATCCTCGTGCTTAAACTCGCCAACACCTTGGTGGCTCTGGTGACAGGATAGACAGCAACCAGCTGCGATTTAAACCTATAGATTTACGCACTGCCTCCGCTCTAGCGAGCGCTTTTTGTGGGTTCTTACGTGATTGTAATAAACGATGTGAGCCAAGTTAAAGAAGGATCAAAATTGACCATTCAGTAGACTACATCACCATCATTTGGTAACGTTTATTAAAATTTTAAAGCTTGAAGAAAAGTTAAGATAAGGAATATTTCTCCACGGAGTGCTTATGTGTATATCTGTTTTTAATTAAGCTAAGCGGGAACTTAGGTTTGAACTTTACACCAACAGCCCAATATCAGGTAAGAAAACAGATTTCACAGATATCTCTTTTTTCTGGCCATTTTGAAGTAATATGAAGTTCTCAAGGGACTTGTTGCTGGTTTAAAGGCAAACTGCAATGTTTTCAAACAAAATAAAATGATTTAAATAGCAATACTTACATTTTTAAAACACAGTTTTAGTGCTTCGTTTGAAAATATGTGCCTAGATGAAAACCCACTGACGACTCCGCGTTTATCTTCAAGTAAACCCTTAACTTCTAAAGACGATGTTTCTGTTTTGCGCCTGATATTTGGAAGCAGGTCTATAGTAAACATAGAATCACAAATTCCAAGTACAACCGCAGTGTCTGTTTTCTGTAAAATTCCATCAGTTGCTTGCTGAACACTCAGCCATCTAATTGTTATTCAGTGACGAAGCGCTATAAATGCATGTGTGCTACAAATGTACTGGTAAGTAACATGAGTAATAGATGATATTTACCAGTCTCATGGCTTGGATTCGCTCTATCTGGGAGGTTGTAAAAGAAGTGAAACAGTATGGTATTAATAACTCACAGCTCACAGCAAGCCCCCCCCAACCCCCCACCCCCCCACACACACAAACACATACAGTACACGCATATATACAGACACACATACACGCACACCATGCACACACATTCATAAAGACTCCCACATGTATACATGCCTGTCTTATGAATATATAAAATGTAGGAAGAGAGGCAGAGAGAGTAAGGAAAATATAAATACAGTGAGATATTTTTAAATGAGCATCACGATGCGGTCTATACTGTGCATATATAATACTAATACAATGTAAAAGTGTTGCAAAGTATTTGACTTGGCAGACACAGTGGAAGAGAATAAGGAAGCCAAAACTGAGTTAGCCTAGCTTAGTACACAATGGAGTGTAACAGCAGTCTTCTACAGTAACACTGAGTTAGCCTAGCTTAGTACACAGTGGAGTGTAACAGCAGTCTTCTACAGTAACACTGAGTTAGCCTAGCTTAGTACACAGTGGAGTGTAACAGCAGTCTTCTACAGTAACACTGAGTTAGCCTAGCTTAGTACACAGTGGAGTGTAACAGCAGTCTTCTACAGTAACACTGAGTTAGCCTAGCTTAGTACACAGTGGAGTGTAACAGCAGTCTTCTACAGTAACACTGAGTTAGCCTAGCTTAGTACACAGAGGAGTGTAACAGCAGTCTTCTACAGTAACACTGAGGATGCTGAAAGGATCACAGGGCACTTCATTTCTTCATTTACATTTTCCAGACCAGTGCTGGAAAACATGCAAATCTGTGAGCTGTCCTGGAAATCCTGGAATATGCATAGTATTCCATTATGTTCGGGGACTGATTTGGGATGGAAGTATTGTCTGGTTTTCAGATATTTATTCTGAAGTTTGGTCCCAGTGAACAGTGTTGTTACTGAACCCATCAAATGTGTCTCTGCAGATAATGTTCATCTCCTGGAGCTTCTGTGGACCTCTTGTTTACATGTGCATGAATGGAAGGAAAGAGTTTGATCCTTTTCTTTTAACCCTCCGATTATGCTAAGCTTTTATGACCACTTGCATGTTTTTATATGGAGTCTAATTGAGCCCACCAGTTTAAATAAACACACAATTATTGTAATTGAAATATTTTGACACTTTGGTTGTAGCCATTTTATTGTCTCCCAAATTACAAGGCTTTTATCCATAAATATGAAAAATCTGTGAGAAACAATCATTTTAGAACCTAAGGTACAGTAAGTGAAAGTGCCACCAGTATCATTCCCAAGAAAATCATTGTATATTTTGTAGATAAAAATGGCTGTATATTTTCTGACATTTTATACAGTTCAGGGTCGAAAGAAACCCACATTTTTATGCAAAGTTGGTACAGGATTTAGCATAGCAGTATATTTATAGCATGTTTACCATTTAATCCCACCAGATTAGAAAATTAGAAAAATCGTACAGCATCAATATGAAACAAGGTTAACTGATTTTTAAGACATGTCAAACGCAAAATGGGGTCAAATTGGGAGGATTAAAGAAACATTTTCTTGAAATGAAATGTAACGATGCTGGGTAAATGAACACAAGAATATTCCAAATGTTTTCCTGATTTTTTTTGGGTGAATTTGAACATTTCCAAAATGTGTTTTCTTGATGATTTTCTGTACCCCAGTGAAATGTACACTTTATGAAAATGTTATACAAACGTGTTTAGCTCCCAAAAGATCAGCTCGGAAGAGGTGGTTCCTGTCCGAGTTTTACATCCAGCAACAAACATGCAACTCATACTTTACATTCATTTCTATATGTACACCAGACCTTATTGTTTTGCATTCAAATACTTTTATTTGTTTTACTGAGCTTGTTGGTGTATTGGAACATAAATACTCTCAGAAAGTGCAGCTCTGCCTTCTGCTCCCTTCTGGTTGGATCAATTGCACCAGGCAAGATCAATTGAGCACAGAAAGATATTTGAATCCAAAATAATTATGTATTTGACCCAGGACTGATGTGCACAATGTAATACGTAATAATACGTAGTTTTTTGCTAAAGGTTATCTTGGTAAAAGTAACTAATGTTTCCCCTTTCTACAGTTATATCAATAACTAGATAGCGATGGTGTTGAATGATTATTTTTCTCCTTCTGTGAAAAAAGCCCCATATTGAACGTAGCGAGTAACAACATATGACCTGCATTTTTATCATGCATGTTTTCACATCAGGGCCCATCTTCTTCAGACTGCCGACTGTACTTTCAAGACAATATAACAATATAACTAATATAATATAGCATTTTTGTAATAATCCTAGCAATGGATTAAACATAAATGTTAAATGCATGTTGCGTCATTCACTTTAATTTATATACCTTAATAATATTGCTAGCTGCTGGAAGACTTCTAACTCCCAAGCATTAAGTCTCACATTGTAGTGAAAAGGGTATTTGACATATACTGCACTTTATTGTAAAAAACATAAAATATATTATGGGCTTAAATTAATTGCAGTAGTCATTGAAATGAGAGAAGCAATGTCATCCTTGGAAAATGTTGCAATCGACTGTAATTCAAATATTGTATTGATCGCTTGCAGGCTTATGTTTCCTGTGTGCAAACATTCACTCATCTCAAATAAGAAAAAAATGAAGCTCTTTTAAAGTTGTCACAATGCAGTGTGTCATGCTGATTTAGATACTTTAGAACAGAATGATTTTTGATGATGATATTTTTTATGGTCCTCTGGTGATCTTGTGATTTCTTTTTGCTGCACATTCAACTTTCTACGAAGGTTTTTAAGATGCACTATTTTACGTTGCTTTGAAAGCTTGCAAAGACTGCTCAACGTGATGCGCAAGGTTGCACTTTACATTCGTAGCCCAACTAGAATACACCACATGATCACGATGACTTCTGACTAATAATACAACTGCACTCACAGACCCAGACCCCCTTAGCTGGAATAAAATAAGTCTACTTCAAACAGCAGTACTTGAACAAATAAAACTGGAATAGATACATTTCCATTAACAGCATTACCTGGATACCCCCCCCCCCCAATAGCTTGACTATTATTGAATATATGACTGTAAATATCATTAACCTTAATATCAAGCACAAAAAAGATATTAAAGCAAAGTAAAAAATACACACAACACACAGTGGACCAGCTAAACTGACTTAAGTGTCAGAGACTGGGTCATGAATCTCACTGCTCTGAACTGGCTGCCTTTCACTGTATACATTGAAAGCATTCCTGCAATGGCAGAGGCTGATAATCTCACTGCTGTGAACCTCTTTAAAGACCAGAATCATGATCTTTACAGACCAGAATCATGGTCACTGAGCAATCGAATGTCTCAATGGTTAGAAGGGATCAAAAATAAATAAATAAAAACAAAATACTGAGCACAAAAAAGTTGTTGGATAAAAAAGCAGAGGTCAGGTCTCACATAGCATGAAAGCTCGCAGACCAGCAGGACGAAAAGCAGATACCATCATGAGAGAAATAACTAAGTGGCCGAGGTTCCACTATCTTCAATTATACTGCTGCGGCTGTTTTTTAGAAACAGCAAACAGCAAACAGGTGAGCATAAGGCTGAAAGAGTGTGGAACCCATGCAAATCCAAGCACAGCCAACCAACACAAGAGGCTGTTTCTGGACCCTATTTTCTTTTATTTTTATTCGAAAGGGAGTTTAGTCTATTACCCGTCAGTACTTTAGCAAAAACACTGAGCTTTCCTGAGAGAAAGTGATGTGTCTCACCTGGTAATCCACAGAAATTTAATCTTAATGTTTTACAGTATACAGTATGATGCCAGGATCCATTTAAGCTGTTCTGTCCTTCTTAAAATGGACACTTACTCAAATCTACTCTATGTCCCTTTGTGCTGTTGATAGCCTTTTTCACCAGAAAATTGTAAAATTGTACACACAATGCAACAATTATTTATAATTTCTATTGCACACACACACATCCGTGTTTCGTGCAGCAACTAGAATACACGAGGTCTGTATTTCACTCAAATTTAGAGGGAATGCAAATTGGTGTGTTAGGTGGCGACAGGGTTGGATACAGTTCACTTTGAATTTGAGAGAATAGGTACATTGAAAAACTTTTTGCGTAAGAAAGATGTGGCCATTTCCAACTTATAGAAAAATCTCATTTTAGTTTTCCATGACATTTTGATCGGATAGGCTATGGCTGTCACTGCTTGAATTTACCATCAGGGTGGAAAATTCACACTAGTTAATATTCGGCAATAGCTTGATAATAGCATTGGTGATGCATATAATGTAATTGCTAACATTAACCTTGAATTGTGATATGAATCGCCTGACTCAGATATACTAATGAAGTATGGAGTCTCTCACTATAGGCATGAATTTACCAGGCTACCTAGCAAGGAGTTTGTATTGAGCCCATTGAAAGACAGGAAAACCCTTCTCAATATCTTGGGAGATTTAGATATTTTGCATTTCAACTTGCTCCTTCCCCAAATGCATCTGCAACTTGGGACTCCTTTATTTCAACTGAATTATCTCTAATGACTAATTATTTTACACTTATATTATCCCATTCACTAAATCTGGCTGTTTACAACCTTGTATTACAGCTGGTCTGAAGATAAAACTGTAAAACACAACTGCCTCTTCAGGTCAGTATATCTTTAAACTTTCAGATCCTTAGTTCCTCTCAATCAAGGCGAGCTGTAATGGATTCTCTCTTTGAGGTTGTTCACACTTTACCTCTGTCTTAGCCCTGTCTCACAGATGCCAATTCTGCCAATTCTCCCCCATTAATGTAGTGTTAAGGCCTTATACGTAGCTCCAGATGGAAGCATCAACGATGCATGGAAAATGCCTGAAATGAAGCAAGACACTTGTCTCATTTACAATAGCATTAGTGTCCCCTAATGTCTCCAAAATGGCTGAATTGTACATTGCTGTGAATCATAATAATATTCACATATGTTTACTATAAATCAACTGTTTTGACTAATGAAACTCAGGGTGACACACTGCGATGCACATACCTGTACTGATTCACTCTGGAACTCAAACGTATGTAGTCTTTTGTTGCATAGGGATGAGATGAGATTTTACAAATGTTACATTTCCAATCAATCCAAGGGAAATTTTCCATTCACCAAGCACATATCAGCACACGAGTACATTAACAATGCTCCCATATGAACATAACAGCTAGCTAGTAGCCCACAATAATATGCTGGGGATTATTAGCAAAGACTAAAAGTAGTCTATAATGACTAATGTAATATAACAATCACAACATAAATAGCTTTGTTACAAGCAGTAATATCTGCACAAAATGCGCACATCGTTGCCATGTTCATAAGTTCTGTTTTGTTCATACGGTCTGTTTTGTTCATACGGTCTGTGTTGTTCATACGTTCTGTTTTGTTCATACGGTCTGTTTTGTTCATACATTCTGTTTTGTTCATACGGTCTGTTTTGTTCATACGTTCTGTTTTGTTCATACGGCCTGTTTTGTTCATACGGTCTGTGTTGTTCATACGTTCTGTTTTGTTCATACGGTCTGTTTTGTTCAAACGTTCTGTTTTGTTCTGTCTTGACAAAATAAGTAAAATCTTCCAATAGCTGGAGGAAAACCACAATAATGTCTCAACAAGGGATAATACTGCACAACTAATAGTTGACCGTGCAAAACTAATGAAGAAAACATTCCCTCTGCTACACTGGGCTTTCAATCCTCATTACTGGCTTAAAATCATACATACACCACTGAACAGTGTATACTGTTCTCTACTGGATAAAACATGTATCCATCAAACCAGAATTACACCAACAGAGTTAAAATGGCTTTAAATGCGTGGGTGGTATTATGGCACTTATGTAGAAACTCTGTATTGTCTGGTAATAATGCTACTATACAGAGTGTTGCTTCCACTCTGAGTCTGGATGCAGGAACACTGGATCTTTGAGTTGAGGAGCAGCATAGCCACTATGGAGCTTGTATGAAGGAGTTAACTACCTCAAAATAAGTATTTTGGTGTGGGAAGAGGATGACAGGGGCCCACTAAAAGTGTTTTCTGGGGTGATGGGGTACATTGCATGATCTTTTCATGGGCCCCAAAATCCCTGGTGGTGGCCCCGCGCCCTATGTTTCACTTCTTCCTCATTTGTGGGCCTGTCAAATCATTGCAGTGGTCTCTGTGAACTGCATGCACACTGCATGTACACTGCATGTACACTGACACACGTCTTCTGAAGCACTTGCCTTCAGCCACCACCTAGTCTCACTCTGGTGGTTCACTTGAGCTGCTCAGCAGTCAGGTCGACTACACTTCATGCCCAGATGGCACCTCTATTCCTGGATGAGGGTACGGCCGATCATCCTGTAGGACACATCTGATTTTGTCTGCTTGTCGTTTTGGTGCCTCTTATGTGGAGAGAATACATTTAAAAAAGCTAAATCAGTCTGTCCACCAGGGACGCTATGCCAACATTCTCCACGACTGTACGACTGGAGGTTAGCATTGCTGTACGCTCCTCCATTAGCAGGAGGTACAGGCACTCCTCCATTAGCAGGAGGCGCTCCGCTGAAACGTGATCCCACCCCAGAAACCCCCCAAAGAAAAGAGTGATGCGCAGAAATGTCCCGGACACATCTGAGAAGAACTAACCTGGACACATCTGAGAAGAACCAACCCGGACACATCTGAGA
Source organism: Conger conger (assembly GCF_963514075.1). Classification (NCBI taxonomy): domain Eukaryota; kingdom Metazoa; phylum Chordata; class Actinopteri; order Anguilliformes; family Congridae; genus Conger; species Conger conger. The sequence goes on along the minus strand of NC_083765.1, from coordinate 64,136,557 downwards.
AGAACTAACCCAGACACATCTGAGAAGAACCAACCCGGACACATCTGAGAAGAACTAACCCGGACACATCTGAGAAGAACCAACCCGGACACATCTGAGAAGAACTAACCCGGACACATCTGAGAAGAACCAACACGGACACATCTGAGAAGAACCAACCCAGACACATCTGCGAAGAACTAACCCGGACACATCTGAGAAGAACTAACTTGGACACATCTGAGAAGAACTAACCCGGACACATCTGAGAAGAACTAACCCGGACACATCTGAGAAGAACTAACCCGGACACATCTGAGAAGAACTAACCCGGACACATCTGAGAAGAACCAACCCGGATACATCTGAGAAGAACTAACCTGGACACATCTGAGAAGAACCAACCCGGACACATCTGAGAAGAACCAACCCGGACACATCTGAGAAGAACTAACCCGGACACATCTGAGAAGAACCAACCCGGACACATCTGAGAAGAACTAACCCGGACACATCTGAGAAGAACCAACCCGGACACATCTGAGAAGAACCAACCCGGACACATCTGAGAAGAACCAACCCGGACACATCTGAGAAGAACCAACCCGGACACATCTGAGAAGAACCAACCCGGACACATCTGAGAAGAACTAACCCGGACACATCTGAGAAGAACTAACCCGGACACATCTGAGAAGAATGGGCCAGAGCAGCACAGATTCATTTTGCAAATGTGTGCAAAGACAAAGCCTGCCAGAGCCTCACAGATGTGACTGAGCATGGTTATTTTATGTTCTCAAGGTAAAAATCCTGCATTGTATGCAGTTTGAAGTGGACTGTTGTCGTCACTGGTGAAACATCAGACAGAGCATTATCTTGACCATGCTCTGAGGAAAACAGTCAAAGCGTGTCAGCATTCTATTTATTACATTGGACAGTAAATAATAGTTACAGTCTTATGAATAGCAGATCCTTTCAGTGGGAGGTGCAGACCACTTTTTCACCTGCATCACACGTACTCCACATTCACACACTAATTCCACCCCCCCCCCCCACCCCCCACCCCACACACACACACACACACAAACATACACACACACACACGCACACACACACACACTAGCACATAAGCATGCATACAAAAAAGTGCTCATTGAACATTCAAATATATATGGGTAGGTATATTCTTGAGAGGAAACCCACGTGGAAAGTATTTAAAAACAAGAGAGCAATGAAAAAAAACCCAATGAAAACATTAAATACAACCAAATAAATGACTTGAACTTTTGCACATAATATCAAATGAGCAAATATAAAGCTACTATTACTACTGCTACTACTAGTATTTCTAATAATAATAGTCATTATAATATGTATTTATAATAATGTATTTGTTGTATGTTTTTATGTCATTCACATAATATAACAGCTGGAAACAATCAGGGACCTATTTTGCACAAACAGCTACTGCAAACAATGCTATTTGTGACAAGGCTGGCTATTTTTATCCTTTTAAAAATGCTTTCACATGTTTAGACAGATTGGGTGGTGCAGTGAAATACAACCCATGTGTTATGAATAACTGCAAGTTCCACTTGCAAGAAGAATTTCATGGTCTTATTGAATTATACAGATGCCCAAGATATTTAAGGTCCACCATATAAATAAAAAAACCAGCAAACATTCAGCGTGAAGCTGCATGAAGTTCAGAATATCATTATCAGATCATTATCAATAAATTAGGCAATTGTAATAACATTATTATTTTATTAATTAGCAGAAAACTAAAGCAAAACTGCAGGCATAATAGACTTGATTGGCTAACTAGCTCGGGCTCTAGCGAGCTTGCAGCCCAGAAGAAGACGCGGAGTGGGACCCTGTACCATTCAGCCTCCAAACTCTAAAACAATCACACTTCTGGATATTATTTCATTTGCAACACTGGTTTTACAATGGAAAAAAGTAATTTCTCTTTCTGTTTTCATAAATGCTTTTTCCTTGCCTTTCAGCTGGGTGGGTGTGACGGGGGGTTGCTGGGGTTGTGGACAAGTGAAAATGTAGGATATTTTAGTATCTTAATGATCTCAAAATGCACCTGAAATAGTGGTGTTAATGCAAAAACAATTTGTATCATACCGTGGGAACAGACGCTGGGCCAGTTTCACTTCAGAGTGAAGGAGAAAGATCCCATACTATGGCTGCTTTGAGTCACCGCGCTGGGAACGAAAGCACAGCTACTGCTGCCTCTTAACCGCTGATCATGACATGTGAATTGACCTGGATGAATTACAGGCATTTTCAGCACTTGGGCACTTGAGTTAAAATATACCACACAAATGCCAATCACAGCACTGCATATAGATATAACTTACCTGCCCTTGACAGCGGCTACAGAGAGCCATTTGTTGCATTTGTATTCTAACCTGTTGCTGATATATTAAGCTCAATTGATAATAATATTTGATTGTTCAAAAGTTCATATCAGGTTGGCCCTCTTATGCACATATTATCTCTCTTGAAATGCCGAAAAGGTTTTAGATGCAGCTTTTTAAAAAATGAAACAAATACAGAAGCCCAATCCAGCCCTAACACAGTTTCGTAGCTTCAACGCCACATGCATTGGCTTTCTGCGGCGGCGTAGGGGCCGAATTCGGCCTGTGTGAGCGACAGAGTGAAGGCAGTGGGTTGGTGGCGCAGACTTGAACTGTACGTAGCTGTAGCTAGCTAGCGGCCGTAAGTGAAGACAGCTAAAGGCGGAGGCCCAGAGGGGAGTACCCGAGCAGACTCTGTACGACCACATCACTGCCCAGCGCATGAACACGGAAAACCAGGATGGATTTTGATGGATGTTTGGATGAACAGCACTGGTGAGTTCATTGTATTTTTTCCACTGCAGCCTGCTTGCTTTATTGCTTTTTGTTGAGAGAACAAATGAGTAATAGACCCAGCTGGGGTGTGTTTGCATAGCTGGTGGTTACAATGAATATTCGTAATGAAGTAAAGACACAGGATGATGCTACTACGTGCTGCTACGTGCTACTACATGCTATTGCTTGTGTTGGACACATGGTGCTGATAGCATCCAAAGAGCTTTCCTTTGTGTGCTTGGTGGCTGGTTTGAAGGCTGGTTTGGTGGTTGGTTTGGAGGCTGGTTTGGAGGCTGGTTTGGGGGTTGGTTTGGAGGCTGGTTTGGAGACTGGTTTGGTGGTTGGTTTGGGGGTTGGTCTGGGGGTTGGTCTGGGGGCTGGTTTGGGGGCTGGTTTAGTGGCTGGTTTGGGGGTTGGTCTGGGGGCTGGTTTGGGGGCTGGTTTGGTGGTTGGTTTGGGGGTTGGTCTGGGGGTTGGTCTGGGGGCTGGTTTGGGGGCTGGTTTAGTGGCTGGTTTGGGGGTTGGTCTGGGGGCTGGTTTGGGGGCTGGTTTGGTGGCTGGTTTGGGGGTTGGTCTGGGGGTTGGTCTGGGGGTTGGATTGGTGGCTGGTTCGGGGGCTGGTGTGGTGGCTGGTTTGGGGGTTGGTCTGGGGGTTGGTTTGGTTGGTTTTTTGTTGCATAATGGTGATGTGGTTGTGTATGATTTTGAGGTGGTTTTGCAGACACACAGAATGCCTTGGTCTGAAATGCGCACTCCACTACAGATTACTAGACAATGATATTTCAAACTTAATCATATGCTTCCCATTAGTACAAGCACTTTAATCCATTCTGGGTTGAACTGGCCAGCAATTGATTGCTAGAGTACATACATTCTGCCGGTAGGAGCTTGTACAATTAGCTGGCAGCCTCCTAAATGACTGATACAACTGTGAAAGAAGGAACCTGCCACATGGACAAGTCTTCCTTTGGATGTACCACAGCTTTGTGAGAAATGTGAGACTTGCATCAAAACATCACCGTATTTTACACATACCTGCTGGGCTAGGGCCCAGGGCACAGACAGGCTATAAATAATTATGTGAAATAATTAGTAATCGAGATGTATGATTGTTTACTAACAGACAAGATCACCAGGATTTGTTGTCCACTCGAGCTTCCTAGCTTATGCCTAATTACATTTGGGGTTAGCTTAGTCTCCAAAATCATTATTAGATGTAAAGCACTACAACAAAAAATCCATCAGTCAGCATATTTCCCTTTCCTGGGCTCGCTTTACCCACAACTACTGAAGGGGTGAATGGGTCCACAGGGAGCCAGGATCCTCTTTCTATTTCAATCCCCGTTCCATAAATACCAGTAATGAGGTTCCCACGTCATGAATTACTAGTACCTACAACTAAAAATAGTCTCCATGCTAATGGTTTCAAAGCCTCTTTGCTCCAGTTGGTTCCATTTGTCATTCCCTCAGATACTCCATCTCTTAAACATCTCCGATGTGAGCACGTCGGGGAAGTCAATCAAATCACCGGCTCGCCAGCGCATCCGATAGCACAGAATGTACGAGCGTACAGGATACGGGAGGGAGAGACAGCGCTCGAAATATGAAAAAAACATGAAGTTGTCTATTCTTTGTGCTGCCGCTCTGTATCCCAGCCCCCGCTCCTCCGCCCTGCAGGTGGTGGGCACGCTCACGAGCAGAGCCAGGTCATCAGCCTCAGGCTTTACGCCAAATCTCCATTCCTATCATACATCACCTGAAAATAGATTGGACAACATCCCTCTCCTATTTTCCAGGCAAAATAGTTAATTAAATTTAATATGTCCCTAATAAATTGTGACTTGAAAGCATCAGAGAAAATTTCAAAAATAAAATTATTTATTCTCGTACTGATGCTCAATAAATAGCTGAGACTGTCAGGTAAAACCTCCCATTTATACAATATAAAAATACACAATATAAAATTCTGAATTGAATGTGCTGCCTGATATTCTTTAAAAAGAGGATTATTTGTGTCGAAACATTTATTAACATTTATTGTTATTTATGTCAATAAATGAAGTAATTCATGTAATTGGTTTATTATATATTACACATAAACAAATAAATGCAACAGGCAGCTTAATTCTTTTCTTCCTCAACATGTTACGATTGTACAACACACAAGCAAACCATTTCACCATTTCAAGAGTACTCCAATTAACTCTTTACCCTTTCACAAAGCCCTTGGCTGGAATGATGATGGATTTACACTGCCTTTTGCCTTAATTTTTGCATCTGTATGTCAACCTACATGATTAGTGCTGCTAGCAATTAACAAAAAGACTACCTTATAAATATCAGAGATAGCATCCTTTGTTCCACATTCCTGACCCCTGAAAGAGAAGATGAACACTGAAGACCAGCGCTGGCAATGGACACACCCGAAACACTGAATTACTTCTCTTCTCGCTGCGGTAGAGTGGAACTTCAGAGAAACCTTTCCCCCTCCTCTCCCCTTTCACTTCATCTGAATTTGGGATATCCAGTTAGACTGGAACATCCTGCAAGGATCCAGGAGAGTGCAGAGCAGGTCTCCTCCACCGCTTCTCATGCACTGGCTGCACTGGCAGATTACCCTCATGTACACAAGACCGCAGCTCATTTTCACCAGTTCCACTGCCGTGGTGAAAGATTTCTCTCCAAATTGCGCTGGTTTTATGTAAGCCACTAGCTATTTGATAAATGAATGGCAGCTTTTCTTGTGAATCAGTGAGAATAGGTAATGAACCACAAGTCCCTTTTTCTGCAAAGATCTCAGAAATGCATTTGCATATGTAAAGATTGTGTATCAATACAACAGGGACATGGCTTAGGAATTCTCTATCACTTAGTTTTACTACAACTTCTACCTGTAATTAGTGCTGTGATCCTCACGCACCCATACGGAGGGCTGCATCCATTACAACCTGCCACTCGTTAATATTTTAGGGTATATGTGTATGTATGAACATACACTGCTCAAAAAAATGAAGGGAACGCTTAAGGGACACATCAGATTTTGATGAACGATTTATTCAAGTTGAAAATCTTTACTGATGTACATTGTATCATTTGTTGAAAACAAAATGACGTAACAACGGTCAAAGGAAACCAAAATCATCAACCCATTGAGGGCTGGATTCAAAATCACAAGTAAAAAATTTTAATCAAAAGCTGATCCAACTTGTGTGAATTTTATCACAGCAACTCATAATGTGACTCAGTAGTGTGTATGGCCCCCGTGTGCCTGTACGCACTCCTGATAATGTCTGGGCATGCTCCTGATGAGTCGGTGGATGGTGTCCTGGGGGATCTCCTCCCAGACCTGGATCAGGGCATCAGTGAACTCCTGGACAGTCTGTGGCAGTACTTGGTGGAGTCGGATGCACCGATACCCCATAGGTGCTCAATTGGATTTAGGTCAGGGGAACGTGAGGGCCAGTCAATGGCATCAATGCCTTCCTCATCCAAGAACTGCCTACACACTATGGCCACATGCAGCCGGGCATTGTCCTGCACCAGGAGGAACCCAGGGCCCACTGCACCAGCTTAAGGTCTGACAATCGGTCTGGAGGATTTCATTCCAGTACCTAACAGCAGTCAGGGTACCATTGGCTATGACATGGAGATCTGTGCAACCCTCCAAGGATCTGCCTCCTCAGACCATCACTGACCCACCGCCAAACCGGTCATGCTGGATGATGTTACAGGCAGCATAACGTTCACCACGGCGTCTCCAGACGCTCATCACACTACTTGCAGAAAGACACAGGTTGTGAGTGAACATGGCATCCACTCATGGAGGTGGAGGCTAAATCGAGAGAAGCTAGAGAGGCAGCCTCGTGCTCTCGGTTGGTGAATTGGTATTTCGGTTGGGATTGCCTTTCTTCTTGTGGGCGCTAGATGGGGTTTCAAATAACTTATCCTTCCTCTAATATGCATAGTGAGGACTGAGTGAGTTAATCTTTTCGCCATAATGTCACTCAATTGAAATTAAATGTCAACAAATGGTTTTACGCTAGCCACAGCACCTTCACTTCAATCATAGCTATCATTTACAACCTGGGTCGCATCCAGTCCAGTTTCCATTTCCAAAAAGAAACACCTGTCATATGTTCGAATACTTTTTCTCACCTAAATATTGGGTGGTCTGGTACAAAGTGATATGTTCAAAGTTGTTTAACAAATCTAGATAAAAATACCAGGATATAAAAGCTGAAATTCAGATCTGTCATCTCATGAACATCTTTTGACCTTGCTGTTCCAATACTTTTGGAGGGGACTGTACAGTCATACTAATCCATGATCATTTAGCATGGCAATCCTCTTTTTAAAAAGGCAGCTTAACAGATGTTCTGTGTGCCAAAGAAATAATAATAGTAAATAACATTTTCCTTAACTTTTCCTTCATGGGCAATAATGGGCAAATGGGCAAACCTTTGTGAAACTCCATATTTTAGATTTGGACTTTTAGGTGTGGCATGTAATGAATCATATTGACACTGTTTGACTCTCTTTCTAATATTATTTGTATAAATATGCTTGGTGTATCCATGTTTTGCAACTTTTGCTGACAAGCTGTTTCTATGTAGTCCTTAATGATAGTGTAAATGTTGATGCACCTGTGCTGTCTAATAGTTTCTATAGAGAGTGGAGAAGTAACAGAAGTAACAGAAGTAACAGTAACAACGTGAGACTAAGGATTAAAGCACCGGTTGGTTACACGTCTCTACATGCTATATTGTTTACATTTCTTGACTGAGTGCAATAATAAATGATCAGGAGCTATATAGGCGGCACAGAAATGGCCCATGCAGTCTTTGTGTAGAGAGCACTGTATTTGAATAAACACATTTGCATTCTGTTCTTTGGCTTGCCCAGAAGCAGAGTACAGTCTGAACTATGGTGTGCATTTGCATATGGGACTACAGTGTTTTCAAGTCTTAAATTAAGGTTGCCCAATCATAAGGATTTAGATAAACTGGAATAAACAAATCGCTCTCAAAATGTTACAGCAGGCCATTTTATTACTGAGAATTTCCAGTGAGTGGGCACTGCAAATGGGAGAAGTCGCAGTGTTTTTAAAACAGTCACATCAGCTAATTTGCTAGTTGTAGCCCCCTATCCCAAGATATTTCTGTATTTATTGTACACTAAATTGGCATTATGTCTGCTCAAGTGTCATTGTATGATGTTCCATGTTGTTTCCTCTTAAAAATAACCAAAATAACCCGAGACCAGACCAGATTAATCACATGCATTTTTCCTCTGGCTCAACATTTCAGTAAAAATGCATGTAATTAAATCTGGTTCATGAAAACTAAATATTGATCAGCAAATACTGCAAATACTGCAAATACAGCAAATACAGCAAATACTGCAAATACTGCAAATACTGCAAATACTGCTCATCAAATACTGAATCAAGAAAAAGCTTTTACAAAAGTCCTCATCTCAGGGGATACTGAGACTTTCTGTTTTAGTTTTATCAGGAATAATAAATACTCTCACAATGAAAAAAGGAGAAATGGAATGTCTTACATAGTAATTGCACATACTCTAGCACAGGATGTTGTTTTGTGCGTCTGTAATCTGTGTGAATGTGCAGTATTGCCTTTATATTTGCAAGTACGAATGTAGAGACTCTTATCCTGCATTCACTAGTTATTGAGATAAAACACTGTAACTCCACAATTATTGCCATTGTCGTTTTTGTTTTTTTTAGATCATAGGATTTTAACTTCCTGGCAGAGACTGACAGATTTTGGTCTAAAATCATGTGGTACTTGATAGAATCCAAAATAGCATGTGTCCTAAGGAGGTTCTCTTAAATTAAGTACACTCCCTGTTCCTCACAGTGGGGGGGCTGACACTCCCCGTTCCTCAAACTATCCTAATATGTGGGGCAAATTTTTTAAGCCACCACCTGATTTATGAAGTTGAACAGATTAACTTTTGTCTAATTTAATTTGCATGTTCTCTCATATTCACTATGTTGATGGACAGACTAAATTCAAATTATTTGTATTGGCAAGCAAATTGTTTGATAGATATTGAAAGATTTCTTATACCTGAACTATGGAAGCGATTGAATACACCAGACTAATCCGAAACATTTGATAAATTAACTGTCCAATTACTTTTGGTCCCCTAAAATTAAGGGATTACACATAAAAAGGGATGATATTCCTACACAGATCACTCAATATGTAAATACCCTCAAATTAAAGGGCACTTTAACCTTATATTGATTGTTTAATTTTAAATCCAATGTGCTGGAGTAGAGAGGCAAAATAACAGAAATTGTACCACTGCCCAAATTGACTTCTTCTTGGCCAGGGGTGGTAATGACATTCTGTGATAAACAGTCATTTGAAATGAAGTAGGCCTGTTTCTGACCAGTTGGACAGGTGTTTGGGGGTTTTTCTTCATTTTGGTGAGAATTCTTTGGTCATCAACTGTTGAGGTCTTCTTTGGCTTACCAGCCTCTTTGCAATGACTGAGCTCACAAGTTCGATCTTTCTTCTTAATGATCTTCCAAACAGTTTGTTTTGGTAAGCCTATTGTTTAGCCTATATCTCAGGCAGTTTTTTTTTATTTCTCAGCCTCATAACGGCTTCCTCGACTGTCATTAGCACAACTCTGGTCCTCATGTTGACAAATCCCAATTTGTATACTTGCAATAAGGACGCAATTGAATACACTTGATGAATCAGAAACTGGAGAAAGAGGAGTAAGATTCCTAAGATTTCCAAGTAATCCTCATTAAATAGGCTCCTCCCACTGAGGGCGTTTCCCAGCAGTACTGGAGGCCTGCGATGGGAAGCTGTCTGAAGTTGTCTTGAATGGAAACGGAACTGGAGACACATGACAAACATGCTCATTTGTACATAGCCTTGAGCAACATGATTTAATAATGATTAAATAAACAATATTTTACCACACAATATTAGTTCGCTAATGTAAAGATTAGGTGCTCCTTTCTGAAGCAAGGGACATTTATCAGGAATGCTACCCACTGAAATACGCTGCTATTAGTCCAGCTAACATTCTGCCTTATTCATTTGGAAAAAATACCAATTCACTAAATAAGTTTCTGAGAACGCGGGAGCCCCAACTCCTCCTCAGAGAAAAAGTCTCTTTGACTCACAGACTGTCTCTCCTCCTCACACCCCCAAAACTTCTGGCTGATTCACGATTGGTAAATACCTCTTTCCCACTTCTCAAGCCATTGAACCAGGGTTTCTTGTGTAGGCTGTAGCTGCAAAACTGCAGATTTAATTGCAAAGTGGGTTTTATTATTCTTCTTATCATTTCATGATTTATTTATTTTATGATTTATTTATTTTGCAGACTCCATTGTCCAAGGGACAGTGCATTTCAAGAGAAATTGATCATAATCTCTCCATTCAGATGCTCACGACAGAGATCCAGCTGATGAATTTGATTGCTTTAGGTGTGGAAGTACAGGATTAACGTGCTGTAAGGATTAAAGGGGGAAGGTGCCAGTTTTGCTGGGCATCGCTGTGAGCTGGTTCAACATTCCACATCTTAATGATGTAGTACCTCACTCTCCTGGACAAGTGATTTTGCTACAATATCAATTATTTCCAAGAAAATGTTTAAATAGAGAGGTACAGGGAGGCACGGCAGTGTGCTGCTGTTTTTGAGTAAGGGAATAGTTGCTAGGCAACGTCACTGGGTTTCATGCTGTGACGACACAGCTTTATAGGAGGTTATGCGCTGCTCTCACTGTGTAAATGCAAAGCCTATAGGATTCAGTAATATGGTGGTTGGTTGTTTAATTAAGAGATATTGCATTTTTCTAAAACAGAACGTGGTTTATAGGAATTGCTTAATTTTCACTCCTACCCTTTCTATTTCTTGTCCAGCCCTGCTGTGCTTCTGATTCCCTGGACACGTTGTAAACAGTCGTTGGAAATGAATTTGGTATCACTTGCTCCAGAAGACTTGATTTACTGTTCCGCCGTATTGTCATACACGGATGCATGGCCTGCTGTTTGTAAATATGCTGTCCAAGAATTACAGCTGCCTCTCCTCCCTGCAGTCTCTGAGACGGGTCCCCCAGTACCACACTCACAATCTGGCCTGTAGAAACCGCGAGCCGTCCTGGAAGAGCACGCAGCCCCACCCACAGCCCACAGCCCCACCCGCATCCCACAGCCCCACCCACAGCACCAACCACAGCCCACAGCCCCACCCGCAGCCCACAGCCCCACCCACAGCACCAACCACAGCCCACAGCCCCACCCACAGCACCAACCACAGCCCACAGCCCCACCCGCAGCCCACAGCCCCACCCACAGCACCAACCACAGCCCACAGCCCCACCCACAGCCCACAGCCCATAGCACCACCCACAGCCCACAGCCCCACCCACAGCCCCACCCACAGCCCACAGCCCCACCCACAGCACCACCCACAGCCCACAGCCCCACCCACAGCACCACCCACAGCCCACTGCCCCACCCACTGCCCCACCCGCAGCCCGATAATCCCACCCACAGCCCCACCCACAGCCCTGGCTGCGACACCCACAGTAACTGATGACATTACAGCTGAAGCAGAGAGCCAGGCTCAGCGTGGTGTCACAGTGTAACTGACAGCATTACAGCTGAAGCAGAGAGCCAGGCTCAGCGTGGTGTCACAGTGTAACTGACAGCATTACAGCTGAAGCAGAGAGCCAGGCTCAGCGTGGTGTCACAGTGTAACTGACAGCATTACAGCTGAAGCAGAGAGCCAGGCTCAGTGTGGTGTCACAGTGTAACTGACAGCATTACAGCTGAAGCAGAGAGCCAGGCTCAGCGTGGTGTCACAGTGTAACTGACAGCATTACAGCTGAAGCAGAGAGCCAGGCTCAGCGTGGTGTCACAGTGTAACTGACAGCATTACAGCTGAAGCAGAGAGCCAGGCTCAGTGTGGTGTCACAGTGTAACTGACAGCATTACAGCTGAAGCAGAGAGCCAGGCTCAGTGTGGTGTCACAGTGTAACTGACAGCATTACAGCTGAAGCAGAGAGCCAGGCTCAGTGTGGTGTCACAGTGTAACTGACAGCATTACAGCTGAAGCAGAGAGTCAGGCTCAGCGTGGTGTCACAGTGTAACTGACAGCATTACAGCTGAAGCAGAGAGCCAGGCTCAGCGTGGTGTCACAGTGTAACTGACGACATCGCGGCTGAAGCAGAGAGCCAGGCTCAGTGTGGTGTCACAGTGTAACTGACAGCATTACAGCTGAAGCAGAGAGCCAGGCTCAGTGTGGTGTCACAGTGTAACTGACAGCATTACAGCTGAAGCAGAGAGCCAGGCTCAGTGTGGTGTCATGGTGTAACTGACGACATCGCGGCTGAGGTCGTGGTCTGATCTCTGAGGTCAGTGGGCAGTCTTGGCACCAATGCACCATGAATCAACAGCTCTGAATCTAATGGATTATCCTGGGGAGGGGCTGGTCTCTGGTGTGCGCAGTCAGTGCCAGTCTCCACCACCTCCCAGCTACATGACTACTCATATGACACTACCTGGTAATAGAAAGTGTCTCTTATCATGAGTAACAGCTATTATCTGTTGGATATCTGACTCTCATGTGCTGGTCCAGTCATGCATCCAATTGCACCAATGCCTTCTGCCATGCTGTCAGTCCTGTCCATCAAGCTGGGACTAATCTGGAATGCACCTTTAAGTGAAAAGTGTACGGGTAAGTGAGAAAAATAAAAATTCCAATGTTGTTTGTGGCATTGAGCTTGTAAGTAATATTAATGCTATTGTAGAATTATTGTGTGACTCTTGATCTAATGCTCCCTGAATGGCTTGATGTTGCATATTAACTGACAGCTCCCAAATTGTTAACATTTATTTCCAAATTCTGTCTTCTGTACCTTTCAAGCAAGAAATATATGAACATATAGCTCAACATTTTTGTATTTTAATGTTGAATACTTTTATGCTTGTTTCATCAGTACTGGCAATAACTTATTGATGTCCCCCAGAATTTGGAACAACCATTAAATCTAACAGGTGCAGTCTTGGCAGACTAACAAACACTGAATTTAAAACAGTAACTACACAGACATTCCCTTTCAACAAGAATAAAGAATGTAAGGTTTAGCAAACAAGAGAAAATGTATATTTAAGCCCTCAATTGATGCCGTTTTTTTCTGTTGCTATTTCAAACGATTCCGAACACGCTTTCTCAGCCTACCCCCAACTTACAAACAGGATTCAAATTCTTCGCCGGACCCTTGTAACAGAAGGCAGCTATAAAGTTATGTTTTTAAAGTGAATAAAAGCTTTGCCCATGAATGCTGGGGAATTGTATAGGATAATGAATGGGAGTGGGATTTCTCCTATGTTTGTCTGTGAGGGAAATCTAGCCAAGTTCTCTGTACATCAAAGGCTTGTCAGGAGTGAACAAACTGCTTTCTTTGTGTATTCTACCATCTAAATTCAGAGATACAAAGCCTTTGGATGTAATACGCTGCAAAAAAGACTTTACAATTTAGATGACATGCCTCACTCTGACGGTTAGATGTGCTGCTTTGTCTGCCGTTCCAAACCAGACGTATAATATTACACTCATTCACAGGCTTTTCCTCCCAGTTGTAGGATCCAATTACAACTTCTAGCCCCACTTTTTTACAAAGCAGAGCTGATGCAGCCAGATGGGAGGGAGAGTCTGTTAACACTTGCTATAGACTCAGGCACAGCCATAATGCCCAAAAGTCAGTGTCAAATTCTCAGAATAAATGACTGAGACCATCTAAGTAGCTGATTCATGTTAACAATAACAAAGTTGTCATACTCATAATCACAGGTGACTAACTAAGGACAATAAGGTAATCCACTAAGAAAGCGACAATATTGTTTGAGGTATTGTTTAACATTGTCTATTAATCTAATTTCAGGACCCACTGATTAAATCCACATTGTTCCTCTTACATATGAAAAGGACAAATACATACCTAACATATCATTCCATATGGTTATACAGTGAGCTGCAGAATTATAGATAAATATGCACAAAATGCATAAATTATAAGGGTGAATGACAAGCTTTATTCTCTAACATTCTCTAACATGTTTTATTATTGATTCAATGGAATCAGCAATAGCTTCCCCAAAAAAACTGGATTCACAATTATTGGCACCCCTGGTTAAATACTTTGTGCACCCCAGGCAAAAATGACAGCTATGGGCCTTTTCCTATAATTTGGCTAGATAAGGCTAGAGAACACATTTGGAGGGATTTTTGACCATTCCTCCTGGCAGAACTTTTCAGAATCATTGATATCTTTGGGTTTGCACTAATGGATACAAGTATAACAAATACAGTATAACTTCAGCTGAACTTAGAACCAGCTAGTGGTATGGTATTGAAGTAATGACTGAGAAGCATTTTAGCCATTATGACAGTAGTTTCTGCCTGCGTAACGAAAGAGTAGCATTTTCAATACGCATGCTGAGACTGTTACGCTTCGGCAAAACTGTTCTTCAGATTTTATGGCTGACGTTTCACAACACAATTCGCGATTCCTACGTCTAAATAGGGGACTTCCTTTGGGGAACTTCCAAGGAATCCCTGTCTTTCTAGCCTCTCGAGTATTGTTGAGTGAATATTTATGAGGAAGACGTGAAAACAGCTTTTGCCTGCATTTTCATCGTCGTGACCCCATTTTATTTCAGTGATCATCTAAATATATTCTGAAAATACTGTAGTATTATTCAGCTTGCTTATAACTAGCAAGGCTGCATTTGAATAATAAATAGCATGTGAACTTGCTGTTGCTGATGGGGGTTGCGTTTTTGGCAAAAATGTCAATCAATGGACCTCAATGAATAAAGTATATAAGCAGTATATAAGATGTTATTATTGTGATTACTGAACTTTATTTTTCATCTTCTCGACCTGTTGCTATCTGAGGAGAGAGCAAGGAGAGGGAGAGGTAGGGGAAGGGTGACAGGCAGAATAAAAAGTGTTGTTTACTTTAGTAAGCAAAATACAGTATTTTACATGTCATAAGACACATAATATAATTTCATTTCATTTCCATGTGTCCTTCTGGAGTCTCCAAATGTCATTTTTGGAAAACTGCTTAGAAAAAACGATGAAGAATGCTAATTTTTGGTGATATTGTCATCATATTTGAAAGGGGATTTGTCCTGTGTTTTGGCTGTGGCTCCATTGTGTTTCTAAGCGTGCCAGGCACCACCACAATAATCTGCATCCACTCAAAAACAGAAAATCGTTTCAGTGAGAAAAAAAAATCCTACACTTCCACTGTGTTTGAGCTTCTGTAACTTTAGGATTTATTAATACTTAGACTAATTCCGACTATTGGAAAACAAACAAAGGTTCACCTTACAGAAGACCTTACAGATTATGTCAATGTAGTCAAAAGGGTTCAAGAATAGGAGGCATTTCTTTTTGGGGTTGTCATTTCCAAGCTGGTGTTAAGAAAAGCGGTGATGATAAAAAAACTTAAGGGTTAATAAAAAGAGTAAAAAAAGAGAGTAAATGTTTTGAAATAAAAGTATATAGTTTCACAGGTTTGAACATAACACTGCATTGTGTGTTATGTGCAGCCTTTTTTCTTCCTTTTTATTAATGGAGCTAATAATTCTGGACTTTATATACATTATATAATTATTAAATAATGGGGGACTCATTGGGGCTTAGCCACACAAAACCACAGAGTGGGAAACTGATGATCACTACGCCACAGGCAGGATAGACACCGAGGCACAATGAAGATAGATAGCTTGGTGAAACCTAAGGTTCACAGATGTGTCAGGTAGGATACAGAGGGGGATGGACTTCTCTAATTACGGTAATGACTGGTCTCTAAGACTCAACCTGGTTCATGTTGGTATGAATGCTGAGACAAACCCAGGACATACACGTCTGACAAATATTTAATGTGCAGGCTGAGATAAAACACAGCAAGGCTAACCCTCCACAGAAACATGAAAGGTTACTGACTAGCTCAGCTCACAATCCATGTGTTGCATGGCATGGCAGAGGAGCAGTCCCTGATACTCACAATGCAGGGAAGAGAAGGGCACAAGGCTGTGTTACGGCACCATATCACAACACACATATCACAACACACAAGAAACAATGCAACATATACACCCAGCGGCATGGAAATCATTTGTCCACCTAGATCTTTCGGCAGGTGAGTTGGAATGCACTTATTTTCACAGGTTTTAATCTTCAGCGCATCACTCCTTCTTATCTTCTGGGTGCTTTCGCTTACATTGCTTTGCAACCTTTTGAGAATCAAAAAAGGTAGCAATTGGCTCAATGTAGACAATATAGACCTCCACCTAACTTTAAAACAGCAAAACAAATACAAAACATTTGTCTCTGGAGAAAAAGATGCAGGTATGTGCTGCTCTGGTCCACTAGTGTGAATCTGAATGACTTAAGTCCAAATCTGTGCCTCGATGGCGATGAATGACAGCTTTGCTGCCCTGGCTTAGCAACAGAGGCTGTATAAATATTCATGGCCTTTGCAGTCTTCAGCTACAAAGTGGAGGGTGGATTCATGAGCCACAGAGATTCTTAAGCAGAAGAGATTCTGGTTACCCCTCACAGCATATCTGTGCTTTTAACTACAATAACCGAACGGAAGGGCTTTTATTCAGAGGGCAAAATGGAGAGCAGTAGGGGCAATCTGAACTGAATAGCAGCAGACATTTCCTTGTATTTTCAACGTAAGTGTTTAGATACAGAAATGCGACAGGATTCACTGTGTTTTAAAGGAGTCTTTAAGAAATGCTATGAGTCATCTGTGGGGTCATTTTCCTTTCACTGCAAATGAGTGTGGGTGTCTCACTAACTTTCAGATATAAACTAGATATTGTTCTTATTATTCAAAAGCTATTTTAGGAAAACTAGAAAAAATGTATGAGATGCGAAGAGTATGTTTCCCCCTATCGTGTTTCAATGACAAAGATGCCAATGTTGTGAGTTAAAAGTTGAATCACCGCAAATGACAGATTCTGGTGATGGAGATAATTTATTAATACCGAAAGCAAAAACTGCTAAAGCTATTATACTGTGGTGCATAAAGAGGGCTTTCATATGACATTTTTGCTTGAACAATCACCCTCACTGGGGTCATTCACTGACATTCATGTTCTTTTTTAACCTGCAGCTTGTCGCAAAAGGCAGTGACAACTTGAGGTTCATCCCCTGTATCAGAGTGTAGTTAAGCCTTTGCTTCAATACCATGGTAACACACCAACCAGCATTCAGCACCTTCATAATAAGAGTCAGACCACTGGTGAGTCATGCAGAACTCCTATACGTTTGGAGAGTACATTGGCAGCATGGCTGAATAGTAAAGAGGGAAGCAGCAATGCTTACAATGTAATAAAATTCCACTACATTGTACACCCATCAAGACATACACATCAGAGGTTTACAAATATCAAAATAATTTACCAGTTGAAATAATAGTAGTTGAGGAGTAGCATATATGTATAATGTTATATACATTTTTTAATTGTTAAAAAAATATATCCTTCTGTTCAGAAAAGGCTGAAAATTAATAATTAATTAAAATTAAAATTAATAATTGTTTGTTTTTCTTTCCTGCCATTGTTATTCAACAAATTAAATAAAATCCTGTATACTATAGTACCTATGACTATGTGTACCTGTATACTATAGTACCTATGACTATGTATACCTGTATACTATAGTACCTATGACTATGTATACCTGTATTCTATAGTACCTATGACTATGTGAATCTTATGCTTAATTAACAGCAGACTTTTCAACAAAAGATAAGACTATTTCAAGCTATTTTATGCTTTCAAATTGAATTTTATGTGTCAATGTAGAAATTTGATTTGAGTTTATTCCGTAGGAAATAATAATTCAACATATGGAATCATCCCTATTATCTTTAGATAATGAGTAGTTTGGTGTGATCAGAAAATGACAGGGCTCCTCAAACCATCGCTCTGTTTGGATTGTCCTCACATTATCTCAACTAAACTTCACACTCACAGGTGTTCAGCCATGATAGTGTATGGTAGAGAAGGCAAATCAAACCTCTGTAGTCCGTCAGGATCCAGCTAAAAGTATAGCTCACAGTCACTGTGTAGTACAACTTTAGAAAATGAGCTATAAGTACATTGTTTGAAGGCCACATTTACCTTTTTGACCTTTTGTGAGCATTGGTTCATTTTTCTGATCTGAGATATTATGTTGGCATAAAGCTAACATTAAAGTAGTCAAATCCTTTTTGAATTGTATGATTTAACAGGAATCTTACCTTAACATTCAAGGTGCAGTGTAAATAACTGCGGGGCGGGCTCCTCTACACAGCACCCAGTCCAGAAAGATGATGCGTGTCGATGGCCCGAATGATTTCCCGTTAAAAATATAAATCTGTGCAGACCAGAGAAGCTCAGCAGCTATGAATCACAACTCGATCGTTCTGCTTTACATTACAAAACCAAAGTCAAGCACATCCTGAGATTTTCATATTTGCCATTTGAATATTTCCATTAGTTCGCACGGGATGGAGAAGCAGGGCCGCCACAACCCTTTCCTGTCCGCACAATCCCAATATGAATCTGGATGTATTTTAAAAACATCATCATAATATCAAAACAGGGCACCATTTACAGTTGCATGTATGTCACGTTGTAGTGGAAAGCAGGGGAAAAGTGTATGTTTGAATAGTACGTATTTTTTAAGTATTTTTCAGTACAGGATGGAAAGGAAATAGATGAATTAAAATAGGGAAGAGGTATGAGATGGCAGCTATGAGATGGCATTCAACATTTCCAATGAGGAAATATGATGAAAACTTATGGAGACAAATTAGGTCAGCAGGTGGTATTTGAAAAACTAGGTGAACATATTTAAACATTATTAACCATATTTTTAAGGACTGGAGGCAGTAAAATTCCAACTTTAAAGACAGGATTGCCCTGACACTGTAAACCTGCGGTCCCAAACCTTCGGGCCACAAGGAAATTATAATAATTTCCTCCATTATATACATATAGTGTGATAGTATGCCCCACCATAAGTGGCCAGTCGATAAAAATACTGTCAATATAAAACCGGATGCAGTCTGGGACCTATATGCCAGTTAGCCATACAACTGAAAATGAAGGTAGCTATTTCTACATGCAAAGTATCTAGCCCTACATGCAAACAGCAATGTGATGACTGGCACATACTTGTTTGCACTTTCCAGAATCGATAGTGAAGGTTGGAGGCAATGCAGATATACAGTGAGCTCCATAATATTTTAAATCAACACTTTTAGATCAAGCAATTATGGCCAAAGTGCACATCCTTAGCTTGTATTTAAGGATAATTTTAAAACACTTTGGTTTCTCTATGTAGAACTAACAGCACATTTAAATCCCCTCCTCTCTCACACACACACACACACACACATACTCCACCCCATCTGAGGGCGCCATAATGTTTGGGACATATTAATGTAAAAAGAGTAAATATGAGACTGAGTAAATATTTGGAGCTATGCATGTTTGAATGTTGTATTTTTCCAGAACAGTTTTGAGAACACTGATAACCGGTTTCTCTGTCAGGCTGTCCAGAGCCCTCACAGGTACTTGGACTACTTCTTGCCAGGCATTTTTACATACCTACAAATCAAATGTGTATTATTGTTGGAAATGTTATAATCATCTTGAATGTGGATTTATTTGTCCAGTATTTTTGACATACAATGCAATTTCTGTTCTTTTGGCTCTGAAACCCAGCACATTGGATTTGAAATGAAACGATGCATATGAGGTTAGTTTCCTTTCATTTAAAGTGATTGTAAAGGTAAATCTGTGAATGTATTCAGACTACTATTGTGTGGGGTTATTATGGCATGTATTAAGCATCAGCAGAATTAGAGAAATCAAATACATTTTTGAAGTTTTGAAATTTTGCGCACTAATTGGGGATAATCCGTTGATTTGCACCAAGATTCATGTTTCCACCTCGAGCGCTGTATTGCCACGAACGGGTCAAAGGAGGTATGTTTACGCATGAACCGAAAATTGGTAAGACCGATTTTCAAGAAGGTACCGTTGAATTCCTTGGA
This sequence comes from Conger conger, assembly GCF_963514075.1. NCBI lineage: Eukaryota > Metazoa > Chordata > Actinopteri > Anguilliformes > Congridae > Conger > Conger conger. Next base: position 64,116,583 of record NC_083765.1, on the reverse strand, counting down.
TCAAGCCGAGTTCAACCCATTGACGTCAATTTCTACCAAATTTGATATTGGATTTTCTGCCATATTGGATTTTCTGAAAAAGTTTAAAACATTTCCACAGGCCACAACTTTTGTCCAATCTTCACCAAATTTGTCAAGGATTATGTTCAGACCAAGCCTCTGATTTTGAAAGCGTTAGTCTGTCACAGCCAATCACATTACAGTCAATCAAAAATGCTGGCAATGCTTTGATCTATCAAAACCAAACTTGTTACATGGACTCTGGACCCGATTTTCCGAAGTACCAAAGATTCCATCATTTGACCACTGGGTGGCCACTGCAGTAAGCGAAAATGGGTAATAACTGGTGATGTATTTGGTTAAAAAAAACCAAAAAAAAACCTCTGTGAATAAAAATGTCTGGTAATACCGTTAACCTATTTATGTGGCCGCCATATTGGATTTCATTGAAAAGTTCTTTTTAATTCACAGGCCACACAATGTGCCTAATCTTCCCCAAATTTGGCACAGAGGATATTCGGACCAGGCCTCATATAAGTTATCAGATTGATTTGTTCAATACAGCCAATCGAAATCGGTGGCCAAACAGGAATTGAGGGCATATCTCAGCAACGCTTTGATGTGGTAACTTGGTATATTGACTCAGGACTCCTTCCTGAGGATGTGCAGAAAGATCCTGCCTTGCTGGACTACTTGGCCCCCTTCAACCCTGCTTGCAGGTTTAATTATATAAACATTTATTCCTATGTGGGGATGAAATTGGTTAACTTCAATTTATGACTAAACTATTGAAATGTGTGTTATTATAGTTATCTACATTACTTTTAATAGATATATGGTGGATGTGTAGTGGATACATCCCTCTGTGATAATTTATGGTTATTTCAACTTTATCCAGCCAATTTACAGTCACATAAATGATATTTACATCCATATTGGTTGATCAGAGTAGGAATTATATAATGTAAGAAGTATAAGTGTAAGGAAGTGTTCAGTATCTAATCTCTATTTTCAACTTTTGATTGCCTTTGGAGTCTGTTATTGTTATTGTTGTTTGTCAATGTGATGCCAGTGACAGTCAAGGAAGCCATTATGATGCTGATAAATAATTTTAAAAAACATCAGCTAAACCATAGGCTTACCAAAATAACTGTTTGGAACATAATTAAGCACTGGTGAGCTCAGTAATTGCAAGTAAATTGTAGGCCAACAAAGACCTCTACAGTTTACAGTTGATGACCAAATAATTCTCACAATAAAGAAGAAAATACCTCAAACACCTGTGTGTCACATATCAGAAACATTCTTCAGGAAGCATGCAGAGATGTGTCAGGGACTACTCTCAGTGCAGGGATGTGTCAGGACTACTCTCAGTGCAGAGATGTGTCAGGACTACTCTCAGTGCAGAGATGTGTCAGGGACTACTCTCAGCAGAAGACCTCACCAAAGGATCTATGGAGGCTACACTGCAGGATGCAAAGTTGCTGGAGAACAGAGTGAAATTTTCAATCACATCTTACTTGCCAAAGACAAAAATGTCATTGGTTTAATTTACCAAGATGCAAAGCCGGATTAACTTTAGTTTAACGCTGAGTGGGTGATATTGACTATTGCTTGAACATGGAAGTACTGCAGGTTATTCGACGAATGTAGCCCTGTGTTTTTTTGACTTGTTTAAATATTTCTCAAGCTTTGGCTAGATGGACAACAATTGTTTCTCAGATAAATTAATTGAGAGTTGGACAGAAACATTATTGGTTTTGGCATTTTCATAGGATATGTTCACAATACAGGAAAAAAAAGAAAATTACTGTAGTTAATCTTTAATTATTCTTTAAAAACTCTATCATTGAGTTTTTCCACTGTGATAGGGAGTTTGCAGTTGGAGCATGGTGGAATTAGTTCTAATTGGTTGTTTTGAATGACGAGAATCACAAAATCTTTGCCTGTCACCCTCACAGGATCTGGGTAAAAACAATAAAATAAAATTATAAAGGCAAAAGAAATCAAACCGGAACTTGCTTTGTTCTGTCTCTCTCGAACACTGCTCTCTTGTTCATGGTCCCCGATCTCAGCCACCTACTGCGGACAAGAGCACACATTTAACAGGGGCATGTATGTGGTGTTCCATAACAGGGATCATCAAATCACGACCCTCCGAGAACCCTTTACCCAGGAGTCAGGTGTGAAGACAGTCTTGCCAATCAGTAGGACTAATTGTTTAGCTAATTACCAGGGAGAAAAGAAATTGGATTTGAGGTCCAGATTTGATGATTGCTGTTCTATAAGGTTGGTTCTTCCTGGTATGGGTGAGAATACGTCAGTTTTGATGCAACCAAGCTAAGCTTGACAGCCTGGTTGTTGTCAAGCCCTGTTTTGGCTGGCTTGCAACAGGGCAAAGCCTTGATGCCAAAATTTGCATTTACATTAAACCTCAATAAATATGGATGGAAGTAATGCATTTCTAATATAATAGTTTTATGATACGTTTAGTGTGAAGACCTTCTTTTTTTTTATTGATTTGTTTTTACAAAATTAAAATGTTCACCTTGCAAAAAAGTGAGTGATTTTTCATTTGTTTTAACATAATAGATGAGAAATATTTTTGATACATTTTTATGTCTATGATCATGAAAGGACAAGAAAGTAGCCATGTACCAATCAGCCCCAGCCTCCTCTAGATTCAAAACCATTAAAATTGCATTATTACAAGCAGTTACTCTTTTAATCAATAATTTATTTATGTGCTTTATAATGTAATAACAATATTACACTATTAACTAAAACAAAATTTTCCAACTTTATAATGTAATAAGTTAATATGCGCAAAAAGTCATTATGTTATTTGCTGAGCAGTTTTATTAGATTGTCGACGGGTTACTCCATTATGGGTCATTGTTACATTATCAGTTCTTACATGCCTATATGAAGAGTGCCTTCTGACAAATGTGATCTGAGATATGCCCTCTGAATTAAAAAAGATGTCAAATAAAATGTAAAGTAGAACCTTGCTGAGCATTTTAAACTCTTAAATGTATATCAGATGTTGTGGAGAAGGCTTTGCTTGTTTGGCAGGTGCAGCAATTGCCATATCAAAGTTGTGGTGCATCTGTTTGAGAGCAGTCAAAAATATAAGGACGGGAGTATTCTTATCATTTTCCTTTTAACATTTAGCCCAGATAACCACAGTGTTGAAAGACATTACAGAGACATGAATACCATCAAGATGTTATGGAACAATAGACTGGGATGGTGCTGAATTGATGCGTGTATAGGATTGCCACCTGCTTGTACAGAACTGTTGACTTTGCAGCTTCAAAGTACGCTGAAAAGTGCAAGAAACACATGAAAGGGTTGGCTGTTGTGTGTTTTCTTTTGTGCGACTAAATGTTACAACTCCTTGCAAAACAATCCCGTGGCACAGGTAGGCTGAGGTCCAAATGTGCTGTGAGCCTCAAAGTGTGGATATAATCCGACTCAGCGTTCTGTGTCTGTTTGAACTTTTCAGTGTTTCACAATCAATTCTCTGCTTTTACACCTCCTGGAGAATGTTTGCTTTGTTACTTTGATGTTTTTCAGTCAATCCTGCAAATTAAATTTTAAAATGAAATGTATTTCTTTGATTTTGTTGAGTTTTGTAGTATTCAAAATTACTCCCCTATTTCCAATTAATGAATTAATTAACAACAGTGATCTGAGATTACCCTGTGCACCTGGGACAGTGTGCCAAGGGAGTAGCAGGTACAGGCATTACATCGTCACCTACAGTAAACATGCTGTGAGGCCTGGCGGGGGGATAGCAGGTTTAGTGTGTACTGGTATTTGCTGGTGTTCATTGACCTTAAGAAGAGCCTCCAGACCAGCTTTTGCAAATAACCCAAATAACAACAACAGTCCACCACCATGTAAGTAGGAATGTTCTTTTCAACATAACCGTGCTTCTCCCTAACAAACCCACCACAGTTGGTCAGAAAAGCTGTGCCGGGCCATCTGACAATAACATCCAGTTCCAATAACAGTTCTGTCTTTTAGCGTTTGCTAAAGCGTTTTAGCATTTGCTAAAAGACAGAACTTTTATTGGAGCTGGTGCTTATTCCAACTGTGACCCTCGATTTTTTTCCCTCCTGCACCATCTGTAATTGGTAGATTTTCAATGTATTTCTTATTTTTTATATATTGTTTGTACGCTTGTTTGTACGTTTGTACCGCTTTGGCTGATTTATTCTGTGAGTTCATTACCCTCTGTAGGGAGGGAGTCTGAGCCAGTCTTAATTAGCAGAGGGTCTCAGTACCCTCCAGTACCCTGTACAGTCCACTAACTCAGCCTAAAGCTCCTTCCTTCCTAAAGGAAGCTTTTACAGAAACTATGTGGATGAACAGCCAATGAGAGAAAGTGTGCGGAACAAGGGGGCAATAAACTACAAACTCTGACACTTGGCCTAGACCATAAGAAGCTGCGAACAGGGTCTCATCTTCCCACGGTGTTTAACATTCGTGCACCAAAACAGAACGTGATAGTGAAGGAGTGTCAGACTGTCCTCATACCCTAAGGTGACGGAGAATGGCTGTGTTCAGCTCCCATAGACTGCGTCATAACAGGTCATTAAGAGTCGCCAGTCACACCTCACATAATGCACAAATGAAAAATAAAATAACATACTATGGGGAATGCAACAAACTAGCCCTGATTCAAAGAGAAACAGGGCTTAAATAGAGAGGCACGCAGCTGATCTTGATGCAATCAACCCACACAGGGCAGACAATTGGAATCAGTCGTCAGCACGAGGGCCTTGATTACCTAATCGCCAATCATTGCCAAAGTGGAATTAATTACCAAATACGCAGGAATGCGACAAAGGTAGTGTCTGGAAAATAATTTTGAGTCCAGTCAAGAACCATGACATAGCTGGCCCATAACCACCGGGCCGGGAAAAAACACCCCAATAGATACCTGCTACAGAGGGGGAGCCTCCAGGCAGACAGTGCTGTCTATAGAGGGGGAGCCTCCAGGCAGACAGTGCTGTCTATAGAGGGGGAGCCTCCAGACAGTGCTGTCTATAGAGGGGGAGCCTCCAGACAGTGCTGTCTATAGAGGGGGAGCCTCCAGACAGACAGTGCTGTCTATAGAGGGGGAGCCTCCAGACAGTGCTGTCTATAGAGGGGGAGCCTCCAGGCAGACAGTGCTGTCTATAGAGGGGGAGCCTCCAGGCAGACAGTGCTGTCTATAGAGGGGGAGCCTCCAGGCAGACAGTGCTGTATATAGAGGGGGAGCCTCCAGACAGACAGTGCTGTCTATAGAGGGGGAGCCTCCAGACAGACAGTGTTGTCTATAGAGGGGGAGCCTCCAGACAGACAGTGCTGTCTATAGAGGGGGAGCCTCCAGACAGACAGTGTTGTCTATAGAGGGGGAGCCTCCAGACAGACAGTGCTGTCTATAGAGGGGGAGCCTCCAGGCAGTGCTGTCTATAGAGGGGGAGCCTCCAGGCAGACAGTGCTGTCTATAGAGGGGGAGCCTCCAGACAGGGCTGTCTATAGAGGGGGAGCCTCCAGGCAGACAGTGCTGTCTATAGAGGGGGAGCCTCCAGACAGACAGTGCTGTCTATAGAGGGGGAGCCTCCAGGCAGACAGTGCTGTCTATAGAGGGGGAGCCTCCAGACAGTGCTGTCTATAGAGGGGGAGCCTCCAGACAGGGCTGTCTATAGAGGGGGAGCCTCCAGGCAGACAGTGCTGTCTATAGAGGGGGAGCCTCCAGACAGACAGTGCTGTCTATAGAGGGGGAGCCTCCAGACAGTGCTGTCTATAGAGGGGGAGCCTCCAGGCAGACAGTGCTGTCTATAGAGGGGGAGCCTCCAGACAGTGCTGTCTATAGAGGGGGAGCCTCCAGACAGGGCTGTCTATAGAGGGGGAGCCTCCAGACAGACAGTGCTGTCTATAGAGGGGGAGCCTCCAGACAGGGCTGTCTATAGAGGGGGAGCCTCCAGGCAGACAGTGCTGTCTATAGAGGGGGAGCCTCCAGACAGACAGTGCTGTCTATAGAGGGGGAGCCTCCAGACAGACAGTGCTGTCTATAGAGGGGGAGCCTCCAGACAGACAGTGCTGTCTATAGAGGGGGAGCCTCCAGACAGTGCTGTCTATAGAGGGGGAGCCTCCAGACAGGGCTGTCTATAGAGGGGGAGCCTCCAGGCAGACAGTGCTGTCTATAGAGGGGGAGCCTCCAGACAGACAGTGCTGTCTATAGAGGGGGAGCCTCCAGACAGACAGTGCTGTCTATAGAGGGGGAGCCTCCAGACAGGGCTGTCTATAGAGGGGGAGCCTCCAGACAGACAGTGCTGTCAATAGAGGGGGAGCCTCCAGGCAGACAGTGCTGTCTATAGAGGGGGAGCCTCCAGACAGACAGTGCTGTCTATAGAGGGGGAGCCTCCAGACAGACAGTGCTGTCTATAGAGGGGGAGCCTCCAGACAGACAGTGCTGTCTATAGAGGGGGAGCCTCCAGGCAGACAGTGCTGTCTATAGAGGGGGAGCCTCCAGACAGGGCTGTCTATAGAGGGGGAGCCTCCAGGCAGACAGTGCTGTCTATAGAGGGGGAGCCTCCAGACAGGGCTGTCTATAGAGGGGGAGCCTCCAGACAGACAGTGCTGTCTATAGAGGGGGAGCCTCCAGACAGACAGGGCTGTCTATAGAGGGGGAGCCTCCAGACAGACAGTGCTGTCTATAGAGGGGGAGCCTCCAGACAGTGCTGTCTATAGAGGGGGAGCCTCCAGGCAGACAGTGCTGTCTATAGAGGGGGAGCCTCCAGACAGACAGTGCTGTCTATAGAGGGGGAGCCTCCAGACAGATGGTTTTGGAATTAAATTGAAAGACTCTTAGCTAGCTACAGAAACGTTTACAAGCTGTTATAGTCGCCCAAAGAGGAGTTACATTGTATCATTTAGAGGTCAGGTTCGCTTCTGTTCACTTAGATTTTAATTGTAAAAGGCTTTTTGACCAGGGGTGCCCAAATTTTTGCACACTAATGCACGACAAGCTAAGCAACATCAACACTGGCTATTCAACACCTGCTCGTAAATTGTAACACTTGTGGTTTTGCTGTAGTGTTCCTCCATCCTTAGGCTCCTCACATGAACAGGTACATTACAGACGTCAGCAATCATCATCTGATACACCCGGTATTCACAGAAACTAAGTGTTATCGTGTTGATGGCATACAGTTGGCATCTCCTTCACGTTTGACTAGCTATCATTTTAAATCATGCATCATTATGCATGATAGTTAGAAAACCAAAACCTTTGGTTGAGAACTCTGAATTCAGCCAAAAATGTATCATTCAATGAATGACAAATACCACTTTTTGCAGTAGATGGCATTTGCATATAAGAAATGAGGAGGAAGGGCTTGCAGGACTAGATGTTCTCAATCACTCAATCAATCACTTTGATCACTTTGGCCCATTTCATGCATACTGCACAACCTTATGGTTCACATTTAAAAGCACATACCTCACTCAAAATCTTTAAAAAAATGACTACACCGTGATGTGAGTTTCTACAGTGATGTGCAGTTGCTAAGTAACATACTCTACCAACCTCCCTCCACATCTGATTGGTTGGCTGGTACAGCAAATGGGCAAATGGTTAAAGTGAAGTTATTAAACAATCAGCAATCATCATCTGATACACCTGGGATATTCATGGAAACTAAGGTCTGTGCATGTTTCATCAATCCCACATTGGATTTTTGTGGGAGCAAAAGTAAGAAGAATTTAAGAAAGATTTTGTGAACGAGGAAGAATGTGTTTCCCCAGAAACACCTCTTTGCATATGTTTTGGATTTTCTTGATATTTGATGAGATGCAAGCAAATGAGATAATCTTTTTTTTTTTTTTTTTTAGTAAATGCTGAGGAAATGGTTTTATATTCAACAGTTTTTCATAATCACAGAATGTAAAAATACATACATATATAAACTGTGATTGTACGGTCAAAACATTTAAAATGTTGATAAAAAAACAAAAACATTTCCTTAAATCTAAATTAATTGCCTTATGTAACTCTGATTTCCATATGAATTCATAAATTAGATGAATGTCAGAACAAACAAAAGTTTGACGTATAACCATGGAAAGTCACATGAAGTGCCAAGTGATAATCAAGTTGCCAGGGACCTGAAGTTAAGAAACATTTCAAAGCCCATGAAGACAATAGCCCAGCTTGTAATGAAAAGAACAGAATGACAAGGACAAGAACATTTGGCAACACAAAAGGTGAAGCACAGAAAATAAAGATAAGTCTTATAGTTACAGTTCCTGTAATTAGCAGTGGAATAAATGAAGCACATCTGTGATGCGTTAGGCTCTGGGAGACTGCTGTGCAGTGGGAGTAACTGCATATATTTGTTCACGCTTGTATTGGGGAGTCTGTTCATGTATAACCACTCACCCATCATCATCATCATCATCATCATCACCAAACATGCTTCCTCTCGCCCGCTCCGTTCACTGTCTGCCCGAGCGAGCGCAGTGAGGCAATGCTAACTTCATGATGCTAATGTTCTGTTCAGCAGCGGCACTGCATGCTGGCCAGGGCTAGATGACACACAGCAGCCAGTTTCACTGTCGTCTAAAGCACTGAGTTTGTGAAAACGTGTGAGATATATTAAGCAATGCTGGCCAAAAAGAGACCAGCCTGGTCGGTGTACATCAACAGACAACTTACAGCTAAATCGCCAGCTATTTTAGCTAGTTTATTAGGCTGGTCTATAGTTAGGCTTTTAAAAGTAGCTATACCTTGCTAGCTAGCTTGCTGACTAGCTGAAATTGAATATTTCTCATTAAAAATGAGAGAATATGCAATCTGGTAAGAGATGGAACTTAATATGCAAATACCGTGTTGATTGCATGCAGTTAGTATCTCCTTAAGATTTGACTGAAGAAATTGTTGAAATGGAAAAGAATGACACTAACTAGCTATACTTTTAAATCATGCATCGTTATGCATGCTAGCTAGAAAAACAAAACCTTTGGTTGAGAACTCTGAATTCAGCCAAGAATTAATCATTCAATGAATGGGGAGGAAGGGCTTGCAGGACTAGATGTTCACTTTGATCACTTTGGTCACTTTGATCACTTTGGTCCATTTCATGCATACTGCACAACCTTATGGAGTAACATGGTGATTGAATGTGATACTTGCCAGTCGTCTTTGGGCAACAACAAAACAAATGTGCATATTATTCAGTAAATTCATATTTTCTCAATTCTGAATTCCCCACTATAGATAATTAGAACTAATTCAAGTCAATTAGCTATGATTCACAGACCATGCCCCCACTTTCCACAGATTGTTATTTGTTACCATAGCTATCTCCATGACACACGCTCATCTTGGGAGACTGAATTTTCACAACTCCGGGTGTAAAAGCGAAGGAAATTAATCACAAAAAACAACATTTTAAGTGAAATGTTTGCATTTGCGGAAATCTTCAAAAGACAGAAAATGATATTGATCAGCCTGTCACGTTTCAGGTCTGTCTCACCATGTTTTATGTTGATTTATGTTTATTCATGTTGTCTTAGTCACGTAGTGTTTTATCATGTATTATGTTGTCTAGGTTCGTCATGTTGTTTAGTTATGTTTCGTTACGATTTATTTTCTTGTCATGTTTAGTTATGTTATCGTACGATTTTATTACCTGGTTATGTTGAGTGATTATCGTCTTAGTTTCGCGTTGTGTTATGTTTCGATGCATGTTTATTGTTTAGTTAACTGGTCATTGTTATGCATACACTTTTACATGTTTTTCCGCTAACCTTGCGTTCCGCCTTCTCTCTCTCTCTCTCTCTCTCGTTCTGTCCTTCACTCCCCTTATGTTCTATTTGTCTATTTACTAAAACTACTAACGCTAGATCAGGATTGGGTAGAAACTAACAAGACTAATCATGTGTTCATGTTACCTTACGTTTCTCGTGCATGTCATTTACTAATTTACTAATGCTAGGGCAGGATAGGTTTATTACTAACGATTACTAATCTCCTTGTTAAACTTGTCATCCATCGCACCTGTTTTCCATTTCCTTGCTACGCTCTTACTAATTGTCTACACCTGTCTACACCTGCATTTATAGCCCAGTCGCGCAACTGTTCACTGCGAAATTGTCTGCCTCTGTCTTTTCACGCAACTCTTGAGCATTACTACTGTCTTGATTACACGTTACGATCCACGCCTGTTACTGACCATCGACCATTGATTTCTGTTTTGTGACCTTCGTTTTGTTTTTCGACTACGTCCCCGCCTACCGTTTATGTACTTTTGCCCCGCTGATTGTTTCATGGTTTCGACTCCCGCTTCGCCCACGACTACGCCTCTGCCTGCTGTCCGCCTGTTCATCTGCCCCGCTGACTGCTCTCCTGCTACCGGACCTCCCTGCACGCCTACCGACTACGAGATTGCCTCTTCCCTCGGCACCGTGCTTTTTGTTTGTTTTGTATTTGTTTGGCTGGATCTACGTGTATGGACTTTGCTTGTGTTGACTACTCTCCTGGGATTCGTCCCGAATAAAGCCCTGAGGGGTCTTTATATTATTATTGTTTCTGAGTCGTGCATTTTGGGTCCAACCCCCACGCACCCGTCTCACAGCCCTAACACTGACATCAGCCTGCTCTCAATAAAGGTATCAGCACAGATATTTGACAACATGCTACAACATGCTCTATAGACAGAAATTTTGCACAAGTACCAAATTAATTGCATAGCATTAATATGAGAGCATGTTATTATTTTTATCAATGCAACAGATACAAAATTAATTGTAATACAACAACATTGTAACATTTATTCCTCCAGTGAGAGTAAAAGTGATTTGTGGGTGACACTGTCATTGAGTGACTGTGAATGCACAATACTTAGCCATGACTTTGTTTAATTGGTCAATTACTTTTGCAAAAATATTAATAATTATGTATAAGCCCATATACATACATACTGTAGGCTGTATATCTGATTCTATGCTTTTATCTAGAGCGACACTGCAAAAGATTGTTCAAGATTCAACCCTCCCAAAGAATTCACAATCTGCCCAGTGGTGAGCACATGTTGTTTGACATAGAGTAGGCATTATGCATGGCTGTACCAGATCTGTGCTAATACCTTGAAGAACAGGCTGATGTGAACGTTCGAGCTGATACATTTTATTTCCTGTCTTTTGAGGCTTTGAGCAAATGCGAACAATTCACTTAAAACATTTTTTTTTTTGTGATTCATTTATATTTGGTTTGGTTGCTGATCAGAGAAATAATGCATGTGCCAAAAACACAATCTGTTTGTGTGACATAATTGATTAGGATTCCTTGGTATAAAATAGGTATGTGTGAGAAAAAGGAAAGATTTAGTTTTGTATACCGATGAAAAGAGACAAAAAAAGCTTAACATCCCTTTAGGGCATCTACACTGAAAGATTTATTTCATAAATCGCAAAACAACACGTGCAAGGTCTCTTTGGGAGGTAAAATAAAAAATGACTTCACCGTGATGTGAGTTTCTACCTGCAGTTGCTAAGTAACATCCTCTTCCAACCTCCCTCCACACCTCATTGGTTGGCGGGCACAGCAAAGGGGTAACCTTATTGGCTAAAGTGAAGTTATTAAACTTTAGTCAAGGCCTGCCTCTCAGGAGGAAAAAAAAACACAATGAAATGATTGTTGTGAATGAGATGGAGAGGGTGTTGGACTCTGCTAGCACAGTAGAATTTGATTTATGAATATAGCAGCTTTACTAAAAATAAAGATCACATTGAAAAGAGTTCATCTGGAAGCTGGAAGACTAAATGTGAAGCAGCAAGGAAGACACAGACTGTACTGCTGTCTTTTATTCCCTCTTCAGCTTAAATTAAGGGTGACAAAGGAAAGAATGATGCAAATTATGTGTACATTTATCCTCAATCTATTATTTGGAAAATACACCATGCTAAAACATGCTTTGGTTACTATTCAGACAAAATTCCTTGGGAACAGTCTAAAAATAGGTGAACTCAGAGAACAAATCAAGCAGAGGATTAATTCTGGTCTTGTCCCACCAGAGTAAAAAATCAGCCACATTCTCCCATAGCCCACTGTATGCAGATTGTCTGCAGACTCAGAGGATGCCTGATCAACACCACACAAGGGTGTAGCTAGTAACTCTGGCCCCCTGAAAGAATATTGGTCTGGGCCCCACTTTTTTAATAAAACAAACAGAATTTTTGTGGACCCCCTCAAGCTGTGGGCCTCAGAACCGTCACCGTCTTTCACCCCAGAGTGCCGGCCCTGAACAATCTATTTTTATTTGAAACCTTGCTGTGTGAGTCAGTTCTGCTGCCTGTCTTAGAACAAGGATAAAATAATAACATCAAGCCCAAAATTATATGTGATATACACTCAACGAGCACTTTATGAGGTAGACCTGTACACCAGCTTGTTAATGTAAATATTTAATCAGCCAATCATGTGGCAGCAACTAAATGTATAAAAGCAAGCAGACATGGTCAAGAGGTTCAGCTGTTTTTCAGACCAAAGGGGGAAGAAATGTGGTCTCAGAATGTGGAATGATTGTTGGTGCCTTACAGGGAGGTTTGAGTATCTCAGAAACTGCTCATCTCCTGAGATTTTCAAGCACAACAGTCTCTAGAGTTTGCAGAGAACATTCAGTGAGCAGCAGTTCTGCAGACAGAAACGCCTTGTTAATGAGAGAGGTCAGTGGAGAAGGGCCAGACTGGTTGAAGCTGACAGTAACGCAAATAACCACACATTACAACAGTGGTATGAAGAAGAGCATCTCTGAACACACAACGCGTCAAACCTCTTAGTGGATAGGCTACAGCAGCATAAGACTTAATAAGTCAAAAAAAAAAGTTTAATAAATACCTAATAAAGTATTCAAACCCTTAATTCAGTAGAAGCCCCTTCAGCAGCAATTACAGCTTTGAGTCTTCTTGGGTAAGTCTCCACAAGCTTTGCACTCCTGGATTTGGGCAGTTTACCCCATTCTTCCTGGCAGATCCTCTCAAGCTCCATCAGATTGGATGGGAAGCATCAGTGAACTGCCATCTTCAGGTCCCTCCACAGATGTTCTATGAGGTTTAAGTCTGGGCTTAGACCAGGCCACTCCAGTCCAGAAGCCACTCCAGCACTGTTTTGGCTGTATGCTTTGGGTTTCTCCAGTTTGATGTAGTGTGCACTCTGGAGCAGGCTTTCTTCAAGGACCTGCATCTGCATTCACCCTTCCCTCAATTCTGACCAGCCGACCTGTCCCTGCCACCGAGAAGCACCCCCATGATCAGTGCCTGGTGTTCACCAGACAAAGTACAAAGTGCTTGGCATTCTACCCAACCAGACAATCTTTTTCCTCATGCTCTCAGAGTCCTTTAAATGTTGTTTGGCAAACTCAGACCAATCAGATTAAAAGATTTGTCCTTCCCATTTTATAATTAACCATTTAAGTATTTTGTATACCCATTACCCAACTTGTGATGGTCAATTACCACGTGTGTCTTCTAAATTGACAGTTCTGTGGCTTTTCCCATGCTGATGGTTGACAAAGTGATTTTGCATGCTTGTTACCTCATTTTTATGTGGTGATGGAATTGATGGAATGACACAATATAGTTCCTTTAGACTGAGATTAAGTAAATTATTAGGGGTGGCAATAATTTTGGCACCTGTGGTTTTCAGGAAAAAATTGATTACTATTTATGTATATTTATGTTTGTACATAAAATATAGATCATTATCCATGTCGTTTATAAAGTTTTAAAAATCTTTTTTCTAAATTTCTATTAAGGGTGCCAATAATTCTGGAGCCCACTGAATGTTACCCACAGCGGAAAACAATTGTTTTGTGATTTGTTATTTCAGTTGCTAAACTATTTAGTATAGTTTTTAAACAGCTTTCTATAGAAACTGGTCAGTAAATGATTGTTTTGAGAGATGTTTATTTAAGGATTAGGGAACACAGCATGTTATTAGTACACTGTACTAATGGCTGCTGAAAATTGCCCTTTGCAATCATGTGTAAAGTGGTAAAGTAAAAACAGTTCTTTCAAACAATAATTGTGATTTGTAACATTGACTTGTAGTGATTTGTATCAATGCTGTGGCTATATTTTTGATCAACTGAATGTTACTTTGGTGAATAGAAATATCAATTTCTTCCAGCAACAAAAAATGATTCCAAGCTTTTGAATGGTAGTGTAGCCTAAACAGGAATGTTCCCCAACAATATTTACAGAACAAAAGACAATACTGCTTTCAAAGAAAGCACCACATATTGTCATCAATGGTGCTGGCAATACACTCTCTGCCTGTTTGATATCGTCTATTTGTTCAGAGGCTGCTGTACATTTTTTTTTAAAGTGAGTAACCATGAAGCTGAAATGTTTGTTGAATTTATGGTATATACTTAATTAACGGCTTGGATATTAATTCTTACTTTTCTTGTGTTCAGATTTGGTTGTCGGAAAGTAAAAGTGATGAGAGTTTGTCTTCAATATTTCAGCAATTTGGGGCAGAAGGGGCAGGGGGCAGTTTGGGGTAGAAGGCAGTTTGGGGGAGAAGGGGCAGGGGGCAGTTTGGGGTAGAAGGCAGTTTGGGGGAGAAGGGGCAGGGGGCAGTTTGGGGCAGAAGGCAGTTTGGGGCAGGGGGCAGTTTAGGGGAGAAGGGGCAGGGGGCAGTTTGGGGGAGATGGGGCAGGGGGCAGTTTGGGGCAGAAGGGGCAGGGGTAGTTTGGGGCAGAAGGGGCAGGGGGCAGTTTGGGGCAGAAGGCAGTTTGGGGGAGAAGGGGCAGGGGGCAGTTTGGGGCAGAAGGGGCAGGGGGCAGTTTGGGGGAGAAGGGGCAGGGGGCAGTTTCTCTAACATTATGAAGGGCTGATCACGTCCCACAAAGTCTCTCACCCATCAAATACAAATACACACAAATATACACAAATACACACAAATATACACAAATACACACAAATACACACAAATATACACAAATATACACAAATACACACAAATATACACAAAGAAAGTGTTATATTTATTAACATTTTACAGATTCCTCCCTTGTTCATGTATGTTTCTCCTGTTGCAGTCCTGTTGCAGTCAGGGCTGTTTCTCATTGCAGGGCTTTTGATGGTCAGGATTGCTGGCTGCAGCACCCTCCATTTCCAAAATGCTTTTACGTTTCTTTACTTCTGCTTCATACAACTGGGTAAATAAATCTAAATCGTAATGACAATGTCCTTTTTTTTTTACATTCAAATTTCCCCATTCATGTTTGAAACTACTGTTGCAAATTAGATATTTGAGCGCAATGCGACAGCCCGAGGTGTTGGGCACAGTCAGTCTTGCTGTGGTCTGGACTGGATCACATCCACATCCTGGTACAGGACCTTCACATGAGGACTGTGAATACAGTCAGCCTCGCCATGGTCTGGACTGGATCACATCCACATCCTGGTACAGGACCTTCACATGAGGACTGTGAACTCAGTCAGCCTTGCCATGGTCTGGACTGGATCACATCCACATCCTGGTACAGGACCTTCACATGAGGACTGTGAACTCAGTCAGCCTTGCCATGGTCTGGACTGGATCACATCCACATCCTGGTACAGGACCTTCACATGAGGACTGTGAATAAACCTTCAGAATTGATTAATGTTATCCTCACTGTACTCTAGAACAGTATTGATTTTTGAAGGTGCAGTTCAAGGTCACTTTAAATCTTTTTTTTTTTTTCTATAAATTTTTTTCAGATTTTTCCCTTTTTCTCCCAATTTGGTAGCCAATTGTACCTCGTCTGATTCTATTGGAGGTAGTCGTTTTAGATGTACCGCCCGTACCCCGTCCCTCGGCGGCCCAAATGAGAGCGACACGCCTTCTTCAAGCTGTCTCGTCTCGTGCCCGTTGCCGTGATTCCGAGGTGCCCGAGGCGCCCGAGGTGCTTATTGTGCGGCGATCTAATAACCCTGCCAAGTCCCTCCCTCTGGAGCAGCGAGCCAATTATTGCTGCCCCACGTGAGCTGGCCGGCCAGCCGGCAGGACCAAGAATCGAACCCCGGTCCCCAGTGTGCAACTGCAGCAAACTGCAACCGCAAGTCTGCTGCGTCTTAGCCTGT
This sequence comes from Conger conger, assembly GCF_963514075.1. NCBI lineage: Eukaryota > Metazoa > Chordata > Actinopteri > Anguilliformes > Congridae > Conger > Conger conger. The sequence continues at coordinate 64,100,452 of NC_083765.1, read as the reverse complement.
TGCGCCACCGCGGCTCCTCACTTTAAATCTTTTGACATACAGTAAATGTTTTCTCGACTGTTTCCCAAGGGCATAAACTATGTCACAGACAGGTTTTTAACATCCTTCATGAAGGGTCAAAGGTAAAATAGCAAAGACCCCTGATTAAAATTCAAAATGTTTTATTGACTGTTCATACCTGCACAACACCATGAGTCTTCTGATCACACTTGTGCATGTATCCATATACAGTTCTGTGATTAATAAAAATATTGCTGGCATGTGCAAATTAAACAGTTCTGAAAATACTGTGCAAGTTATTGGCTACATGAGAAGAAAACATGAGCCTACAGGGGGCTCTAGAATTATTGGCACCCTTAAAAAAATGTAGAAAAAAGGCTGCATAGAACAACGTGGATAATGATCTATACTATGTTATGTTCAAACGTATGGGAAAACTATATACTTTTATTTCAACCCATTTACTCTCATGTTTCAATGTTTTTTATTGAGTATTTTTTAAATTTTATTTCTGAAATGTAAAAATGATTAGCACCCCTAATGATTATTGTAAATCATTTCAAACAAACTGAAATTGGCAATACAATTTTACTTACAAGAGTATAACAATGAAGTAACAAGCATGCAAAATCCCCTTGTCAACCATCAGCATGGGAAAAGCCAAATAATTTAAAAGACATAGATGGTAATTGACCATCACAAGTCTGCTAATGGGTATAGAAACATAAATAAACAGTTAAACATACCCCTTAGCACTGTAAGGGCAATAATAAAAGCATAAAAGGTATGGAATGGGTGCAAGCTTGCCAGGAAGAGGACATAAAAATATATTATCCCCAAACACAGTGAGGAAGATGGTGAAGGAGACCATAAGTAACCCAAGGGTCACAGTTTAAGAATTGCAGAGATCGGTTGCATTTTGGGATCACCAAGTCTCGAAAAGAACCATAAAATGGCACCTCCATACCAATAAACTCTTTGGATGGCTGGCAGGAAGACTGAGCACAATAAACAAAACCAAGAATCTGGAGTTTGCCAAACCTCATTGGAATTATGACTAGAAGAGACTGCTGTGGCCAGATGAGAAAAAGCATAGTGGTTAGTGTACATGACAAGGACCTGCAAAGTTGGTGGTTCAATTCCCGGTGTAGCCATGAAAACATCCGCACTGCTGGCCCTTAACCCCACATTTCTCCAAGGGATATTGTCCCCTGCCTAGCTTAATGAACTGTAAGTCGCTTTTGATAAAAGTGTCTGCTAAATAACAAATTAGTTCATTAATGAATTAACCTCATACCTACTGAGGTGGGTCATTGATGTTTTGCTGCCAGTGGTCCACAGGCACTATTTCAGATCAATGGCACAATTATTTCAACAATTAAAATTTTGTCAGAAAATCTGGTCGCCTCTGCTAGGAGGCTGAGTCTTGGTCGTAGGTAGATTGTCCAGCAGGACAATGACTCCAAATATACATCAAAATCTACACATAAATAAAATTAAGTAAAAACATCCATGTTCTGCAATGGCCATCTTTGTTAGCCGAGCAAGGATCAAGTGGAAGGAGGTGGTGGGCGAGGGATTCCTCCAGTCTCAGGGTGCCATTGCGGTTTTGAGCCTGTTTACTGTCCACCACTGTGAATCACAAAGAGGAGGAAACTGGGCAAAACTTTGGTTTGGTTAAGACAAACTTAACCAAATTAAATGTAGGCTCATGTTGTCCAGTAATGCAGATGATGCAGACAATGCCATACCCTCCCTTCATGTTGATCTTGTAGAGGAACTGCCAACACCACTGCCTTCAGGCCCTTCTGGCATTGCCTCTCCAACAGCAAGCATGGAGACCCTGTTCCTAGGCCTACTCCTATGAAAGTTAAATAAATACACTAATATTTTGGGAAATATACCTTTTTTCTGACTTACCCAGACTTAGACGAGATGTTCAATTCTCATTTTCATGCATCCACTGGCTGGGTTTCCATGTTAGCATTACGTGTTAGCTTAGCTTAGGAGTCAGTAGCCTACCTCCTTTGAAGTGAAGAAATACACCTTACAGCAACTCCAAAGCAGTCTTTTTTACACAAGGTATCGTGAATTTGAAATACACGTGTGGGATTTTTTTTTTTTTTTAAACACATGTATCCTTTTGTCTTTACCATACCTTCAGAAGGTGCGCGGATCACTGCGCTCAACCAGCAGAAGACAGAAGGATACATGTGTGTTCAGTGGTTATAGTTCCAACTGTCTAACTTCTCCGAAAACAATGTCTCTAGTTTTACACAATACAATTTTTTTTCCCAGCATGTGTATTTCAAATACACACAATACCACATGTAAGACAGCTTCAGAGTGGCTGTAAGGAGAATTTCTTCACTTTGAAGGAGGTAGGCAACTGACTCCTATAGGCTTCAAGTCTTTATGCTAAGCTAACATGGTATGCTAACATGGAAACCGAGGCCGTTTCCATTTTTTAAAATTTAGAATATTAGCTGAATATTAAGCAATTCAAAGATGCATAAAATCATGAAAATTTTACAACTGAAAATTGGAGACATTTAAAAGCCACTCCCCTTCATACAAGATTGATGTTAAGTATCTTTGTAAAATGTAGCTTTCAACAACTGAGTGAACTGAGAGAACAAAGTTCTTTGGATCACGATCATAACTGCTCCTGCTGTGAGACAGATATAATAGCAGCTTGGAAGGAGAAATATGAGAGAGCAAAGAGAGTAGGTGATGGAGGAGAGGGAAAGATGTGCAAGTCATAGCATCGAGAGACCTGAAGAGGAGTCTGAAGAGGAGGTGATGGAAGCCAGGATAGAGATGGAGGTAAGAGTGAGGGGAGGTTCAGGAGGCCTTGAGGGTGCTTTGAACATCCAGCTCTGAGACACGATGGTAGCAGCATCACTCTTTGATAACAGGCCATCTGACAGCCATGGACTGGACACAACATGCGCAACGCTCGCTATCTCGGCAAAAATGAGAAAACACTCGGACTTGTCATACTTGCCCAAATTGAAAAAAATACAGACATCTCAAGTTTGCAGAACTGAGTTCAGGGAGATTTGAGGGACAGGAAGATATCAGGGAGATGCGACATTACAACTAGGATGGGAGATTAGGGTTGACAGATTGAGAATTTGGGTAAAATTGGAAAGGACTAGAATTATAAGACTAATATCACGGTTACAAAAACGAGTCACAAGCAGACACAATTTATTGATTTAATTTGAAATAGATAAAATTGCAATTTTTGTTGATCAATCAAGACATAATAACCCGTAATGATCAGTGAAAACCTTTTATTTTTATTTTTAATTTTAGCAAATTTATTACAAATCAAAAACTGAAATCTCTCATTTAAAGATGTAAGTATTCATTCTTTTAGTCTCCTTAGTTAAGTCTCTACAAGCTTTGCACTCCTGCATTCTTCCTGGCAGATCCTCTCAAGCTCCATCAGATTGGATGGGGAATGTCAGTGAATTGCCATCTTCAGGTCTCTCCGCAGATGTTCTGTGGGGTTTAAGTCTGGGCTTTGGCTGGGCCACTCAAGAACAGTCCGAGACTTGTCCAAAACCCACTCCAGCATTGTCCTGGCTGTATGCTTCGGGTCATTGTCATGCTGAAAGGTGAACCGTTGCCCCAGTCTGAGGTCATGTGCAGGTTTTCTTCAAGGACCTCTGAATTTGGTTGCATTCATCCTTCCCTCAATTCTGATCAGTCTCCCTGTCCCTGCCACTGAGAAGCACCCCCATAGCATGATGCTGCTACTACCCGCTTCACTGCAGGGACGGTATGAGCCAGGTGATGAGCAGTGCCTGGTGTTCACCAGACATAGTGCTTGGTGTTCTACCCGAAGAGTTTTTGTCTCATCAGACCAGATAATCTTTTTCCTCATCCTCTCAAGAGTCCTTTAAATACTTGGCAAACTCCAAGTGGGCTGTCATATGTGTTTTACTTGAGTGGCTTCTGTCCAGCCACTCTACCATGAAGGCCTGACTGATGGAGTGCTAGAGTGCTACTGACCACCTGACCAAGGCCCTTCTTGCTTGATTACTCAGTTTGGCCAACTCTTGGAAGAGTCCTGGTGGTTCCAAGCTTTTTCCATTTCATAATTATTGAGGCTCTGGAAATACTCAAAGCTTTAGAAATGGTTTCATACCCTTGACCTGATCTATGCCTCGCCACAATTTTATTGCAGAGGACTACAGAGTTCCTGGGACTTCATGGTTTGTTTTTATCCTGACACGCAATGTGAATTGCGGGACCTTATAAACACGTGTGCCTTTCTAAGCTATATCCAATCAATTCAATTTGCTACAAGTGGGCCCCAATCAAGTTCTAGACACAACTCAAGGATATTAAAAGTGCCACAGCAATTTGGAGTGCCACAGCAAAGGATCTGAATACTTCTTTAAATGAGAGATTAACATTTTAGATTTTCACTTTGTCATTATGCGTTATTGAGTGCAGATTGATGGGCAACAATGCATTTAGAATTACATCTACAAGTGAAGAGGTCTGAATATTTTCTGAAGCCACTGCAATACTGACCCATCAATCAAGAAGAGGGGTGGAGATGGGGTGTTCACTTGCATACATTGACATAGATTTTTCACTCTTCACGTGATAGGCCTATTTCATTGCATTGGCTCTATAGGTACCTGTGTGAAAGGCATTGGCTATATAGGTACCTGTGTGAAAGGCATTGGCTCTATAGGTACCTGTGTGAAAGGCATTGTCTATATAGGTACCTGTGTGAAAGGCATTGGCTCTATAGGTACCTGTGTGAAAGGCATTGGCTCTATAGGTACCTTTGTGAAAGGCACTGGCTCTATAGGTACCTGTGTGAAAGGCACTGGCTCTATAGGTACCTGTGTGAAAGGCATTGGCTCTATAGGTACCTGTGTGAAAGGCATTGGCTCTATAGGTACCTGTGTGAAAGGCACTCGCTCTATAGGTACCTTTGTGAAAGGCACTGGCTCTATAGGTACCTGTGTGAAAGGCATTGGCTATATAGGTACCTGTGTGAAAGGCACTCGCTCTATAGGTATCTGTGTGAAAGGCATTGGCTATATAGGTACCTTTGCGAAAGGCACTGGCTCTATAGGTACCTTTGTGAAAGGCACTGGCTATATAGGTACCTCTGCGAAAGGGGGAGTAGATGGGAGTGTTAGCCAGCTAACAACAATGCATTTGTATACCACGTACAACTGAATAACTAACTGCATAAACTAACTGAGCAGAACAAAAATATTTTGTTATATATAAGTGGCAGTTGATCGATAATGTAGCTTTTTAGCTAACAAGCTATAGGCTGTGCAGTGAATGCAGTCTATCTTGGCAAATCAGCTAAATCGTTATAAAGCTAAGATGAAATTGTGTTTGTTAATTTGGCAGCGTGCAACTCTTTTCATTACACATTTTATTCTTCCAGGCCTCAGAGAAGAAATTGGAGACATGGTCCCATAGACTTTCTATTGTAAGGTATTTCTGGTTTTAACACACACCTCATGATGCAACATCATCAGTGATGTAATCTTGCGTCATCCGGTGTTTCAGGTGTTTCTACGTCAGACACCCTCGCCCAGGCGACCCCGGGGGTGATCAGGCCCCAGGCTCAGTAGCTGGTGTGGTCCACGGATCGGCCCGCTTGATCCACAGCCATCTTGATGCCTTCTCGGCGGCATCAGTGATCTTATGATGGCTCTGCTGCTGTGCAGTCCCTTGATCCTCAGCATCTTGAGTGCCCTGAAGAGGGACTGGCCCGCAAGCCTCTGCACCCGACCTCCATGGGGTTACATCGGATCTTCCACCCCCTGCTTCGGCATTTGCCTGCCAGCTCCTCATACTTGGCCCTCTTCCTCTCAAATGCCTCCTCCATCCGGTCTCCAGCTGTGGCCACGCTCTTCATGGTCTCTCCAGCTGTGGCCACGCTCTTCATGGTCTCTCCAGCTGTGGCCACGCTCTTCATGGTCTCTCCAGCTGTGGCCATGCTCTTCATGGTCTCTCCAGCTGTGGCCACGGTCTTCATGGTCTCTCCAGCTGTGGCCATGCTCTTCATGGTCTCTCCAGCTGTGGCCATGCTCTTCATGGTCTCTCCAGCTGTGGCCATGCTCTTCATGGTCTCTCCAGCTGTGGCCATGCTCTTCATGGTCTCTCCAGCTGTGGCCACGCTCTTCATGGTCTCTCCAGCTGTGGCCATGCTCTTCATGGTCTCTCCAGCTGTGGCCACGGTCTTCATGGTCTCTCCAGCTGTGGCCACCCTCATGGTCTCTCCAGCTGTGGCCACGCTCTTCATGGTCTCTCCAGCTGTGGCCACGCTCTTCATTCGCCATTCGCTTCATTCGCCACTGCGGTAGGCTCAAATATAGGTGTGCCAGCCACCCCTTTCAAAGCAAGTCAATGGTAACATTTTGATGACATATTTTGTTAGCAAGCAAGTTACCAGCCAAATCACTGGTCAATTTCTTCCATTGTTTTAATCAAATAAGACAAATGCAATGAGAAAAGCAAGGTGAAGGTATCATTTATTACTCAGATGATTTATGATATGCCCTGGGACGCCCACGTCCCATCCACACAAACTGATGAGTGCAAGGAGTCGAGTGCCAATGAACTGACAACAGCATCGTCAAACAGGCGTGTTTCAGACATAACAAGATATACAGATAACCACAACTCATAGAAAACATCCAATGGAGGAAGGATCAATAACATATCATAATATATCATAAAACTTAAAGGGGTGGGGGGTAGATAAGTAGCTTTGATATCAGTTGTAGCTTACTGATACAGTAAAACATTCACCTTCATAAACGAAGCCAAAGGCTTTTTTGTAGCGAAATGGCTAGCTAGCTACAGAAACCCTCCCCAAAAAAGTTGGAGATATGCACACCATGTACTGCAGTAAAGCTAACCACCAGTACATTTTGTTAATAACATGTACAAGTTTATTCCCCCACTCATACTCGATTGTTTTTCATCCCTTAAAAAACAAACAAAAAAAACATACATAATCATAGAACAGTTTTTTTTTTTGTTCTCCCCTCCTTGGTACCAGGATGTGCCATCATTCGAATAAAGGTAGAGACATATTAACGAGGCAAATTGCTTGCTATAGCTAAAAATGTTTATCTAATACTTAAAATAAAATAAAATGAACAAAAAAATTTTACAACGGGAAAGTGAAGATGAATCAGAATTTATATACATATGCCATGTTGACAAGAAAGGACAATGCATAGGATTAACATTTTAATTAGATAATTTTAATGACAATAGAGGAACAAGGAAAGAGGTCTTTTCAAATGATTCTCAGTACACAAACTTAAGACTTAATGTACTTTACAATATAAAATGTTAAAAAATTAAAATAGAGAAGACCAATAGTTTCTCAGCGATGAAAAGCAATCACAGCCTCTTGGTCACTCTCTTAAACAGTTGCTGTGTTCTCAGAAACGTGGACTTGGGCTTCTGAACACTGATGAGCTCAAGGTTGCCCTCGGAAACACTTCTCGCCAGCCTCCGGTCAGGAACGCCCTCCTCAGACCCTGGAACAAGACGTGCGTTACATTCCCTCTGCATGACAGAGCTCAGACACGGACACGTGGAGTTCTGCTCCATCATAAGCCCAGTGATTAAGGTCAGCTGTGTTTTTGAGGACAGTTTTTTCCACTTTATTCAGGCAGGTGAAATAAAAGAGGCATAGTACAGAATGTGTCAGAGGAGGGAATAACCCGCACAGAGGGGAGACTTGTATAAGGGTGGAGTTGGCTGCTCTACATAGTGCGACATGTTCTTGCCAAACTGCAGTGTATTAACCGTTTCACAGCATTGCTAAAGGGCCTTGATGGTGCAGATGCACATGCCTGCCGATATGAAGAGCACCTCAGGTGAGAGAAGTGTTCAGCGCACCTCAGGTGAGAGAAGTGTTCAGTGCACCTCAGGTGAGAGAAGTGTTCAGCGTACCTCCGTACCGCCTCACTCTTATGGGTCTGATCATCGGTGCTGTGTCCTGTTTCACGCGCTTGGGCCCAATCGGGACTTGTGTGCAGTCTTTACCACTGTGGAATTGGTACCTAGATGACAAGGATATGACAACCTGTTACCTTCCATGTCCTCTCTGTTTGTTGACGAGACATTTCGACTCAGCTGTGATCTGTTATAAGACTTTTTAATTGGAATGAAAGGATATAATTCCAGGAGGATTTCAATCGGAAGAAATTCCCTTCATTAAAAAATGTATGAATAAAATCAATTACTTCAAGGTGTATACATCGCATCCATCCAATGTTAAACACTGAAAATCCACAAGGAATGGCACTCAGTGTTGCTACTACAGTGCTAAAAGGCAGACGCTCAATCAACATTAACAGACTTAAGACGTGTTCTCACTGTCGCGGTGAGGAAATGGCGCTTGTACGCACCCTGTGTGTTTACGCTTCCTCTGGGCGGCGGAGGTCATGGCCATGTATGAGGGTTTGGCACGCTTGTCGTCCAGCAGAGACGGGATCACTGACCTGAACACAACATCAGAACCGGGGAAGGGACACGGGTTATTGGACAAGTGGTGCCCATGTGTTTGCATGCTAAAGAGTGTCATTAAATGGTAAATTGATTAATTACTCCAAGCAATATGCACCAAAACAAAAATAGTATCTTCTGCTTGGACATGTCATAGAAAACAAAGACAAATGTTTGCATGTAAAATAGCTTAAGTTTTTTTAAATGAAATTCCTGTATGTTACTTTACATGTGTGTACAATGATTCAATTTATAGCAAATAAAAAACATGTGTGTTGATTCTGAGAGCAGCATAATTTAAGCACAATGCAGGATACCAATGACAGTGAGTATGAATATACAGCACGACTCCCTTGATATTGCATTTGCAATGATATTTTCCCCGCTTTTAAGTTGCATATTAAGGATAAGTAATGTTATTCAATATTTGACACCATCACATGCCAAATGACGTGCCATGCCTGTTTTAACAGCAGCGCCAGAAACACGGAGAACGGGTGACACACGGAGAACGGGTGAAACACGGAGAACGGGTGAAACACGGAGAACGGGTGAAACACAGGATCAGAGAACACGGCCTGCAGAACTCATTCATGCCATTTGAAAATGGGAAATGCACACGTAGAAGTAGCGAACTGCCGGCATTTCACTATTAATTACTGTGACAGCCGTGTCATAAATAATCTATTTAGCAGTTTTTGTAATGCTTCTCTGTAGGCGGGGTGGCAGACATTTTTGTGCTTCTTGCCATAAACTCACATTTCCAAAGAGCTGGGTAACGCTCGACAGATTTGATTACACAGCGTGCTTTAATTTCCCCAATATTATTTCATGTCTATAAGGAGGGGGGATTGACTGAAGAAAAATGCATACATCACAGCTGAGGACAGACTAATCTGGAGTAATAGGTCGGCACTCTCTCCAGAAAGGATTGATTTACAACTTAACCGAATGACACCAGGCAGCTCGATACGCAATGAAAACTCCTGGGCATCGGCAAACGGAGACGTTAAAGAAAGACACAGATAACAGAGGCCAGGAGAAGGATAAACGCAGTGTACCTGTTGAGGGATGTGTTCCTGCTGTCACTTCCCGTTGTGTGGTGTTTGCTGGTGCCTGTAGAGATGATGATGGTGGAGTCGCCCGAGCCGGCCTCCGCGCTGTTCACTACATCAAAGGTGGCATTGAGGTCGATGGGAAAGGCCTGAGAGTCTGGGGCGAGTTTGGGGGACAGGGTGTGGCAGGCCTCGGGGGTATACTGCAGAGGGAAGATGCCCTCTTGTCTGAAAGCGTCCTGGAGGCCTTGCGGACACAGAGGCAGGGCCAGGCCGGGTGCATCGGGATGCGGGGGGGACACCGTCAGCTTCCTCCTGGTGGGCTTCCTGGGCTGGACTTCCGCAGGCAACGCCTGGGGTTTCTCCTTGTTTTCCTGGTCTGCTAACCCTGCAAAAGCCACAAACGTCATCACCGGCTGAGCAGCAGAATGGAACAAGATAACACCGCCTGACCTTCCCCTCAGCAGTCATAAATACGTGGCCCTGCAGGGGCCGAGGATGTGGAGCCTGATTGGGCCATGCGGTGGGGTTGTTTGGATTCATTCTTGGCAAGGACTGGGTTATCTAAAAAATTAGTACAGGTAACCCCAAGTTGAAAGCAAAGCAAAACTCCATAATATTATTATCCAAAGATGTGTTGTGTTAGGCCCTTTTTAAGACCAAACATTAATTGGTTAGGCGGTCATTCAGCAAAGCAGTTGATTGCCTCTAACAAAATGGGAAATACAGTCAACAGTTGAGTTGATATTTGAAATTGATCATTTAGTCAACGAAGTTATGAAATCTACACTCTCGGGCATCATTTTGCTAATGTGTGTAGGGCCAGCCACAGGACCTCCTCTCTTCCCTGGCTATGGCCTGGAAATATAAATGTAAATCTGTCAGGCCTTAAATACCTTCTGGAAGTGATTGTCACAGACTGTGCATTTTAACCTCAAACCAATAAAGCTACTGTATAATGGGGTGCAGGGGCCTGGAACTAAAGAGCTGAGATCTCCTTGGATGTTTGGAGAGGGAGTACAGAAACAGGCACTGAGAACAGGCCACTTTATAACAATCTGACATCGTACAGACCATAAAATAAACGGTACCAAAACAAACCTTCTCTGTCTTACATTTGTCATATTTTCAAAGACAAGGTATCCACCATAACAAATATTTATTCACAACATTGTTAATTTCTGCACAAATTCTGCAGCAGTGACACAGAGAGCCGCTTGAGTCTTGCAATTTACTCAAACAATAATCATCGTTTACAGAAAAGGGGATGCAAACTTGTCAGTCTCACATAACTCCTTACCATTCTGCTAGTGGTTGGAGAAATTCATTCTTATAGACTTCTGTGACATCAGGTTAAATATTTAATGTACTTTTTGCAAGATAAATTATTTATTTGCGCATTGATGCATTTCAATAGCCTGCGTCATTGTGGACCTTTCTGCAAGAATTATACTCGATATTGCAGCCACAATCAGAAACCCACATTCGAGTAGAGATGAATTTCATTAAAGACACAGGAAGACGCTCATGTCCCAAGCAATTTCATTACTCATCGATTGGCAACACAAGGACTGCAGAACAGAAGAAGAAAAGGTGCAGATGTACAGCCAAAGTGCGCTACAGACGCCAAACCCCACAACCTTTTGCCACTGCCACTGCCAATCAGAAAAGTGAAACTTACGAGGACGTGGACACCATTGTGTTTCTAAATTGAGTTTCAACAGCCATTGGTAGCCCAGCCGTGAGCCTCGCTGAGGGGGGACAGTGTGGTGAAGGGGGGACAGTGTGGTGAGGGGGGAGGGGGGGACGGTGTGATGAGGGGGGAGGGGGGGACAGTGTGGTGAGGGGGGGGACGGTGTGGCGAGGGGGGGACGGTGTGGTGAGGGGGGAGGGGGGGACGGTGTGGTGAGGGGGGGACGGTGTGGCGAGGGGGGAGGGGGGGACGGTTGTGGTGAGGGGGGGACGGTGTGGCGAGGGGGGAGGGGGGGACGGTGTGGCGAGGGGGGAGGGGGGGGCGGTGTGGCGAGGGGGGAGGGGGGGACGGTGTGGCGAGGGGGGGGCATGAACCGCTGAACTCTCCACAGGACAGGCCTAGTGAGTGCTGCACCAGGAGGGACAACCTGCGTCTCTCTGCGCGTCTCACACTGCGTCTCACTCTGCGTCTGTCACTGCGTCTGTCACTGCGTCTGTCACTGCGTCTCACACTGCGCCTCACTGCGTCTCTCACTGCGCCTCACACTGCGTGTCACTGCGTGTCACACTGCGTCTCTCTCTGCGTCTCTCTCTGCGTCTCTCTCTGCGTCTCTCTCTGCGTCTCTCTCTGCGTCTCTCTGTCTCTGCGTCTCTCTCTGTGTCTCACACTGGGACAACCACCCTTTCTGTGCGTCTGACCATCTCTCTGCGCGCGTCTCACTGCAGATATTCATAAACTGAAGGAAAACCACGGCGTTCCCACCACCCACTCCTCTAAACCTGCCGCAGCACCAGGTCTTTTCCACGGCCAGATACACTGCTGTTAGACGCTGTACACTCAGTGAACACTTTATTAGATATTTATTAGACTTAGCAGAACTGCTGCTCACTGAATGTTTTTTGTTTTTCACACCACTCTCTACAAACTCTAAAGACTGTTGAGTGTTTCAAACCACCCTGCCTGCCACCAACAATCATTCCACGGTCAATGGCACTTAGATCACATTTCTTCCACATCCTGACATTTGGTCTGAAAAACAGCTGAACCTCTTGACCACGTAATTTAGTTGCTGCTACATGATTGGCTGATTAAACATTTGCATGAACAAGCTGGTGTACAGGGCTACCTAATAAAGTGCTCAGTGAGTGTATACGGCACCCCTCTCTAAGCAGCGTCAGGCAGACAGTGGCTGAAGGTCCGTTCAGTGCGGACTGGCAGGGCTTCAGCTCATTGCGTACCAACACAGGAGCACAAATCTGACAGTCCCGCGGTGACAGTAGAGGCTTTTCACTATGATTTTGGTTTCAGTGTGTTTTCAATTGGCCCAGACTGCTCTTTGAGTGCAATGGATATTTCAGATATTTACAGGAGTTTCTGATGATGTGCCAGCTTTACAATCGCTGCAGGGGCACCCACATACTTGTGGTCTACAGCAAGAAAATGCATTCCAGGTTATTACAGAGCAGCGAGCACAGCGGTGTGATGTCTCCAGAGGCTGCAACGCATATATCACCCGGTTACTCCTCCAAAAATGTCTTAAATATTACACTCAAGGAAAGAGCCAGCACAAGATATACGCTTGTACGTGTGTTTACAATTGTGAATGAATAAATATAATGGGCTCATACATTCAGCCGCTGAAAACACACTGCTGTGCAAGACGCTCAGGAGTCACTGAGTATTCTACTGCATTAGACCACAAACCCCACAATGCCCCCAAAGCAGCCAGTCAGCACATCATCACACATCTCTGCTCGCATCAAAGATCTTCTTCACTGCATATAACGGACTGTGCCAATCTAAAACTATAGTTAAACTGAACTACCACCCCCAAAGCCACATAAATTAGGAAACATTTCCTCCCACTTTCCTTTGTATTCCAGTTTAAGCACAGCCTGTAGGTTTCCATCTGAACCTCATTCCAGTACACTAAATGTAGTTTACATTTCAAAATGGTGGGAAACTGTTGAATCTGTTGAATACAAACAGCATACAAGCATGACTCACCAGCACTGTTATTACTGTCGGGAACACAGCAGCTATAGTTTACAGCTCTTATCTCATGACAATCAACAAGGCTTTTATCCTTTCAATCACGCTCTCATAAAAAATCTTCAGCTGAGAAACACACTAAATCTATAAATGCCTACATGGTGGACGTTACCATTGGCCCTACTTTCCACACAATGACGAAAATGTAGGATAAAGACATACAAAGGCAAGAGGTTATGTTATACAAGTTATACATAATACACAAACCAATACATAAAATAGTGGAATAAAATCAGCCAGTGGTGAAAAATACATTTAAAACATCACCGAAAATGTGACAAAAAAAGCCATGAGAAACGGAATATTAGAGAAACGGAACGTTAGAGAAACGGAACGTTAGAGAAACTGAACATTAGAGAAACTGAACACTAGAGAAACGGAACATTAGAGAAACGGAACGTTAGAGAAACTGAACATTAGAGAAACTGAACATTAGAGAAACGGAACATTAGAGAAACGGAACATTAGAGTAAACTTTTTTTCCCACAATTTCTATTATGAAAAACACCAAAATCACTCCTGGTAATTCAGACAAATTAATAGGTTTGGTATGCCATGAACAGCTCAGTCTGAGACTGGAACAGCGGTGAATATTCAGCAGTGACTACTCCCTGCAGAGCCAGGCTGCTGAAATCCCACCAAGGGCACAGTTACAGCTGATCCAGAGTCACACACGATCGCAGAACATCCAGAGACCTGCAGGCCTCCGTAGCCTCAGCTACGTATATCAGTGTTCATGACTCTACAGTGAGAAAGAGACTCTGGGCGATGCAGGGATCCATGAGAGAGTGGTGAGGCTGAAGCCCTGCTGACCAGGAGAAACATGAATGCTCATCTGCCGATTGTAGAAAAGCACCTGGGCGACCTGAGCTTGCTGAGATAGTGTTCTATGGGCAGATTATGTGAAACATGGTGAAGTTAGTTTGATGCTGTGTGGATCCTTTGCAATGTCTGCCTGTGAGCTGAAGCTGAAGAATAATTGAAAATGAAATTGTAATAATTAAAAGTTACGTAACAATACAGCAACACAAAAGCATGTCCACATCTAACTGACTGAAAAAAAAAGTTCAGGAGTGGTCTTGTCAAAGTCCTGATTTGACAGATGCTGTGGCAGAATCTGGAAAAAGCACTTCATGCAGAAGGGTTACATGTCTTCCACAGCGATGTGAAAGACTGATATCAAATTAAAATAAGTGTTTAGTTGCAATTATTGCTGCTGAAGGTGGTGAAACCAGTTATTCAGCTTAAGAGGGCTTTTTCACAGGGATGCTTGATTTCTTATTATTAGCAAAAATAAGTTAAGAGTTTAGCATTTACTCGGGCTCCATCAGTCTAAAATTACATTTTGTCATAAGATCTGAAACCATTCCGTGTGAAACATATGCAGGAAATGTGCTTTTCACAGCACTGTACATCATTCAAATGCACTGGTGGAACGTTCTAGTACTTACAGCAAATTGCAGTGGACCTACACTTTAGTCACAGAACCAAATTTGTCAAAAGGCAAGGCTTAGGGCATGCGGAGAAACTAGATTTATGGATCTATATATTAATGTGAAAGGCAGAATGCAATATTTAGCAAATCTGAGTCATAGCTCAGAAGCAGCCTCCATGACAAGGAGACAGTGATGAATGTCACTGCTTCTAACCAAGAACTAGACGAGGAATAAATGGCATAAAGTTGTTTCAATCACATATTTTTGGCAGTGTATTAATATATGCATGAAGTGCTATTTCTGGAGACTACGCAGAATTAAAAATAGGTCCCCTGGGTGATGCCTCTCCTGTTCCGCTGAGGCCTGAGAGAAGAGGGAACGCTTATGACAAACCCGGCTGTGACGTTCTTATCGGAATTTTATGAATGAGTTGCGAGCAAAAGGCAGGGTGCGATTCTCCATCCAGGAGGCGTCTTACTGCCACGGCGCACCACCTGCTGAAAAGGTCAGCCCGGATCCTGGTGCAAACATGGAGCCGCATCTCCATCTGCCCTGCCTACGCCTTCAGGGAGCTTGTGAAATGGTGCAGCATAGAAAGTACCGTTCACAACTCGGCACAGATCGCTGACGAGCAAGTGGCGTTTATTACAATGCACTCAGTCAGAAAGGTACACTGCAGCTGGGCAGAGGCAATAATAAAGAAAAAAAATCAGAATGCCAACAGCACACACACACACACACACACACACACACACACACACACACACACACACACAAGGCTTCACTGCACGCGCACACACAGACACGAGGCTTCACTGCACACACACGCGCACACACACGAGCACACACGAGCACGCACGAGCACGCACGAGCACGCACACGCGCGCACACGAGCACACACGCGCGCACACGCGCGCACACACACACACACACACACACACACACACACACACACGAGGCTTCACTGCGCACACACACACACACACACACACACACACACACACACACAAGGCTTCACTGCGCGCACGCACACACACCAGTCTTCACTGCACAGACGGCTTTAGTGGCAAACAATACAAAAACAAAGTGCTCAGGAGCACAAAGCAGAGAAGGGGTTTGGTCATATTTTTGCGTTGTTCGTTTGTTTTTCTGTAAAAAAGAAAATTCAAATTGGCCCTGGTCCTTATCTTTGTTGTACTGGTAGCAGTTGAAATTGTACTTCCCTCTAGGGTCTTTCAGCGCACTTATCCCTGGTTATGGGTATGCACTTTGTTGTATGTCGCTCTGGATAAGAGCGTCTGCCAAATGCCATTAATGTAATGTAAAAGGTGGGCGCCTCAACTTTCTTTATTTTGTACTTGTCAGTAAGTGAGCTTAAATAAACCCATGCCTTTGTCATGAACACATTTGTGGAGTGTGCAGTTAGCATTCTAATGTTTTTCCATTACAATGCAGTGAAAATAACAATTATCAGACAGGAATGATTTTTTACTTTAATTGAACATTTAAACTTTATTTGTATTTGTTTTGGACTTGGAGGAAGACCTGTCACGTGCGGCTTTCACAGAGTGGA
Organism: Conger conger; assembly: GCF_963514075.1. Classification (NCBI taxonomy): domain Eukaryota; kingdom Metazoa; phylum Chordata; class Actinopteri; order Anguilliformes; family Congridae; genus Conger; species Conger conger. Next base: position 64,084,120 of record NC_083765.1, on the reverse strand, counting down.
GCTACCGGCTACAGTCACAGCCACAACGCCGTATGGAGCTACCAGCTACAGTCACAGCCATAGCCACAACACCATATGGAGCTACCGGCTACAGTCACAGCCACAACACTGTATGGAGCTACCGGCTACAGTCACAGCCACAACGCCTTATGGAGCTACCGGCCACAGCCACAACGCCTATGGAGCTACCGGCGACAGTAATAGCCACAACGCTGTATGGAGCTACCGGCGACAGTAATAGCCACAACGCTGTATGGAGCTACTGGCCACAGCCACAGCCACAGCCACAACACCGTATGGAGCTACCGGCGACAGTAATAGCCACAACGCCTTATGGAGCTACCGGCCACAGCCACAGGCACAGCCACAACGCCGTATGGAGCTACCGGCCACAGTAATAGCCACAACGCCTTATGGAGCTACCGGCCACAGCCACAACGCCGTACGGAGCTACCGGCGACAGTAATAGCTACAACGCTGTATGGAGCTACCGGCCACAGCCACAGCCACAGCCACAACCACAACGCCGTATTGAGCTACCGGCTAGTCACAGTAACAATGCCGTATGGAGCTACTAGCCACAGTCATAGCCACAAAGCTGTAAGGAGCTACCGGCCACAGCCACAACAACCTATGGAGCTACCGGCCACAGCCACAACGCGCCAGTCTGGATTCGATCAGAGGCAGTGGGACTTAACAGGCGCCCAACAGCCCAACCAGGCAGGAATGTTAAGCAATGGTTAAGGATGGGCCATTTTGTTGATTACTTGAACAAAATGGCCAATGTCTTAACTGGTTAACCATTACATTACATTATTGGCAGACACTCTTATCCAGAGCGACGTACAGTTGATTAGACTAAGCAGGAGACAATCGTCCCCGACCTTGCGTGTCCCAGTCATTTACCTTGACCACTATGCTACATCCGCCCTTACCGAAACAGCCATGTCCTAACCAGTTAACTTTCTTTAAATCCTGCATTAGAAGCGTAGCTATAATTATTATAATTATATATTTTTCCAAAGTTTATAAAAAAGTTTTTAAGACGTTACTATATTTTGATTGGAGCTGTGGGTAGCCACCACCGTGGATAGCAGCACCACCGACTTGAAAACGCAGCAGAGTAGGTTTATCCTTTTGAAGAGGGTAATCAGTGTAAATACGTTGCATCAAATTTTGGTTCAACAACTGTGTGATATAATGTGCAACCAAAAGCACCAAGACACATCTATGACTTCCTAGATGAAGGAAAACCATAGCGATCCACTAAACATAAGTTCAACGAAGAGCGATTCAACAAGGAAGCATGCCACAATTGTAGAATTACTAAGGACATGTAGCCTTTTGTTAAGCTAAATAAAGGCTTTCTTGACCTCATGGAATTGTTACAGCTAGAATATACCATTGCACCAGAGCATTACAGCACAGGTTGAGATGAACAGACTAAAATAAAGTTGGGAAGATAAAATCCCACCTTCCTGCTGCCTGGACCGTTACTTTCTTGTCACTTGCTCTTCTAAGATCAGATTAGAATCAGAAACGGTACATTTTTATTGCCAAAATGAAATGGAAAAACAGCATGAGACAGGTTTTAACAGAAAAATGACAATGAGAAATGACACTTCAAGTGTTCGACAAGTTCAGTTCGACAAGTGGTATTGTTAGCTTCAAGTCCAAACAACCGGATAGGATTTTGCGATTGCGGACCGTGGCTAGGAGTTACATTTTCATAGCCTATTGCTGAATATCTTGGTATTGGTGTTTATGAAACGTTTTCATGAAATCACCCCTTGCCAGTGTCATGCTGTGGTCCAGCCTATTGCAGCAAGCTGACACAGCCTATTACGGGAGATTATGAGGTATATCCATTTTGCCTTTGACCTCGATTGGCAAGTTTAGAGTGCAATATGTATAGTGTGTTTTTGGCAAACAAACCAAGAATTTTAAAATGTTCACGTTTGAGGAGCACATTCGCAAAATTAGCATTTTTTATTTTATCACATGAAACTAAAGTCCAGATTCAGAGCTGCAAAATTAGGTGTCCTTAACAAGATTGACCAAACTCTTTGGCCTTAACATTGGGGCCGTAAAGTGTTGCAATAAAAAAAAAATTCATAAATTTATAGTAAATGTGAAATAAATGTTCAACATAAATTTAGTGGTATTTTGTGATTTGTTTCATATTTTATTACTTTCCGTTCAACAATATGGGTATGATAGAGAAGCACTTCAGGAATTAGAATCCACCGCTATCCCATTGTTGGCTATGAACAGATCCCCAGCGTTTGTTTTCTTCTGTAAAATTGACATTGTCGCAATGTGGTGGGCTTACCCACGTCAGGCCATTTAGCCCAAGCTGGTGTAAGCTACTGCAGCTATTTAAATTACAAAAAATGTTGGAGAGACTTTGCCAAATTTGCGACGAGTGGTCCAATGTCAACCTGTAATCATGTCAATACGTCAGAAGCACCAGACAACAGTAAGAAAGATGCACTTTCATCAGGTTTGTAGTTAGCCTCTTCTTTCTACTGAAGAAACTAGCAACATTTTTAAGTGCTTTTTAAAGGCAAAAAGCCGGCAGATCCACAAAACGACTCTAAAGACGTGCATGTTTGTTTACAGGTCGTCTTCCAGGCGAAATGGACAGCTGGACATGGCGTTTGAGTTTGCTTTGTCTCATCAGGGGCGGGGGTGGGTTCATGTCTGCCAGTTAGTAGGGTTAAGATTGCCTGTAAGAGAGGCACCAGTGAGACGACCCGCTGCTATGCAGCCTGTAGGAGGCGTGTGAGAGCAGGAACACGCCCCCTGTAGGAGGCCTGTAGGAGGCGTGTGAGAGCAGGAACACGCCCCCTGTAGGAGGCCTGTAGGAGGCGTGTGAGAGCAGGAACAGGCCCCCTGTAGGAGGCCTGTAGGAGGCGTGTGAGAGCAGGAACAGGCCCCCTGTAGGAGGCCTGTAGGAGGCGTGTGAGAGCAGGAACAGGCCCCCTGTAGGAGGCCTGTAGGAGGCGTGTGAGAGCAGGAACAGGCCCCCTGTAGGAGGCCTGTAGGAGGCGTGTGAGAGCAGGAACAGGCCCCCTGTAGGAGGCCTGTAGCAGGCGTGTGAGAGCAGGAACACGCCCCCTGTAGGAGGCCTGTAGGAGGCGTGTGAGAGCAGGAACAGTAGGAGGCCTGTAGGAGGCGTGTGAGAGCAGGAACACGGCCCCTGTAGGAGGCCTGTAGGAGGCCTGTAGCAGGCGTGTGAGAGCAGGAACAGGCCCCCTGTAGGAGGCCTGTAGCAGGCGTGTGAGAGCAGGAACAGGCCCCCTGTAGGAGGCCTGTAGGAGGCCTGTAGCAGGCGTGTGAGAGCAGGAACAGACCCCCTGTAGGAGGCCTGTAGCAGGCGTGTGAGAGCAGGAACAGGCCCCCTGTAGGAGGCCTGTAGGAGGCCTGTAGCAGGCGTGTGAGAGCAGGAACAGGCCCCCTGTAGGAGGCCTGTAGCAGGCGTGTGAGAGCAGGAACAGGCCCCCTGTAGGAGGCCTGTAGCAGGCGTGTGAGAGCAGGAACAGGCCCCCTGTAGGAGGCCTGTAGCAGGCGTGTGAGAGCAGGAACAGGCCCCCTGTAGGAGGCCTGTAGGAGGCCTGTAGGAGGCGTGTGAGAGCAGGTACAGGCCCCCTGTAGGAGGCCTGTAGGAGGCGTGTGAGAGCAGGAACAGTAGGAGGCCTGTAGGAGGTGTGTGAGAGCAGGAACACGCCCCCTGTAGGAGGCCTGTAGGAGGCCTGTAGGAGGCGTGTGAGAGCAGGAACAGGCCCCCTGTAGGAGGCCTGTAGGAGGCGTGTGAGAGCAGGAACACGCCCCCTGTAGGAGGCCTGTAGGAGGCCTGTAGGAGGCGTGTGAGAGCAGGAACACGCCCCCTGTAGGAGGCCTGTAGCAGGCGTGTGAGAGCAGGAACAGGCCCCCTGTGGGCGTGTGGGGGTGAGTGCAGGTTGCCACAGCGCCACCTGCAGGCGTGTGGGGGTCAGTGCAGGCTGCCACACATGGATACAGGTGGCCGAGTGGCGACTCTTGAGAGAGGAGAAACTGCCAATTCATTGCTGCCAAGAAAAACTGGGAAAATATTACCTTCTCTATGAAAAATGTGTTCTCTTAGGACTTTATTTTAGTGCCAAGTGTTGGAGCTTAATAGTAATTGTACACATGAATAGATACAGTAGTCTAATTAACCTCTCTTTTGCGGTAATGTTTTATAATTTTTTTTAGGCAGTCAAAAAAGACAAACGTGTCAGAGGACTAACACAAGGTTTTCCTGGGCAGGGAACATTTACCCAGGAAGACCACTAAACAATGCATGAATCAATGTATTCCCTGAACAAGAAGGGAAACGGGAAAAGTTGGGGAGGAAAAATCTTTTGGGACAGGAACCAAAAAGGCAGTCATATGAAATATGGAACTTATAACTAGGAGTAATGAACAGCTGCACAGGTGGTCTGCATTTCATTTTACCCCATGGCGGAAAATCTACATTTGCTAGGAATCAATGAAAATGTATGAACTGGACCGCAACCACATAAGCAACGATGACTACACACACACTTGCACTGCAATATAGTATTACATTTTTTTTTTTTTTTTTTAAACATTAACACAATCTTAAAGATTTTTAGCCGCTCAACCAATTTTCAAACTTCACCGAGCCAAGAGAAAAACAAAACCTGCACTCTCTGCTCCCTGCTGGAGTGTGTGAGGCCCAACCAGGCCAGACGTACGGGTGGACCGGCATCTGAATGTCATAAATTACATATGCACTGAGCAAGAAAAACATGCTCGTTCAGTGGAAGGGTGGGAATGCGTGTGCTAGGTAAAAATGCTCAGACAGTTTAGTCTTAATTATGTCTGGGGGTTAGATCATCGTGTGGCTGAAGTAAAATGCTCCTGATTGGCGTCGAGCTGCCGGAACAAGCAGCCAGGTTGCACAGCATGGACATTTGACGCAAATTCATTAAAAATAAATAAAGGTGCCTGTTACCTTGAAGGTAGCTAGCTGAACAAAATGAGCAGAACTGAAGCATGGCACAACCTGCTGTGAAGCTAGCATAGGGAGCAAGGGCTCGATTCTGCAAGCAATAATCATAGAAGCAGAGTGCATTCAACTGAACAGAAAAAGGATGGTGTATTCTTAAAATACAGGCATGTTTATTCAACCATGTATTTTATGCTAAGCATTTAATTAAATATACAAGTCATCTACTGGACAGTGAAACAATTTTACTTGCATCTGTAACTGCACTGGTCCACTGGCAGTTCAGTCCACTCAAATGAAAAAATAAAGACAACACATCTTATTTCAATGTCAATTGTTTCTAGGAATTGTTTTTAGTCAATTGTTTTGCAATTTATTATAAAATCATGGGCAAAATTTCCACTGTTGCCAATATTAGCTTTTGAAATGCCAATAAACAGTTTTACCAACATTATTTTGGGACTTGGCAGCAACTACTTGGCAACTCCACACTAAAACTCCACACTAATCTAACATGGGAAAACATCTACACATGTTATACAATAACATGCAACAATAATAGGGATGAATCTATTATTTGGTACAAGATAAATACTGTTATTAAGTATGAGGTAGAACCCACAAGCAATAGTAGAGATGGACTAAAGTCCTTGGTAAAAACAGACAAATGCACTGTTTATGAGCAGTTATCAGAAATTTCCAACCTCAAAAGGATAGGCTCTGTTCCTGCGAGAGAGCTGATCCTGCTGGTGAGAGGCCGCTTGCCTGCTGTTCCTCCAAGCACCACCTCTCAGAATCATTCATGGTGTTTTTACTTAACCACGTGGATGTTGATGAATGTTTGGAGACAGACAGGTAGAATCTACCTATGACCAAGTCTCAGCTTCCTAGCAGAGGCAACCATGTCACAGTACTTTTCTGAAACCGTAATGCCAGTGATCTTAAACAGTGCCCCTGGACCACTGACCGCAAAACATCTCCATATTCAACAGTAGGTATAAGGTGCTGCACAAAAGTTATTTGGGAAGGTTAAAAACCCCCAAAAAACATGAAAACATTCGGAAATATAGCCAACCAACAGTTACTGAATTTTGCAGATTAGCTACCGATTTGGCGAGACCTTTATTACACTTTAAAGACCTAGACGGGAGCAGTAATGTTACTGGCATACTTGTCACTGGGTCAGTGCAGAATGCGGACAGCTCCAGTGGTTATAGCTGCAATTGCCACACTGTTTGCTTTTTGTGTCGTGCACCTGGAACGCTCGGAGGTCGGAAGTTTGAAGTTTAAACTGGGAAACTCTGACGACTCTGAACAGAACGCAGCTGTCGTGTATTTTCCGATTTCGCAAATCTGTGCATAAAAAATATGGTTAACACTCAAGTCACATTGTAGGTTAGCTACTGTGCTTATAAACTGATGATAATTTAACCGAAAACAAGATATTTCAAGAAAAGGATAGAGATAGTAGGCTCAGGCAAATTAAGTCCATCACACCGGCAAGGGTGGGCTCACAACAGCTGAGGAGTAGAGTGCTCACATGTGCCACCTAGTGGTGGTCGTGTGAAAAACAAACACTCAACCGCAATCGGTTACGGGTTATCACGGCTGCTCTGCCTGTTACAGGCGGAAATGCAGTGCAGCTGCCCCCTACTGGCAGAACCTCGCATTGCTACCAAGTAGCGCCATTCTTGCCACAGAGGCAAAACGTCAAATGAAACACGAAACCACTGTAAAAATGTGAAATTGGTCAATCATAAGTTCCATTTCGCAGTAAGAAATTGTTCCAGAAAATATAAGTCACAATTATATATATATATGCAAAATAAATTTACTCTTGAAAAAATGAACATTAGTCCATTTCTTGACACTGGATTGAAATGTTACAATTAATTGAACAAATGTAATTTTGGTAGCTGCCTGAACCATACATGGAAGGATGGAAAGTTTACCTCCTGTTAATGAAGACAGTTGTTTGCTCTGGGCAGATTTCTTCCTTAATTTATCAGCACCTGCGCAACAGACATCATAAACCATTAAAACTGGACATTCACAAGAGACATCAACAAGAACAATTTGGCTCGTCGAAAAACTGAGGCAAAAGAAAACCGAGAGACAACGCATAAAACCCAGAAGTCACAATATATAAAAATTAGATCCCCCCCATGCGACTGCAATGACATGTTGAATTTAAGCAACAATATGGGAGAAAATCCCTCGTCAGCATTAACTTTCTGAGAAGTACACGCAACTGGAAAGGGGAAGACCGCTGACATATTTCACCCTGAAGTAAAATTTATGAAAGGGGAAATAAAACACCTGGGAGTGAGGAACCTTTTGAAGGTGGAAAGTTAAAGATTCTGGGAGGTGAATGAGTGCCTCTGCATTTGGGGGAGGGTGCGGGGAGGTGTATCTTCAAATTACAGGGTATCATAGAACTACAAGTGCAGGTTTAACAGAGACAACACAAAGACATAACAAGGATACAAGCTCACTATAACAGGTGCAAGGTGCAGGTAGTTGACAAGTGATGGACAGTTTGAGACTCAAGCGGCATTGTCTCGCTGGCTCTCGGTTGTGATGAAAGGGCTGGGTGGGGAGGGGAGGGGAGGGGAGGGGAGGGGAGGGTGCAGGCGGCTCAGGTGATATCACTTACTGCAGGGAGTGCTCTTGTGGGAGACGAGGTGTGAGAAACTCAGGATGGACGCAAGTTCTGACTGGCTGGGCTGTGTGTCCGTGCAGCCCTCTGCCTGGCGCTGGTCGGCCCACACCACGCCCCGCTCCCGCAGAACCAGCTGCTCCAGGTCATGGTACTGGGAGTCCTGGGAGGAGGTGGCCAGGCCGGAGCTCTTCAGCGCGCTGTACTGGCTGCGTAGCGTCGTTAGCATGGCGCTCACCATCCTGAAACCAAGCGGCACGCACCGCGGAGACCATGGTGACCCAAGCGTTCTGACCTCACCACCCCGAGTCCCAAACCCGCCGCCCCACCCCCCACGATACCTCATCCCCACTGCTCATTTATTTATGCCCTTACAAAAGCTGTTTTGCATATCATTTGATACACCTGAATATAATGTAACAATGAATTCTTAACTGAAATAAAAACCCTCAATTCCAGGCACCTTTACACCCGCACCGTTTCAGACAGGCAGCACCAAAAAACAAATTATTATGAGACCCAACAGTAAATGACTACACCATCACATGTGAGAAACTCTCAGGCCATTCGCTCAGGAGTGCTCTCTCTATGATTATTTCATCTGTATGGTTTCCTTCACAAATAAGGGTTCCTTAAAATGCAGCTACCATACCTGAATAATAAAAATAAAAAACGGTGTAATGACTCACTCATTCACTAATCAATATACACTCACTGAGCATTTTATTAGGGACACCAGGACACCTACTTATTCATGGGATTACCTAATCAACCAATTGTGTTAAAATAATGCAGACATGGGTAAGGAGCTTCGGTTAATGTTCACATCAACCATCAAAATGGAGAAAAAATGTTATCCAAGTGATTTAGACTGTAGCATGATTGTTGTTGTCAGATGGGCTGGTCTGAGTATTTCTGTAACTGCTGATCTCCTGGGATTTTCACACACAACAGTCTATAGTTTACTCAGAATGGTGCGAAAAACAAAAAACATCCAGTGAGTGGACAGAAACACCTGGTTAATGAGAGAGGTCAACAGAGAATGGCCAGACTGGTTCGAGCTGACAGAAAGGCTATGGTAATTCCGATAACCACTTTGTACAATTGTGGTGAACAGAAAAGCATCTCAGAATGCACAACACGTCAAGCCTTCGGGCAAATGGGCCACAACAACAGAAGACCACGTCGGGTTCCACTTCTGTCTGCCAAGAACAGAAAGCTGAGGCTGCAGTGGGCACAGGCTCAAAACTGGACAGTTGAAGACTGGAAAAATGTAGCCTGGTCTGTTGAATCTTGATTTCTGCTGAGGCATACCAATGGTAGGGTCAGAATTTGGCGCCAACAGCATGAATCCATGGACCCAACCAGCCTTCTGTCAACAGTCCAGGCTGGTGGTGGTGGTGTAATGGAGTGCTTTCTTGCCACACTGTAGGCCCTTTAATACCAATCATTAATAACAACCATTGCCTGAATGCCACAGGCTAATTGAGTATTGTTGCAGACCAACTGCATCCCTTCATGGCCAGAATGTACCCATCTTCTAATGGCTACTTCCAGCACGACAATGCACCATGTCACAAAGCAAAAGTTATCACAAACTGGTTTGGTGAACATGACAATGAGTTCAATGTTCTTCAGTGGCCTTTGAGGTCACCAGATCTGAATCCAACACCTTTGGGATTTGCAGCATGAATGTGCAGCGGACAAATCTGCAGAAATATTGTGATGCAATCATGACAATATGGAACAGAATCTCAAAGAACTGAGGTTTTGAGAGCAAAGGGAGGCCTTACCCAGTATTAGTACAGTGTTCCTAATAAAGTGCTCAGTAAATGTCATACGCTGATGGGTGTGACTACATGAGGTAATAAAAAATATATACATTTGAGGGGACCACTTTCATCACCATCGCTCCATCCATCACATAAACACAGACAACAATGTTTGTTTTAATGTATTGACAAAAACATGTTAGACACCATTCTATCATGGTTTCTTTAGTTGACATGAGTTGACAAAGTTTTTAAGAGAATAGCAAGATCATCGTCCTCTTTAGCCAGATCAGAACTTCCCCTGAAAGAACTAGACTGCCCTAATAATTGCAGTTCCCATTAGCTCACACTATGCAATGCAGGAAGATTCAGCTGCATATTGAACATGGTGTTTTTTTGTGTTGGGCACTGCTCTCAGGTATTTCATGACATGGCAAGCTAGCAAGGTCAGACGGATAACTTGGCGGCCAGCGTGATCAAACTCTGAACTGAATTCAATGCATGTTAGCTCAACAGTTGGCAGACCATTTAATGTTCATGGTGTTTTCCATAATAGTGTCAAAACACATAAATTCTACCACGGCATTTTATAACTAACAAACATGAGAACTGTCACGTTTAAAACTATTGCATAAATACTTAAATACGATGGATACGGACAGAAGGTCTTCATTAAGTGCAATATTCCACCTTCTTGGTAAGATTTTTTTCCCTCTTCAGGATACGTTCACACAGCAGACACACACAGCCTTTGCAGGCTGCATCCAACATTACAGTCTGGGCCTTGGTATCACTGCACCAATCTTGTAAATATTACATGTGATTTTTGTAAAATTCTACTTTTTGTATAATGATCGAAAGTAATGATCAAATGATGTTCTTTACCCCAGCTCCTTCTCGTGAATGACAGGCCATATCTGCAAAGCTGAAAACATTAAAATGATACTAACAGTAATTTAGGAAAATATTGGACAACCTTCAGTGCAAAAGAAAAGAGGTGTTAGGCTACCTGACAGAACGCCCTGCTGCCATCGCAGTTACAAATGATAGGAATACACCGAGTACAAAGCTTGCATTTCTAATGTTTTTTTTCGTGCCGACATCGGTCACAATTTTGTGGAGGCAGCAGAAAATTTGATTGAGGCGTCCGCCTCGGAATACTCTATGCAGGAAAAAACCTGTATTAGCTCAATGCACTTTCAGAGAAAAGCTCAATTTACAAAACCCGCAATTACTGGCTGAAAATGTAGGTTGTATTGACTACATGGGTGTGCCCAGACAGATATTGAAATACAAACGAATTTAATGCAGTGGTCTTATTTCATTGTTAACTATATTGAAGTTTTTAATTATTAATTTGGTTATTTTCTTGGAGGATTTTTACTGCAGTTGTTTAATAAGATAAATGCAATCCTGCCAAACCACTTTCATTTTTCATAGATTTTTTGCCCATTAATTATTACAAACACACAGACACACACACAAAAAACAAAAAAAAACACAAAGATTTATGCTATAAGATATAATCAAGACGATACATTTAATAATGCAAATGGGAAACTGCCTACTTCTGAGTGTGTTTATTATCCTGGTCCTGCAGAATAATGAGATGAGTCATATGCTGGATGTGTTGTTTAAGATCCTCTACGTGTGTCTGTAGTTTGTGGCACTGCAGCTCTCTCTCCAGAACCTAAGGAGAGACAAGTGGAAACAAGTATGAGAGACCAGCCCCTTCAGACTTACTATGTACCACTCTGTAATGAAAAGCATAGCCTGTCTGACGCAGGAGCCCAGAACAACAGAGCTGGGAACATCTGACGCGAGTGCGTCACTGTTCTGTGTGACTTCCTAGAACAGAAAATCGACATTGCTTCAGGTAACTCGCTGTGTGAGAGATGAGTAAAGACCATTGATTTCCCTTAAGTCATCCACAGAAGGGAAAAGGAAAACAAAAAGGAGAAAAGAAAGGAGTGTGACGCCAATTAAAGGAGAAGCGGCCGGGGAGAAGCGTCCGGCGCTCTGAGCCCCGTGTCCCTCCCGCACTCTGAGCCCTGTGTCCCTCCTGCACTCTGAGCCCTGTGTCCCTCCCGCGCTCTGAGCCCCGTGTCCCTCCCGCGCTCTGAGCCCTGTGTCCCTCCCGCGCTCTGAGCCCTGTGTCCCTCCCGCGCTCTGAGCCCCGTGTCCCTCCCGCGCTCTGAGCCCTGTGTCCCTCCCGCGCTCTGAGCCAGCCCGTGTCCCTCCCGCGCTCTGAGCCCCGTGTCCCTCCCGCACTCTGAGCCCCGTGTCCCTCCCGCGCTCTGAGCCAGCCTGTGTCCCTCCCGCGCTCTGAGCCCCGTGTCCCTCCCGCGCTCTGAGCCCTGTGTCCCTCCTGCGCTCTGAGCCCCGTGTCCCTCCCGCGCTCTGAGCCAGCCTGTGTCCCTCCTGCGCTCTGAGCCCCGTGTCCCTCCCGTGCTCTGAGCCCTGTGTCCCTCCCGCGCTCTGAGCCAGCCCGTGTCCCTCCCGCGCTCTGAGCCCTGTGTCCCTCCCGCACTCTGAGCCCCGTGTCCCTCCCGCGCTCTGAGCCCCGTGTCCCTCCTGCGCTCTGAGCCCTGTGTCCCTCCTGCGCTCTGAGCCCCGTGTCCCTCCCGTGCTCTGAGCCCTGTGTCCCTCCCGCGCTCTGAGCCAGCCCGTGTCCCTCCCGCGCTCTGAGCCCTGTGTCCCTCCCGCACTCTGAGCCCCGTGTCCCTCCCGCGCTCTGAGCCCTGTGTCCCTCCTGCGCTCTGAGCCCCGTGTCCCTCCCGCGCTCTGAGCCAGCCTGTGTCCCTCCCGCACTCTGAGCCCCGTGTCCCTCCCGCACTCTGAGCCCCGTGTCCCTCCCATGCTCTGAGCCCTGTGTCCCTCCCGCGCTCTGAGCCCTGTGTCCCTCCCGCACTCTGAGCCCCGTGTCCCTCCCGCGCTCTGAGCCCCGTGTCCCTCCCGCGCTCTGAGCCCCGTGTCCCTCCCGCGCTCTGAGCCCCGTGTCCCTCCCGCACTCTGAGCCCCGTGTCTCTCCCGCACTCTGAGCCCCGTGTCCCTCCCGCACTCTGAGCCCTGTGTCCCTCCCGCACTCTGAGCCCCGTGTCTCTCCCGCACTCTGAGCCCCGTGTCCCTCCCGCACTCTGAGCCCTGTGTCCCTCCCGCGCTCTGAGCCCCGTGTCCCTCCTGCGCTCTGAGCCCCGTGTCCCTCCCGCGCTCTGAGCCAGCCTGTGTCCCTCCCGCGCTCTGAGCCCTGTGTCCCTCCCGCACTCTGAGCCCCGTGTCCCTCCCGCGCTCTGAGCCCTGTGTCCCTCCCGCGCTCTGAGCCCCGTGTCTCTCCTGCGCTCTGAGCCCCGTATCCCTCCCGTGCTCTGAGCCAGCCTGTGTCCCTCCCGCGCTCTGAGCCCTGTGTCCCTCCCGCACTCTGAGCCCCGTGTCTCTCCCGCACTCTGAGCCCCGTGTCCCTCCCGCACTCTGAGCCCTGTGTCCCTCCCGCGCTCTGAGCCCCGTGTCCCTCCCGCGCTCTGAGCCCCGTGTCCCTCCCATGCTCTGAGCCCCGTGTCCCTCCCATGCTCTGAGCCCCGTGTCCCTCCTGTGCTCTGAGCCCCGTGTCTCTCCTGCGCTCTGAGCCCCGTATCCCTCCCGTGCTCTGAGCCAGCCTGTGTCCCTCCCGCGCTCTGAGCCCTGTGTCCCTCCCGCGCTCTGAGCCCCGTGTCCCTCCCGCGCTCTGAGCCCTGTGTCCCTCCCGCACTCTGAGCCCCGTGTCCCTCCCGCACTCTGAGCCCCGTGTCCCTCCCATGCTCTGAGCCCTGTGTCCCTCCCATGCTCTGAGCCCTGTGTCTCTCCTGCGCTCTGAGCCCCGTATCCCTCCCGCGCTCTGAGCCCTGTGTCCCTCCCGCGCTCTGAGCCCTGTGTCCCTCCCGCGCTCTGAGCCCCGTGTCCCTCCTGTGCTCTGAGCCCCGTGTCCCTCCTGCACTCTGAGCCCCGTGTCCCTCCCGCGCTCTGAGCCAGCCCGTGTCCCTCCCGCGCTCCCCTACCTGCGGCACCTTCCCATCCTGACACAGGAGCCTCATCTCGTTCTCCACGCGGTGCAGCCAGCCCTCGTTCTCCAGGAAGTGCTGCCCCACTTCCGACAGCCTTCTCCGGAGGTGCTGCTTGTGGGCGAGCAGGGAGGCCAGTCTCCGCTCGCGTTTGCAGGTGGCCTGCTGACACACACACACACGGAGCCGTCAGACCCACTTTTGCTTTCGAAGCAAAAATAACATGCATACAAACACGTGAAATGGTCAGCAGATATTTTCTAAACATTGAACTACACCCACCAAATGGACTAAGTTTATGATTCTCAATGTTTAAGTATAATTTCATTGACATAAAGGCAAGAAATAAGCCCTAAAATATGCAATCGCTTACTGTTTTTACAGGAGCCACAGATCAAAGGGGTTCACACCAGCAGAGGGCCCCTGGAAGTCTGGGATGCATATTCCTTCCTGGGAAAGTTTACTCACGACTGTTCTGAACTGGCTACTTAAACCCTTAATAAGCTGACCACAAGTGTGAGATTCGTACTGAAGGCTCGTTGGACCTGCCGCTCGTGAAACTTCCTGCGCGTTATAATAAATAATATAATAAAGCCGCTCAACTGAGCAGTGAAGGTCAGTCTGTCGCTTCACCGGGTCTAATGGGAAAATATTCCCAACAGCATCCTGGCAGCGAGGGAATTTTAAAAATCAGAATAGGTCACCTCGTTCAAATGAAAAATTGTAGTAAGCTGCACTGATCAAGTTAATGTTTCTTATGTTGTCTAGAGCTGTCAGCTAATGCAACTTGCCAAAACCAATACCGCACCAAGTACAGTAGGTAGCAGCCATTGCGTAATGACGCTTAAACAAACGCATAATACATAATGAATGTGGAAAGAGAGAACCACCTGGGGGTATATCACAAAGCAGTGTTATTGAGTCAGCGGGAGAAGTGCAGAAGAACCCGTCCAGAACTGGAACATGGACTGATTACTCTGTAAACGTATCCAGCTAACTCAGTAACCCTGCTTAGTGAGATAACCCCCAATGTGCGCCAAACAAGACATCTAGGTAGACTGCCAGCATAGCTAGCCTACAGCTAGTCGTAGCCTATAAATAGAAGCAAAGCTGCCTTCATTCAACTGAGCGCAATGCTGTAATGCAGTAAAAAGCACTGGAGTGAAAATAGGGTAATGAATGAGCAACACAAGCAGATTCACAGAAAGGTTCATTTATCTTCAGGTCTGTGAAGCCAACGACTCCGATCCATGGTCCTCTGGCTCAAACCTGAAAGCACCATGTTTGCGTTGGTCTTCCATTGAAAATAGCAACAGTTTAACCTCAATATCCCACTTGTTCTACACCAATCCAATCTCAATGCCATTGTGATGGCAGCGACTACAATGGCAATGGGGTCACCAACGACTGATTAGTGAAAAATCACTAACTACAATCACAACTTCTAAAAAATAACTCAATTTAAACTGATCCCAACCAAAGACCACTCATTCTGTCGGGAATTCAGATATATAGGTGCCTTTTATAATTTCATGACTGTTTAATTTCATTGGACCTCAAAAATCAAGATTTCGACAATGAATTGTCCATAGATTAACAAGGCTAACATGAATGAGGCTAATCTAAATTCTCAATAAACAAGAGACTATCACAGTCAGCGACGTTAATGCGTGTAGGTAGTAGCTAGATGACATTACATAGCACACAGATACTCACTGAACAAAAAAGGCAGTATTAATACCAGCTAGTTAACTAGCTAGCCTATAGTTAGGCTTTTCAAAGTAGTTTTTGTGAGGTACCTTGCTAGTTAGCTGACTGGCTGACAAGGGATATTAATATTTATATTTCGGCATGAGAGAATGTGGAATCTTACGAGCAAGATAATATATGCCAATGACGTGTTGATGGTAGACAACTGGCGTCTCCTGAAGATTTTACTGAAGAAATGCATTTCAGAAAGCGGAATTACTGTTGATATGGAAAACAATGACGATAACTTACTATACTTTTAAATCATAAATGCTTAATGCATGGTAGCTAGTTACTTAAGTCAGCTAGTGGGCCAAAAAGATTCTTTAATGTAACTTCTCAGTCAAGGGTTTTATTTTGAATGCATGTACACGCACTTCAGTGTCATTCCCAGTGGAACTGAAGTATGGTGAAAAGCGCAGGTCGAAGCCGGATTTTACTGGTTTAGCTAGGTTGCGGAAAGATGAACTCCCCGCTCTGCGGTGCTGCCGCACCCCACCTTCACGGCCTTGTCTTGGGCGCAGAGCAGCTGGATCTGACGGTGGCACTCCTCCCTGTGGGCCTGCCGCAGGGCGTTCTCCTTCAGCTGCCGCTCCAGAATCAGCTGCTCCTTCCGGATCTGCGCCCGGCTCGCAAACAAGCGCTGGAGGACCTCTTCCATCCTGTCAACGTGGAGATGCTTCCACTGAGTTATCCACATTCGGTTATACACAAAGGGCTGCTGGTCACTCTCAAAATTAACCATCAGCACTCAACCGGTACGGTAACCTACGGTAACCACGCGAAACATGAACCGGTGCAAAACTTCATCCTGACTGGCAGCTACAGCTCTTTAAGGTTTTGAAATCATACCAAAAATCTGACTGTCACTGGTAATAAGTCCCAGACACATTTGTCAGGACACAGTTGGACAGCTGGTCACTTAATTTCAATTATACATTTTTTTATTGTATTTTTATTGACAATACAATTGCATCTTAAATTTTGTAATTGTATTTTCAATTCAAAAGATGTTCCTTTTCAGCCTCAGTTTGAGACCGGGAATATCACGTACAGGTAGATATGTAGATCATGCATCGACAACACCAGATCCATTTTCTTTAAACCCATGATAAACCGAAGACATACACTTGTTAAGCAATGGGCAGGCATTTTTTTCTTTTAAATTTTTTCCAGATTTTTCCCTTTTTCTCCCAATTTGGTAGCCAATTGTACCTCGTCTGATTCAATTGGAGGTAGTCGTATTAGATGTACCGCCCGTACCCCGTCCCTCGGCGGCCCGAATGAGAGCGACACACCTTCTTCAAGCCGTCTCGTCTCGTGCCCGTTGCCGTGATTCCGAGGCGCCCAAGGTGCTTATTGTGCGGCGATCTAATAACCCTGCCAAGTCCCTCCCTCTGGAGCAGCGAGCCAATTATTGCTGCCCCACGTGAGCCGGCCAAACTTGGCTTTTGGCAGGACCGAGAATCGAACCCCGGTCCCCGGTGTGCAACTGCAGCAAACTGCAACCGCAAGTCCACTGTGTCTTAGCCTGTTGCGCCACCGCGGCTCACGCAGGCATTTTAATAGAGCCATTTAATGGGCAATTGCCATTGTGTACAGCACTGAAGTCATTATAGACACAGGCTATT
Organism: Conger conger; assembly: GCF_963514075.1. NCBI lineage: Eukaryota > Metazoa > Chordata > Actinopteri > Anguilliformes > Congridae > Conger > Conger conger. The sequence goes on along the minus strand of NC_083765.1, from coordinate 64,067,279 downwards.
ACAACCAAATTAATGCAAACATCCAAATTGACACCTTTACAAGCAGAAATGCTAATGGCCTTTTTTTTTTTTTTTTGTCTTAGGTTATTTGGACACTGCACACAAGATTATTATTTCTTAATCACTGTCATATTTCCACCCTGGTCAACGTATCATGTAGCCTGTAATTCAGTGAAAGGAAAGTGCACGGGTGTAATTATGATGAATGACGCACAGCACGCAGCCTGTAAATCGTGCTATCGTGCTAGCGGCCGGCTCAGTCACGCGGGCGGGAGACGTGCTCCTAGAGGCCGCGGCAGTGGCAGGTGTCTGAGGTTTTAGCAATGGGAGGAGCCCCCGGCCCCCACCCGCCCGCCCGAGTTGTGAATTCTGAGGTGGGTGAATGAATGGCGTGGGAGGAAGAGCCATTCAGCTGCACAGAGTCACAGCTGCCCTTGCAGATCTGTCCAGAACAAGTGCCATTTCATTCCCAATGAAAGCTGACTAGAGCGCTCGCCTCCTGTTATTCTCCATAAATGCAGCTTTTCAAAATCTCTTCAGTCAGGTAAGCAGCATTTAAAAAAAATTTTTAAATGAAAGGTTTAGCTCCTTACAATACGACAAAGGCTACGACTGCAATGAATCTGACCTTTGAACTTTGGGCATGGGAAGAAATGTGACAGACGTGCAAATATATTGATAAAATAAGCAGCTTCACGAGAACATCCTTTCAACAGGGACTGAGATCAAATTCTATTTCAAGTCAACAGGCAAGAGGATTGACTCCCCGTTCAAGTGGAAGCGAGTTCTCTTTCAGCGTCCACCCACTTCCAAATATTAACTGAGCACCAACCTATTCAGAATGAGATGAGCCACACAAAGCTGTGTGCGCACCAGACCAGTTAAGCTTTTACCATCTTTAAAATGTACATTTTTATTGGACTATTTTGACTAATGATAATGGTGGGAAGCTTTTGGGGATGCTGTTTCAGATAAATTGGGGATTACCAGTGAATGAAAATGGTCAGATTAAAAAAATAAAAAAGGAGACAAAGAAAAAGCCATTCATTCCACAGTTCATCTTGCCATACTTCAGACAGAAACAAAACAATACACACCAATTCAACAGCAGAATGCTGACTTGAGATGCATTCCTATTAATCCAGCTCAACTTGGTTTTTGGTTTGGCACAAGGTAATGGCACAAGACACAGTGCGCTAGGGCACGTTCAGGCCTCAGGACCTGGAGGGCCACTGTGGTTCTGTGGAGCTGTGCACATTTTCTGAATCTAAACGTTTTACAGGGTTCTCCCCAAAGAGTGCAGCAGCAGGGAACCACTCAGTGCCCTCAACTGTAGCAGCAGCCTGTGTCACCGGTATGTCCTCGTCCCTGCTTCAAAACAGCCGCTGTATTTCTGCTCCTGATATCTTATGAAGCTGTGTAGGCTACCCACCTCATCAACTCAATCACATGCTTTTAGCACACAACTGGTTTCTATGTGTTGGTCATTTGGTTGCCGAATAGCGTAACCTACTCATTCTCACTTGAAAATGGCACAAACTGCCTATATTTCTTTACAGGTGTCAATTTTGTAGGTTTTTAAGAACACGGTTATTTTAAGGTAAGATATTTAAGTAAAGTGGAAGGTGGAGGGTATTGCACTCAGTGCTGCAATAACTTACAGTTTCACACGTCTGAACGTCATGGCAGAGCCGTAATGGCCGAAAGGAAGAACGCCCCACACCAGCATGGAAACCGACTCGGCTAGACTTCATATATATATATATATATATATATATATATATATATATATATATATAATATCTTTTACATTTAAAGTTGTGACCTGTAATGGCTTTAAAGGAGAGGTGAATATTTCAACATTCCAGACCTGCAATCATCTCATTTTTGCTCAAAATCAAATCCGGTCCTGTAAAGCTGAGAGCAGCGTAACCAGGCCCCCTCACAGCGTGAAGTCACACTCCAAGACTACTTTGATCACAGGCTTAGACAATTCCTGCTTCTTCATCATGGTTGTTGGAAGGATTTTTAATGTGCTTTTAATGCCCTCCCCCTTACCTTTATTTTCTAGTGCCTAAAACGAGACTGGATTGGAGTCTTCCTTATTTAAACACACTGGTCTCAAAGGACCAGTGGTGACAAAATCATTGTTTATTTTGCATTTTATGTGAGCTAAGAAATATCTATATGATTATAATTGCAATAAAACTGCATTGACCAGTATGTTAATTACAGCTATGTGCGTTTTAATGGCCACATTACGAATCACCCTTCTGCCATTCTGGCAAGGGAGCGGGATGACTCACCTCTCAAAGTCAGCTTGCGTCTTGGCGGAAGCAGAAGCAGGCTTTGCGTGCGTGTCTGGAGCTTCAGTCTCTCTGTCCTCATACCCTTTCAACTTCTGTTTCAGAGCCATTATCTGAACAAAACAAAAATCACCATAATCTCATCAATAGGTCTGAAACATGATGATCACGGTATTGTATTACAAGGCAGAATATTTGAACAAAAGCAGTGATTTAACTCCAAGATTGAAAAAAAATGGGGGAAAAAAAGCTGATCAAATATTTTTACTGTGGAGGATAAAAAGGGCTCAGCCTAAAATGTAGCACACGCCTGTCCCCAGCTCAACACGCCTTAACACACCTGTCCCCAGTTTAACACGCCTGTCCCCACCTTAACACGCCTGTCCCCCGTTTAACACCTTAACACACCTGTCCCCAGCTCAACACGCCTGTCCCCACTTTAACACGCCTGTCCCCACTTTAATACGCCTGTCCCCAGCTCAACACGCCTGTCCCCAGCTCAACACGCCTGTCCCCAGCTCAACACGCCTGACCCCAGCTTAACACGCCTGTCCCCAGTTTAACATGCCGGTCCCCAGCTCAACATGCCTTAACACGCCTGTCCCCAGCTCAACACGCCTTAACACGCCTGTCCCCAGCTTAACACGCCTGTCCCCAGTTTAACATGCCGGTCCCCAGCTCAACATGCCTTAACACACCTGTCCCCAGCTCAACACGCCTTAACACGCCTGTCCCCAGCTTAACACGCCTGTCCCCAGTTTAACACACCTTAACACGCCTGTCCCCAGCTCAACACGCCTGTCCCCAGTTTAACACGCCTTAACATGCCTGTCCCAAGCTCAACACGCCTTAACACGCCTGTCCCCAGCTCAACACGCCTTAACACGCCTGCCCCCAGCTCAACACGCCTTAACACGCCTATCCCCAGCTCGACACGCCTGTCCCCAGCTCAACACACCTTAACACGCCTGTCCTCAGTTTAACACGCCTGTCCCCCGTTTAACATACCTTAACACGCCTGTCCCCAGCCCAACACGCCTGTCCCCACCTTAACACACCTTAACACGCCTGTCCCCAGCTCAATACGCCTGACCCCACTTTAACACGCCTGTCCCCAGCTCAACACGCCTGTCCCCAGCTCAACAAGCCTGTCCCCAGCTTAACACGCCTGTCCCCAGTTTAACATGCCGGTCCCCAGCTCAACATGCCTTAACACGCCTGTCCCCAGCTCAACACGCCTTAACACACCTGTCCCCAGCTCAACACGCCTTAACACGCCTATCCCCAGCTCGACACGCCTGTCCCCAGCTTAACACGCCTGTCCCCCGTTTAACACACCTTAACACGCCTGTCCCCAGCTCAACACGCCTGTCCCCAGTTTAACACGCCTTAACATGCCTGTCCCAAGCTCAACACGCCTTAACACGCCTGTCCCCAGCTCAACACGCCTTACCACGCCTGCCCCCAGCTCAACACGCCTTAACACGCCTATCCCCAGCTCGACACGCCTGTCCCCAGCTCAACACGCCTTAACACGCATGTCCCCAGCTCAACACGCCTGTCCCCAGCTTAACACGCCTGTCCCCAGTTCAACACGCCTTAACACGCCTGTCCCCAGCTTAACACGTCTGTCCCCAGCTCAACACGCCTTAACACGCCTGTCCCCAGCTTAACACACCTTAACACACCTGTCCCCAGCTTAACACGCCTGCCCCCAGCTCAACACGCCTGCCCCCAGCTCAACACGCCTGCCCCCAGCTCAACACGCCTGCCCCCAGCTCAACACGCCTGCCCCCAGCTCAACACGCCTTAACACGCCTGCCCCCAGCTCAACACGCCTGCCCCCAGCTCAACACGCCTTAACACGCCTGTCCCCAGCTTAACACGCCTTAAGGGATTTAAGGGATCCAGAAGATATTTTATTCAGGACCACAAGTATCTATTTAAACACAATCATCATTTGGCCTGACTCACATTGTCCATACAGAAAAATACATGATTACCATGTCCTTGAGCAACACAGCTGCCGCTGTGGGTGTTGACATGACTAAAAGCTAAAAGTCCTGTTCACATTTGGGGTGCGACTGAGGGGGTATAACAAGGAAGGCGTTCCCAGGCATGAGCCGGTCCTGGGGGCCCCTAGAAGAGGTGTTTTGGGCGAGGCGGGGGGGAATCTGTCCTTGTCATTCTCCACTAGTGCACACGACTGGAAACCGGTGTGAAACCGAATTAGAACATGGCAACAGTATGGATGTTTTTATTAAACAGCATCAAGTCATAATTTCAATTCTGCCATACTTACTGAAATAAGTCAAACACATAGCCATGCAACTTGCATGAGCATCACAGACAGGATCGGTACAGAGCGGGGCATCACAGACAGGATCGGTACAGAGCGGAGCATCACAGACAGGATCGGTACAAAGCGGAGCATCACAGACAGGATCGGTACAAAGCGGAGCATCACAGACAGGATCGGTACAAAGCGGAGCATCACAGACAGGATCGGTACAAAGCGGAGCATCACAGACAGGATCGGCACAAAGCGGAGCATCACAGACAGGATCGGTACAGAGGAGTGGAGCTCAGTGCTCAAGTTGTAATCATCTTTACATGGGCAGGACTGCTGAAAACCAGCAGTCGCTCTAAAAACTGAGCAACAAATGAGAGTGACCACTTTCATGTAATTCACTGAGTGAATGTTCAGCCAGACGATAGTAAAGAGCAACATTCAGAGACTGCAGCAGAGTGGGCTTTTCTAAAACCACTGATGGAGCTACGAATCTAAGACTGAAACGTATCACTTCACATCAGTGGCACAGGACCGATATTCCCTTTCACACAAAGCATTTTACAAAGCGGGTGAAAGTCTCACTTGCATCGATCGTGACAAGAAGCAAAATTATGTTAAATATAAAATCTCCATCCCGTGGGTAGTGAATGTGCCAACAGTAAAGAAATCCAATCATATCACTCCTGGACTCTGGAAATCTTATGTGAACAGGAAGTCGAAAATCATAATGAAGAGGTCTGTTGGGAATTAATGATTAAATTCAAAATTGCCCATTTCATTGGAAAAGGAAGCACTCCCCATTATATTAGAATTTCTCATTTCATACGTCAAATGTAATGGTTACACTCATTTGTTCACATCCTGTCGTGAACAAATAAATGTATAAACAAGAAATTAATTTGAGTGTTCCCGAAATTCCAATAACCTCTTGAAAAAGCACAATGCCCCGAATCAGAAACTTGCATCATAAACCACCACTCATCATAAACCACCACTCATCATTGTCTGAGGAGTGCATATTATATGAAAAATGAAATGAAGACCTTGAAACATTACCTCTGCTCGTTGCTTCTCACATATCACCGCATACTGACTGATGTGACTGTCGAGACTGACCACATTGCTCTTCAGCTAGAGAAAAAAATAATTATGTTAAATACTGTTAAATTAAACCTGAACTTAAATTTGCCACAATTATTGATACACATATGAAGGAAACAGCCACTTAGTCAATGCAAGAGGCAAGAGATGAACATGAATTAAAACATTATATGTATATATATAGATTTTTTTAGTTGTGCTTACAGCAGACTTGATCTCTTTGGCCCGGTTTGCATATTTCAGGGTGTTGTAGGTGTCGTCGTAAGACAGGGACGACGGGCTAACGTTGGCAATCATGATGGTTCGGCAGTTTCCTCCCAGCGAATCTTTCAGCAGCCGAGTCAGCTTGCTGTCCCTGTATGGCACGTGGGCCTTTTTGCTCTGTGAAAAAACAAAAACAAAAAAATTATAACAATACTTAGGAGCCCTCACCAACAGTTCATACCAGATATTCTACTACATCTATAAAGGGATCATTAGATAGTGTGTCCTGCAACCTTCTGTCTTCAACTAAGAAGAACCACTGCATTTTAAGTGCTGAATTTCAACCTAGAGAGCCCCGTCAGCATGAGACTATGATTTATTCAAAGTAGAAAAATACATGGTGTATATTAAAACAACCACACCCTCCCCAGGACGCATCTCATGACCTGGTCACACAGTACAGCCAAGGCACGATGCCAGTCAGGCCAACAGCCAGGTTATACTTTGGACCATGTGATAAACCCAAGAACATTTTGAATGGCCACAATGAAACGTGAAGATGTCCAGAACTGTAAACTAGTCATGAATTCAGTCAGTCATATTAAAATAATTATTGTACAACACAAACAATTACAGATTAAAAGGTGAATTGCTTTATAAACATGGCAGCTACATACAATAACGTGAATATGAATCTATAGGTTATGTAAAACACACAGGTTGAATTAGCTAAGCGGGGTGAATTTGATCCTTTAACCAAAGATCTAGATTTAGATGAATAAATTGAGAAAACCACATTTTATTCATGCAAGTCTCCTGCACAAAAATACAGTGGAAAAAAATGACAGAAATGTTGGATATTTACCCCTTAAATATCACCCCTTTTCTTGACACAAGCCTGAAATTGACATACCCCAAATAAAATGGTTACTATTCTTGAACCCTTTTGACTACAGGCATAAACCTGGTCTCTTCTGAAAGGTAACCCTTTGGGGTTTGTTTTCCCAGAGTCAGAATTACTCCAAATATTACTAAAACAAAGTTACAGAAGCTTGTACGTGAGCTCATGATGTATTGAACGCCAATACAAAATTTAGATAATTATGCAACAGCAAAACTGACAGCAATGATAATTCCTCCAGAGAAACTAAGTAAATGGAAACTATTATGCATTTGGTCCGCTGGACGCTTGCCGTGAAAAGGACACTGGCATTACCATATTTCTATTTTACTACACCATTAAGTCAAACAAAACAGGTAAAGTATTCACAGCTTTTCATGAAGCAAGGCGCTGGCATGTTATTTACCTGTTGAGAGTTCACAGGCCACAATTCTTATCCTGGCAAGCGGTTTATAAAAGGTCATAGATCACAATATGGGAGACCACAAGCGACACAGTCTTCACCATATTCACAAAGACTGCATGGCTGGTCCACCAGAGACCTATTGATGGTGCTTATATATCTGAATATCAACCATGCCAAGACTCCCATTTCGTATGTGGTGCAAATGTGGTTACCATTAGGGATGAAATCATTTTCTCTTGTGGCAGTTAAGACCTTTCAGCGAAAAATGTTTGCTCAACAATTAATTTAATGAAAGTACAATCTACAATGAAAGCGAGCGGTCGGGAAAAAATGTAGAGCCTAATTTCTGGTGATGAGTCAATACTAAAATAAGAAAAGACAAATGACATCTGAATCCAGCTAAAATGGAAAAAGCAAGAAATGAGTAGAGTGGGTTCATGGGCATTATTTCTGGGCCCGCCCTGTGTACGCTCTGTGTACGCCCTGTGCACGCCCTGTGTACGTTCTGTGTACGCCCTGTGTACGCCCTGCGGCGGCCCTGTGTCGGCCCTGTGTACGCCCTGTGCACGCCCTGTGCACGCTCTGTGCACGCTCTGTGTACGCCCTGTGCACGCCCTGTGTACGCTCTGTGCACGCTCTGTGTACACTCTGTGTACGCCCTGTGTACGCCCTGTGTCGGCCCTGTGTATGCTCTGTGCACGCCCTGCGTACGCTCTGCGTACGCCCTGTGTTGGCCCTGTGTACACCCTGTGTACGCCCTGTGTCGGCCGTTTGAAAGCCTCTGTGATACGCAAGCTGAGGCCCTTCAGAGGAGAGCGCTGCAACTTTGTAGATTCTTTTTTTTTTTTTTGCTCAAAAATCACTAGAAGGAAACAAAATGTTTATCCCCCTTTCATGACTCCTATGATTACTGTCCTCTACATCACAAACAGTGAATAAAGTCCCTGCTGCAGCAGTATGAACATTAACCCTGGTCGGTCACTGTTGGAAACTCAAGGCCATGTAAACTGCCCCCAGCCTATCAACGATTATAAGGTTTAATATGAAAATCTTAACTTAATTATGATATATTTGTCAGACAGGGACAGTGGAGTGTTGGACAGGACAGAGAAGCAGTCCTCTTACCTTCAGAGCTCAGCAGACAGCCTCTGGCAGCACTGCTGTAACCACTGGCCCAGAACTGATCAGTACATTTCTCTACCACTTAAATAGGACATCACAGCAAATGGGACTATTGTAGCTTGAGAATATGATAATAAAATAAAGACAATATGACCCAAGTCATACTGCTGGAGCTTCAGTATTCCTGACTGGACAGATCTTGCTGATCTGTGACATGCTCCACAATGCCACACTCTTCTAGCTCTCGCACCTGTTCTTCTGAGTGCAGCAAAGCTACATATCCCAACACGCTGGCTTAATGTTATTCACAGCTGATTTCTGAGGGAAGGTTAGGATATGTAAAACAAATAATCTATAGTTTCCATTTTTGAAACGTACTGGTCCAAGCGAACCATCAAAAATCTTCATTGGAAGACTGGGCATAGGACGATGTGAAGCCATGCTCTTGGAAGAATCCTGACTAACACACCATCCCGGATTCTCTCTGATGGTGTGGACGGTTCAGTCATTTCTCTCTGATGCTGTGGACGGTTCGTCATTCCTGCTGTTGAGCTCGTCATAACTGGTACAGCTATCTCAGCTACGGCTCTGTGATGGACCAATCCAGAATAAGAACACTTTGTTGATAAAGGTTGATATTTACAAATTAAACGTAGTACTTAAATACATTTTGAGTAAATTCTCAATGAGCTGCCTTTAATCTTTTTGTCATTTGGTAAATTAGCATTGTTTAGTATGACATATTTATTTTGAGTGCACTCACCAAGTGGTGACTGACAAAGATCAGACAAACATTTGGCAGAAAGCAAACAATTGCTGAAACAAAAATGATCTATTCAGTCTTGGCTTGTCAGATAGTCATTTTTCATTTTGACCCAAGTAAGCGTATCAATGTCTGTCTGCGGCCAATTCCAGGGTGAAAATGACATGGAAGAATGACGTGGGCTTGCAAGGTTTTTTTTGGGTTTTTTTTTTAAAAAAGAGACAAGCAATTTTCTCAGGTCCGTTTTCATTTTCAATAATTTTACCCAATGTCCCCAGCATGCTTTCTAGGCAAAGGACCCTACCGTTTTGTCAATCACCTTGAGCAACTTTAATCCGATGTGAATTGACATTTGTTTTTCACAGAATTCCAACACTTCGCAGCAAAACATTTGAACAACCAATGAGATGGCTTTTCATTTTTAATGACATGGAGCCGGCAATGCCTCAAGTGGCCAGCAATGATGCCTTCGTATGGGGCAGGGGGGTTGCCATGTCCAAATGCAAGCATATTCCACCTGGGAAAACTAAGGGGGGGAAGAGGGAGAAACATTACCTGCAAATGTACTACCAATTAAATCCAATATCCACAGAAATACAAAAAAAAAAAAAAAGACGTGTTTTAGTGCATTCCGTACATCAACTTTGAACGTACATTGTACGACTGCTTTGTGGTGTTACTGTAACCCCATGTTACCTTCTCTGTGTGAGAAGATGCTTCGGTGCCGGAATCAAAAGACAATGGGAACATAATGACCCGCGTAACCTAATCTTTGCTTGACTAAGAGGACACCCATAAATGTTCACACCTTGAGATGTTCACACCCACAATAAAGACCACAACAGAGATCACAACATCTTAATCTACAGTTTCCAAACGCATGGAAGGGCTCAGTGTAGAGAAATTAAACTCACTTATTGTGTGCAATAAGCCAAAAATAACAGATGCATGTGTGAAGAAAATATAGCTGTTGACATTGCGCTATAGTTTAGCAAAGTCGACATTCAGAGTTTAATGGAATATGTCCAAATGAAGGCATTCTTTGTGACAAAAGGCCAAGACTAACCCAGTTCTCAGAATGAAACAAGGAATGAAAAAACACTGTAGAGGCTACTTTCTTAAGATCACACTTAAGAAAAACCAGTTTACTAAAGGTGCAATAGTTAATTTCTGACTTCTAACAGTCAAGAGAGGAATAGCAGCAACAAACCACAAAACTGTTTATCCCTCCCCCTTCTCTGTGAACGCGCTGACGTTGAAACACCATTGGCTGTGGCAATTAGAACCAATTTTCAACCAATGAGCTCAAATTATTGTACAGCTATACAATGTTTTGTTAGAGTGTTGGGCTGTATATTTTGTAACCCGATTTTAAGGACTATTAACACAGGCAGAGGGTAAGTCAACATGTCAGGGAGCCTTTTTCAATAGTAGGAAGGGATTTACAATGGTCTAGTAACAACGTTTTAACACAAAAATCTTACCTATTGTACCTTTAAAGTATTTTAACTGCCTGCCAAGAAAGGATGGAGAAGGAGCTGAAGCACTGAGAGAGTTCTCATAACATGTATGCAATCATATTAAGTACTGCAAAGAATTGGCAGTATTGCAAAGTCTTGAAATCACACGGCATTGCTAACAGGAGACAGGTAGAGGGGCCAACAGCTATCATTCCCTACAGTAGTGCGGCAGGGATCACATTACTGGACAGAGATGGCACCTTCAGACAGCATTTACTAAATGTGAGTGGCCTGCTTGTGGCTTCCCTTGGGACGGCTGTAAGCGGAGACGACTCTGGGTGAATGTATACGACAGACACGATGACTCTGGGTGAATGTATACGACAGACACGATGACTCTGGGTGAATGTATACGACAGACACGATGACTCTGGGTGAATGTATACGACAGACACGATGACTCTGGGTGAATGTATACGACAGACACGATGACTCTGGGTGAATGTATACGACAGACACGATGACTCTGGGTGAATGTATACGACAGACACAATGACTCTGGGTGAATGTATACGACAGACACGATGACTCTGGGTGAATGTATACGACAGACACGATGACTCTGGGTGAATGTATACGACAGACACGATGACTCTGGGTGAATGTATACGACAGACACGATGACTCTGGGTGAATGTATATGACAGACACGATGACTCTGGGTGAATGTATACGACAGACACGATGACTCTGGGTGAATGTATACGACAGACACGATGACTCTGGGTGAATGTATACGACAGACACGATGACTCTGGGTGAATGTATACGACAGACACGATGACTCTGGGTGAATGTATACGACAGACACGATGACTCTGGGTGAATGTATACGACAGACACGATGACTCTGGGTGAATGTATACGACAGACACGATGACTCTGGGTGAATGTATACGACAGACACGATGACTCTGGGTGAATGTATACGACAGACACGATGACTCTGGGTGAATGTATACGACAGACACGATGACTCTGGGTGAATGTATACGACAGACACGATGACTCTGGGTGAATGTATACGACAGACACGATGACTCTGGGTGAATGTATACGACAGACACGATGACTCTGGGTGAATGTATACGACAGACACGATGACTCTGGGTGAATGTATACGACAGACACGATCCCCGCGCACACGGCCGGGCCACGCAGCAGAAAGCACTCAGTTCACCGCAGGGCCCCAGCCCACCAAGAACAAACCCAATGAGATGAATGAGCAAACCATGTTAGTAACATCACAGAAAAGAAACCAAACTAAATATTAGAGGACTATATTTTGATATCCTCTTAATTATGAGGTGCCGATTTGGTCATAGGCTACATAGCCTATTTAAATGGAATGAATGCAACGTTTCATAGCTCCGCCATTGTTTATTATAAGATCCATGTCATCTTTAGTTTCAGGGTAGCACCTTTTAAAAGTGCCATCTTCCTGGAAGCTTACTAGGAACATCCATCCATCCATCCATTATCTTAACCCGCTTATCCTGATCAGGGTCGCAGGGGGCTGGAGCCTATCCCAGCATACATTGGGCGAAAGGCAGGAATACACCCTGGACAGGTCGCCAGTCTATCGCAGGGCACACACACCATTCACTCACACACTCATACCTACGGGCAATTTAGACTCTCCAATCAGCCTAACGTGCATGTCTTTGGACTGTGGGAGGAAACCGGAGTACCCGGAGGAAACCCACGCAGACACGGGGAGAACATGCAAACTCCGCACAGAGAGGCCCCGGTCAACGGGGATTCGAACCCAGGACCTCCTTGCTGTGAGGCGGCAGTGCTACCCACTGCACCATCCGTGCCGCCCTTACTAGGAACATAAAACTTAAAACTCAACAGGCTCCTCGCGACTTACTCCTCGACTCTGTGCCAGTTACCCTGGATCTACTGCACCAGTTACCCTCCACACAGTGCACCAGTTACCCTGGATCCACTGCGCCAGTTACCCTCCACACACTGCGCTGGTTATCATCCTGGACAGCCCCTGCGCTGTTCTTGACAGACTTTTGACTGAAATCAGCACCTCATACTTCACTTGCAGTAGTTAAGGGGGGGTTTGAACGGCAGAAAATGGTGGAATGTGCTCTTAATAGGGCCGGAGACGGTACACTGAGTACAGAGAGTACACTGAGTACAGAGAGTACAGAGAGTACACTGAGTACACTGAGTACACTGAGTACACCGAGTACACCGAGTACACCGAGTACAGAGAGTACACTGAGTACACTGAGTACAGAGAGTACAGAGAGTACAGAGAGTACAGAGAGTACAGAGAGTGCAGAGAGTGCAGAGAGTACAGAGAGTACAGAGAGTACAGAGAGTACAGTGAGTACAGAGAGTACAGGAGGCAGCCCTGATCAGCGCAGACGCTCTGCAGACAGTCTGCGCAGTAACACCCAGAGGGGCCTCGGATCGGAGGGACATCTTTTATATCTTTTTTAACAATGACACTGGGCTAGAAAATAAAAACAAAAATAGGGGGTATGGGGTGTGGAGGGAGAGAAGAAAAATCCACCAATCAGAATGGCTAGTTTCAGATCAGATTTTCCAACGATTACTTACTGATTTATCTGCACATGCTTTTAAATACTGTGGCTTTTGAATAATTTTAAATTGGACGTGACCACAGCCGCTCAGGGGAATGCACTGATAACAGCAGGAATGAATGCACTGATAACAGCAGGAATGAATGCACTGATAACAGCAGAATTAATGTACTGATAACAGCAGGAATGAATGCACTGATAACAGCAGAATGAATGCACTGATAACAGCAGAATGAATGCACTGATAACAGCAGGAATGAATGCACTGATAACAGCAGAATGAATGCACTGATAACAGCAGAATGAATGCACTGATAACAGCAGGAATGAATGCACTGATAACAGCAGGAATGAATGCACTGATAACAGCAGAATGAAGGCACTGATAACAGCAGAATGAAGGCACTGATAACAGCAGAATGAATGTACTGATAACAGCAGGAATGAATGCACTGATAACAGCAGAATGAATGCACTGATAACAGCAGGAATTAATGCACTGATAACAGCAGAATGAATATACTGATAACAGCAGAATGAATGTACTGATAACAGCAGGAATGAATGCACTGATAACAGCAGAATGAATGCACTGATAACAGCAGAATGAATGCACTGATAACCGCAGAATGAATGCACTGATAACAGCAGGAATGAATGCACTGATAACAGCAGGATGAATGCACTGATAACAGCAGGAATGAATGTACTGATAACAGCAGGAATTAATGCACTGATAACAGCAGGAATGAATGCACTGATAACAGCAGGAATGGAATGAATGCACTGATAACAGCAGGATGAATGCACTGATAACAGCAGGAATGAATGTACTGATAACAGCAGGAATTAATGCACTGATAACAGCAGGAATGAATGCACTGATAACAGCAGGAATGGAATTAATGCACTGATAACAGCAGGAATTAATGCACTGTTGCTATTTTCAGTGGCTCATTCAGGAACAGAATACTACGTAAAAAAAAAAAAAAAAAAAAACTGAAAACTGATACATTAAAAAGCAGATATATTCACAGTTTTGTATCACAATGTGTGAAAGCGCACCATCACTATCCAGTGTTATGTCCCCTGCTATACCTCCACCTTTGTCGAGCGCCAGTCTCTCGTAGGAAGCTCCGTATTTGTCCATGACCTCCGGCTGTCTTCCCATTCACAAGCTCTCTCATTGTATCAAATGCATACTAATTATTTAAAACCTCTATGTGCTGCCAGTAGGGAAAACAACAGTAAACAGAAACTCACATACAAACACTGACAGACAAACTGCCCTACCCTTCATGATGAACAACCCACTTCATGCTCTGAAATTTTTGCCATCAGGCAGTTATTCCCCCACCCATAGTTCTGTCCTAGCTTAAGATGACAAACTCAAACATCTGCTGTGCGACCCAGTCACCTGCCTTTCTATTACACATGTTCTGATGTGCTGCTGCCTATAGCAAGCAAGATGCCTTTACTGTACTGTATAATACATATAATCTAATCTCTTTATCCTGATTTATTTTTTCCAGAATTAAATTGTGACGCATGCAGCCAGGTACTACAGGGAGACCCTCAAAATAGCTCCATTAATTAATATTTAATATTTTTAGTTTACACAGAACAAGCTTCATTCGAATGGTCCTGAGGGATAATTTTTTTAAGGAAAACACACCTGATCTTTCTAGGCTCTTGCAAAGGCGATTTTAATACTGAAACATGATCTTAAAAAAACAGCCTGTTTTGGGATTGTTACACAGGGGTTTCAGGACCACTGCAGTGAACAGAACGATTGTCATAATTCAGTAAGATTCAAAATATAAAATGTACATTTTGACTAAGGGCATTTAGCAGATCCCATTTTACTGTAAATGCGACAATCGTTTAAAAAAATAAAAAAGGCAGGGGGAGCTGCTCGGTTCTCCATGGGCCTGTGCCCGGCGGGTAATCCGGACCAGCCAGCGCCCTCTACGGCCCAGTTCATTCTGGGCATAAGTGCCGTCTACGGCCCACATTAATTCTGGGCATAAGTGCCGTCTACAGCTCACAGTCATTCTGGGCATAAGTGCAGTCTACGGCTCACATTCATTCTGGGCATAAGTGCAGTCTACGGCTCACAGTCATTCTGGGCATAAGTGCCGTCTACGGCTCACATTCATTCTGGGCATAAGTGCAGTCTACGGCTCACATTCATTCTGGGCATAAGTGCAGTCTACGGCTCGCATTCATTCTGGGCATAAGTGCAGTCTACGGCTCACATTCATTCTGGGCATAAGCGCATAATATTTCCATAAGACACATTTCCCACAAACCCATGAGGAATTGTCTTCATCCATCCATCCATCATCACCCGCTTATCCGGAGTCGGGTCGCGGGGGCAGTAGGCAAAGCCGGGCATTCCAGGCATCCCTCTCCCCAGCAACGCATTCTAGCTCCTCCTGGGGGATCCCGAGGCGTTCCCTGGCCAGGAGAGATATATAATCTCTCCAGTGGGCTCTGGGTGTCCCTCGGGGTCTCCGCCCAGTTGGACGAGCCCGGAAAACCTCCAAAGGGAGGCGCCCGGGAGGCATCCTGATCAGATGCCCGAACCAACCTCAATCACCTCCTTTCGACGCGAAGGAGCAGCGGCTCTACTCCGAGCTCCCTCCGGATGTCCGAGCTCCTCACCCTATCTCTAAGGCTGAGCCCGGCCACCCTACGGAGGAAGCTCATTTCGGCCGCTTGTATACGCGATCTCGTTCTTTCGGTCACTACCCAAAGCTTGTGACCATAGGTGAGGGTTGGGACGTAGATCGACCAGTAAATCGAGAGCTGAGCCGGAAGGCGAACGGCAACGGCCCGCATTACTGCTGACGCTGCACCGATCCGCCTGTCGATCTCACGCTCCCTTCTACCCTCACTCATGAACAAGACCCCGAGATACTTGAACTCCTTCACTTGGGGCAAAGACTCGTTCCCAACCCGGAGGGAGCAATCCACCGTTTTCCGGCAGAGAACCATGGCCTCGGACTTGGAGGTGCTGACTCTCATCCCGGCCGTTTCACACTCGGCTGCAAACCGCTCCAGTGCGTGCTGAAGGTCACGGTCTGATGAAGCCAGCAGAACCACATCATCCGCAAAAAGCAGAGATGCGATTCTGAGGTCACCAAACCGGACACTCTCCTCACCTCGGCTGCGCCTTGAGATCCTGTCCATGAATACCACAAACAGGACCGGTGACAAGGGGCAACCTTGGCGGAGTCCAACACCCACCGGAAACGTGCTTGACTTTGTGCCGAGAATGCGGACACAGCTCTCACTTTGGTTATACAGGGACCTGATGACTCGTAACATCGGCCCCGGTACCCCATACTCCCTCAGTACACCCCACAGGGTGTCCGTCGAAAGCCTTCTCCAAGTCCACAAAGCACATGTGGACTGGATGGGCAAACTCCCATGACCCCGCCGCAACCCTGCCAAGGTAAAGAGCTGGTCCACTGTTCCACGGCCAGGACGGAAGCCACATTGCTCCTCCAGAATCCGAGGTTCGACCGTCGGTCAGAGCCTCCTTTCCAGTACCCTAGAGTAAGCTTTCCCAGTGAGGCTGAGGAATGTGATACCCCGGTAATTGGAGCACACCCTCCGGTCCCCCTTCTTGAAAATGGGGACCACCACCCCGGTCTGCCACTCTACAGGTACTGTCCCCGACCTCCACGCGACACTGAAGAGGCGTGTCAGCCAAGACAGCCCAACAATGTCCAGAGCCTTCAGCATCTCAGGGCGAGTCTCATCTACACCCGGCGACTTGCCACTGAGGAGCTTTTTGACTACCTCAGCAACTTCCGCCAGGGATATAGGTGCAGATTCCCCCGAGTCTTCAGGCTCTGCCTCTTCCACAGAGGACGTGTTGTTCGGGTTCAGGAGCTCTTCGAAGTGCTCTTTCCACCGCCCGACAATATCCCCAGTCCGGGTCAGCAGTTCTCCTCCCCTGCTGAAAACAGCCTGAGACAAGCCCTGCTTTCCCTTTCTGAGTCGTTGGATGGTTTGCGAGAACTTCCTCGAGGCCAACCGAAAGTCCTTCTCCATAGCCTCCCCGAACTCCTCCCCTGCCGAAGCCGCAGCCCTTCTGGCCACCCAGTACCTGTCTGCTGCTTCAGGGGACCCCCGGGCCAGCCAAGCCCGAAAGGCCTCCTTCTTCAGCTTGACGGCCTCCCTCACCGCTGGTGTCCACCTGCGGGTTCTTGGGTTGCCGCCCCGACAGGCACCGATGACGTTCTGGCCACAGCTCCTGCTTGCCGCCTCTGCAATGGAGGCTTTGAACATGGCCCACTCGGACTCCATGTCCCCAGCTTCCCCCGGGATGCGTGAGAAGTTCTTCCGGAGGTGGGAGTTGAAGACCTCGCGAACAGGGGCCTCCGCCAGACGTTCCCAGTTCACCCTCACTACACGTTTGGGTTTACCGGGTCTGTCAGGCAGCCTCCCCGGCCACTTGATCCAACTCACCACCAGGTGGTGATCAGTTGACAGTTCTGCGCCTCTCTTCACACGAGTTTCCAAGACATACTGCCGCAGGTCTGATGATACGACCACAAAGTCGATCATCGATCTTTGGCCTAAGGTGCTCTGGTACCAAGTACACTCATGAGCTACCCTATGCTCGAACATGGTGTTTGTTATCGACAATCCATGACCAGCACAGAAGTCCAATAACAAAACACCGCTTGGGTTCAGATCAGGCAGGCCGTTCCTCCCAATCACCCCTGACTAAAATGTAAAAATGTCCAGGTTTCTCCGTCATTGCCCACGTGAGCGCTGAAGTCGCCCAGCAGAACTATGGAGTCTCCGGGTGGAATTGTCTTCATGACAATGAAAAACTCTGGCAGGACCTGACACAAGCAGTTCACGGTCATCTCACTGCAGTGTGAACACCTCAGAAAGGGCAGCAATACCACCATTACCTGCCATGCAACCATTAAAGCTTCATTTACACTTTGCCGCACAACACTTTGGAAAGCGACTTGCGAATGCTGGATTTCATCCTGAAAAACAGTTGCAGGAGACTTTCGCACCTGCAGAATTTTGTTATGAGGCAGACGCCATCATACTTTGGTCTGCTGTGAAACTGAACAGCCAGAAGGAACACCTAAATTTGTTGTCATCCATATAGGCAGAGCGCTGCTCATGAGACAGAGAGCTCATGAGACAGAGAGCTCATGAGGCAGAGAGCTCATGAGGCAGAGAGCTCATGAGACAGAAAGCTCATGAGACAGAGAGCTCATGAGGCAGAGAGCTCATGAGACAGAGAGCTCATGAGACAGAGAGCTCATGAGGCAGAGCTCATGAGACAGAGCTCATGAGGCAGAGAGCTGCTCATGAGACAGAGAGCTCATGAGACAGAGAGCTCATGAGACAGAGAGCTCATGAGACAGAGAGCTCATGAGACAGAGAGCTCATGAGGCAGAGAGCTCATGAGGCAGAGAGAGCTCACTGAGCATGAAGCTCAAAATGAAGCGGTTTAATCATTATCATTTTGTTACACATTTATTTATTTTTGCTTTGTAGCTAGTTGTTGCGTAACACCTTCAAATTGTGGCAGCATAATTTCAAGCTTCTAAACTGGTCATCATAAAATTTTTGCACTAGCCTACAGGGAACTGTAAACATATGATAAAGCTAGGCTATCGGCATCATTCTTGTTTATCTAGTTTGCTTCTGTATTTTTCCATCAGGCATGAAAAAATGCAAATCATGAGTTTTGCAGTAGTTGCCAGTATGCTAGATGCACTGCATATTCAGTCTGAACTAGCCTATAAATTGCGAAAGCAGTCGTCAGGGAGTTAAGACGTAATTTAAAATCTAAACGCTAAGTAAACGTTACGCAAACTTAACTTAAATTTGTGCAACTGTCCGCCGCGATCAGGTGAGGAGACGTTACATCCAAGCTATCAAAAGCACCAACAGCATCCTGGATGGATTTATCATCACATAAAGTCACATTTCATTTTCAAAATAACAATCAGAGAGTTAGATTATTCGCATGAAAACCTCAGTAAAATGAGGTTTGCTACAGTAAAATGTACCTTAGTTTCACATAGGCTTGGCTTGTGTGTTTGCATTTTGAACTGCATTTGTGTTGCGGTATCAATGGGGGGGGTCGGAAATGTTGGGCTGTTGGTCATATAGTGTGTAGAGTGAAACCGGTCAGTACAAAAATCCGGCCTACATCCGCTGGAGCAATTGGTCATCATTATTTTTACAAACATCTTTAATAATCTTTTATAATCAGGACCTCAACAGCATGCATGACAGTAAGGCATGTAACACTTTCACAAGAGGCCTGTGGAAATCAGGGGTGAAAAACAGCATCCCTTCCAGCAATAACACAGTAACACAGTAACAGGATCAACACCACATCCTGGCAATAACACAGTAACAGGATCAACACCACATCCTGGCAATAACACAGCCGCAGGATCAACACCACATCCTGGCAATAACACAGTAACAGGATCAACACCACATCCTGGCAATAACATAGTCACAGGATCAACACCACATCCTGGCAATAACACAGCCGCAGGATCAACACCACATCCTGGCAATAACACAGTAACAGGATCAACACCACATCCTGGCAATAACACAGCCGCAGGATCAACACCACATCCTGGCAATAACACAGCCGCAGGATCAACACCACATCCTGGCAATAACACAGTAACAGGATCAACACCACATCCTGGCAATAACACAGCCGCAGGATCAACACCACATCCTGGCAATAACACAGCCGCAGGATCAACACCACATCCTGGCAATAACACAGTAACAGGATCAACACCACATCCTGGCAATAACACAGTAACAGGATCAACACCACATCCTGGCAATAACATAGTCACAGGATCAACACCACATCCTGGCAATAACACAGTAACAGGATCAACACCACATCCTGGCAATAACACAGTAACAGGATCAACACCACATCCTGGCAATAACACAGTAACAGTATCAACACCCATCCTGTAAACAGAATTACACACCAATTCAACAGTCAAATTGTGATGGAAATACCACATTAAAAGTTTTAATATCTTTTTTTTTTTTTTTTTTTTTTAAACAAACCTGCAGAGCAGAAACGCCTGTATTATGAGGGAAATGTGCTCTGCTTCAAACCATGGAAAATGCAGCAAGAAACAGACAAACAGCCTGTTGGTAGCTATGCAATTGGTCTATTTTTGTATTTATTAATAATAATAATAATAATTATTATTATTATGGTGTAAAATAGGCTTAGCATACACTTGGCTGTAATGGCTTGGCTATAGATTTTTTTCTTGCAAGAAAACTGTAGCAGCCTACTAAGGGCGGCCTGTAGCGTAGCGGTTAAGGTAAAGGACTGGGACACGCAAGGTCGGTAGTTCTAATCCCGGTGTAGCCACAATAAGATCCGCACAGCCGTTGGGCCCCTGAGCAAGGCCCTTAACCCTGCATGGCTCCAGGGGAGGATTGTCTCCTGCTTAGTCTAATCAACTGTACGTCGCTCTGGATAAGAGCGTCTGCCAAAATGCCAATAATGTACTTTCTTTCAACGATGGTCTTTTGTGATAATATGCAAATATTGCTGGGAAATACAGCTATATCGCCTATACTGTGGTTATTATTTATTAATGCCTATAGTATGCTTATTATTTATTAAGGCCTACAGTATGGCTTATGATTTATTAACACCTATAGTGTGATTATTTATTAAGGCCTACAGTATGGCTTATGATTTATTAACACCTATAGTGTGATTATTATTTATTAAGGCCTACAGTATTGCTTATGATTTATTAACACCTATAGTGTGATTTTTATTTATTAAGGCCTGCAGTATGCTTATGATTTATTAACACCTATAGTGTGATTATTATTTATTAAGGCCTACAGTATTGCTTATGATTTATTAACACCTATAGTGTGATTTTTATTTATTAAGGCCTACAGTATGCTTATGATTTATTAACACCTATAGTGTGATTATTATTTATTAAGGCCTGCAGTATGCTTATGATTTATTAACACCTATAGTGTGATTATTATTTATTAAGGCCTGCAGTATGCTTATGATTTATTAACACCTATAGTGTGATTTTTATTTATTAAGGCCTGCAGTATGCTTATGATTTATTAACACCTATAGTGTGATTATTACTTATTAAGGCCTGCAGTATGCTTATGATTTATTAACACCTATAGTGTGATTATAATTTATTATTCACATTGGAAATCGCGCACATCTGCTGGCAATGGAGAAGCTTAAATAATGACTGGTATACGACTGTATCTGAATATCGTCTGGAGTGTTGCTTTGTATTGGGGTGTGAACGTTGTAAGTTTAATATATTTAGTATGAAATGTATGGCTCTTGGTTTTAAATGCGTTTTAACAAGAAAACATATGGAGGGGGACACACCTCCACCCTCTTAGATTTCATAGCCTTGGGTCTCCCTCCACCTATGGGGGGTGGGGCGGGGTAGTTACGTTTCACACCAACAGTCCTGCATTCCTCAGCAGTGCGATAAAGCTGGCTTTTAGTACAGTTCAGTAAAGTCCATTTCAGTACAATTCATTCACAAAATTGCCATTTCATATTTTGAATAAAAATTTTGCTGAAATAATTAATTCCAGTTCAGGCTATTTTTCTAGAGACGTGTACTGTTGTTAAATCATTTACCACAGCTCATTCTAAATCACAGGATAAATTAAACCTGATAATACATCCTTGGAGCATAAAGGAAAACATGGTTCTTATTAGCACAGCTCAATTACTTCCGTCACCTGCTTTATTGCTTAGGAGAGCAACGTCCAAAAGTGTTTCTTTTGCAGCTTGTGCTTTAGATGGAAAACAGTTGAAAACAATGTCAGACCTTTCAAGCAGGGCAAGGGTTAACAACCATTTCAAGTGCTGCAATATTAAAACCATTAGACCGGGAACAAAAGTTGCCTTGCCTTTGCCAGTTATTCTGTCTGTCTTATGTTGGTCTTATTTCAGAAAACTCCAATTCCATTAACTAATGTTACAAAGAAATGCTCGGGAAGAAAAGGCAAGAAGAAATAATAAATGATTAACTCCATAACCTTTTTGGTTTGAAAATTGTGTTTTAACTTAAACATTTTAAATATAGGAAAGCAATTGAAAGAATAAATAATTTTTAAAAAAGGCAAAGCATGATATTTTTGCACACTGCTTCCGTGTTGTTCTTCTATACACAAAGGAGCAAAACCAACAGACTAAACCAAATCCTACCGAATTTGATCAACAACACAAATGGAAGGACAAGTCAGGAAAGTGCTGGAAACCTGCCCTGATGGCAGGCCACAGGTCCTCCTTTATCCTTCCACTGTGCGTCTAGCCATCAGCAGTCTTAAACACACTATTTCTCTGGCCTTTAAAAGAGCAGAATAAGACGCTGAATGAGCTGAGCAGAAAGAGGAGAAGTCATTTAAAACAACTCTGACTTAGCGAGGATACTGGCGGGAGGAAAGATGCCCGACGCAAGACGACACTGCAGAAATGCCGTAAACAACCTTTTTGTATTTTGGGGATCTCCTGCACAAGTCATGCCATTTACCAGGGAGGGTGCACTGCTGAATGACTCATGAGTGATAAACTCCAAGAGCCAACTGCGCACCCTTATAAAACAGGAAAGCACAGAGCAAAACAATGACGAACTGAATGACCTGCCTTAGTTATGCATGTACAACAAAACCCAGATGCACCTCAGCCTTACCCAGTGAAATATATAACTGCCTCTCTGGATACACTACAATTAAGCCAAGCTAAAAAAAGACAAATGCTGCAGAGAACGTGTGAAATGTAGCCTTGTCTGCGAATAAAATTACACATTCAATAATAAAAAGCTTAAATGGTGCAGATTACAACATAAAGACAAATAATCTAGCACCGTACAACATAAGTACATTAATTAAGAAAGGGGTCTTTGAAAGCAGATTTGTTATTTTGCCATACTGTAATCTCAACCCGTCACAGGCTAATGAGATTTTCATGTCACTGGGAATTATCTTAATGTCTGATACTTCCGAGAAAACAATCTGGATGCATTTCAGACAATGTCTGTGGCAGGGAAGGACATTTTGACAAATTCAAAGGACCCCACACAGACTAATCCCGAGGGATCATTTTCATTCAAAAGGATTATAGCGTACAATACGACCCAAGTGTTATGTAGCCTTCCTTTCATATTAGTTTTCAATTACTTTTTTTTATTTTTTATGTCCCTATATTTACACATTTTTTTTCGGGCTTTACTCTGGTTATATTAAAATAATCATGACCGTGTGTCATCCCAGGCTTGATCGACACAGGGATTGTCCAAACTGCAGCGGCTGACAATCCAAAGCTGCACTGCATGGACTGTCCAGGAGCACATCCTCCAGAGAAATACCAACACATCCTCCAGAGAAATACCAACACAACCAGAGCAGAGAGATACCAACACAACCAGAGCAGAGAGATATCAACACAACCAGAGCAGAGAGATACCAACACAACCAGAGCAGAGAGATACCAACACAACCAGAGCAGAGAGATACCAACACAACCAGAGCAGAGAAATACCACCAACACAACCAGAGCAGAGAAACACCACCACAACCAGAGCAGAGAAATACCAACACAACCAGAGCAGAGAAATACCAACACAACCAGAGCAGAGAAATACCAACACAACCAGAGCAGAGAAATACCAACACAACCAGAGCAGAGAAATACCAACACAACCAGAGCAGAGAAATATCAACACAACCAGAGCAGAGAAATACCAACACAACCAGAGCAGAGAAATATCAACACAACCAGAGCAGAGAAATATCAACACAACCAGACCAGAGAAATACCAACACAACCAGAGCAGAGAAACACCAACACAACCAGAGCAGAGAAACACCAACACAACCAGAGCAGAGAAACACCAACACAACCAGAGCAGAGAAATACCAACACAACCAGAGCAGAGAGATACCAACACAACCAGAGCAGAGAGATACCAACACAACCAGAGCAGAGAGATACCAACACAACCAGAGCAGAGAAATATCAACACAACCAGAGCAGAGAAATATCAACACAACCAGAGCAGAGAGATACCAACACAACCAGAGCAGAGAGATACCAACACAACCAGAGCAGAGAGATACCAACACAACCAGAGCAGAGAGATACCAACACAACCAGAGCAGAGAGATACCAACACAACCAGAGCAGAGAGATACCAACACAACCAGAGCAGAGAAATACCAACACAACCAGAGCAGAGAAATACCAACACAACCAGAGCAGAGAGATACCAACACAACCAGAGCAGAGAGATACCAACACAACCAGAGCACGTTACCAGACAACCACACAAGCAACGGGGTGCTGCCAATTAAGATATTTTTCCAATGTAACATTGTAAGAATGGAGAAGCAAGAGAAAGCATTTACAAGAATAAAAAACGGATAAACATTATTGACTGGTGACAGATAGAACTAATTTGCCAACATTAAATGGATAAGTGTACCTAAATTTGTTCACAGTCCGAATGGACAAACATGGATTCTAGTGCACTCATGAGGGAGGGAGAGCAAAATTGGAATGTGAGGCTTTCTTTGCCATTTTATAAGCCTGCATTTGAATCTTTTATTGCATTGGCCTCATTAATTAATAGAGCATGTTTGGAAGAGAATGACTAATCCAACCCATTGTAGATGGGACCTCATATGAAGGCCATTATTTCTAATTGGCTTTCTAAAGACACGGCATGACACACACCTGTCAACTGTGAGCAAGGTATGGTACCATGACTGAACGCCAGCAATACAGATTACAAACTATAGGCCAAGTTGACAATCATAAAAACATTAGCCTGGACAAGTCTAATTCAGAAACACTGAAAGCTGTTAACGAAGACAGGTGCCAGTGAAGGGTCACTGAAAGATGTTCTGACAACACACGTCAACAAAGTGCTTCCAACACTGTTAGCATCGGTTGATGTGTTGGGAAATGGATTAAAAATGTTTTATTGTGTGCAAGAAATCACCATTATTTCCCTCTCCTGCTCCTGATGCAGATTTCAGAGGGAATCAAACTGCACTGTGGGTATGTGCATGAGCAGAATGTGCATTTATTTTTAATAATAATAATATTAATACATTTTAATCACTGGAAAGAGTGACTTTTCAGTTCAGTGTTTTTTGAGCAAATAAAACGTTTTTTTCCTTAGTAAAATGGGATTTCGACAAGAATGTAAAAAAAATAATAATAATCTCCTGCATATCATTGTTCAATTTAGGAAGAGAAAATGCAACACAGGGCACTTATTTACAAATGAGCTGAATACTCCCTGAATACTCCCTGAATGAAGTGTAAATAAGAATACAGGGAAAAGACCCCCCTTCATGTCATGTGCAATCATTAGCCTAGATGCACATATTAGCAGTTGCAACACAAACGAAGCTGACAGGATCCTTCGTCATTACATCAGGTCACTTCAACACAGAAAACGGTTCCGGGGACTTTGAGTGTAAAGACACCCTTCCTTCTGAACAAGGATCATCAAGTGTCACATCATGTCTGTGTGATGAAGACGAAATTCCCAATGATAGACCGGCAGGCAATCCAGATGCCTTTTCACTGGGCTTATTTCCCTCCGCTATGAGATCTAAAAACCTGTCATTTTATAACGTTTGATGACTTAACTCTGTGCCTTCAAGCAAAGTAAATCATGTCGATATTAGAGGCCAAAGTAAATCACTTGATGTAATAGTAAAAGGTGAGAAATCTCAGTGAAATGTGCATTTTGTTTTCAAAATCCTATTGGCTGCAGTCACCTGTGCAGTCTGCGCAGTGCCCATGCCAGCGTGAGACCTCCTACCTTGGGGTCAGCCAGGGTGTTATTGGCTGCAGTCACCAGTGCAGTCTGCGCAGTGCCCATGCCAGCGTGAGACCTCCTACCTTGGGGTCAGCCAGGGTGTTGATGACGTTCCCCAGAGCGAGCAGCGAGCGGTTGATGTTGGCCCCCTCCCGGAAGCGGGCGCCTTTGGCGTTCGTGGCACTGGCTCGCTCCGAACCTGCCAGGTCAATCAGGCTCATTTTGGCAACCCTTACATTTGGATTTAGGCTGGCTGTCTTGTCCTGTTGCCTTAAATAGACCTTAGGTAAAGGATGAGAAAGATGAGACTGTCAATTCTGGCATGCAGTTCTCTCCAGCAATGTTATACCCTTTCACAGAGACGCTCAGTTTAATGTGCCCAGCAGCCTCCATTCACTTCTAAAAATAATATTCATGAATGAATTTGCATATACTACAAAACAAGTTTAAAAAAGAAAAAGAAAAAAGGAAGAAAAAAAAGAAGCAAGGCTGCCAACAAGTGTCCTAACAAATTCTACCACTAAATTCTCAAGTATGACTAACATTAGCAAGTTCATGTTTTCAAGTACAGTTGAAGCTTGGGAACACAGACCTCAAAATGACTAGCCAGCCAAGCAGCGTATGAAACTGAAAGTATGATTAACTACAAAATCTTAACTACAACTATTTATATCACGTCTTATGTTAATGCCTTGTACATGATGCGCTAAGACTACCTACGTAAGAGAATTCATTCATTTGCCCATTTTCTTACCGAGACATAAATTTCAAGACAAGCCTTGTTCAACATTAACAGTATGACGCTATTTTGTTTCCCAAAACAAAGAACTTAACACTAGACCTGAACTGACATTTACTGTAATTGTAGAAAAATTAAGAAATATAGGAATGCATTTTAACCATTTCTATAAGAAATATTAACACTGAAGTATTCCGAAATATTAACACTGAACACTCAAATGAACATGGACAGGAAGCATGAGAATATAAATGCGCAGCAGGGTATTATTCATCTTCATGCAGCATTTTAGCTTTCTTTTGTCTTTTTTCTTATATTTGACGTGGTAGCAAACATTCATTCATTCATTCATTCATTCATTCATTGAAGTCTGTATGAATGACTGAATGACTCCCATCTGTTTGGTGCTGAAATGACATCCAAGCCTCACAGCTTCAATGTGAGTAAAATACAACATGATCAGAGAAAATAAAGAAAGAGGATTACACTTTATATAAAAAATATATATATTAAAAAAAGAACAGCGAAAAAAGGGTTGCACCCTATTTCCAGGTAAACTCCTCAGCATGATGCCGAATCACATCATTTTTTGTCATGAAATGTGTTATTCTTTGAACAGACAAATCTTTATCATACAGGTGTAATGAGAAATTTGTATTATTCTATGGTTAACAATAAAAACACCATTGACAACAGCATTGCAAAACCACCCAGCCCTACCATGTTATAGTGCAGTGCAATATAGCCCAGTTTGATCTGACATATTGGATTACCAAAGTCATCTGGATGTTATTGCCTTCTCCGTATAAAATAACAGCTCAAATAGCAATGCTGATGGCAGCACGATCAAGTGTGCCTCTGGAAATTAAGAAATTGCTTTCAAATTCAAAGAACAACTTGCCCCTTGTTCACATTTTAGCATAACCTAAGTAATCAGACAGAAGTTAAATCAGAAGTTTTGTGAAACAATGCCCACTGTTAAACAAATTTAAATGAAAATGTCTAGACACATTCCAGACAAGAGAGGGCAGTGGGCCAGTGAGGATAAAAAAAATAATAAAAAAAAAATGTTTGAGAAAGTAAATTGAGGTATGCGCTTGTCTCTGTCATTGATGACAACAGGTTAGTATTTCAATTTTTTTTGTTTAGGCACAATCACCATGCAGAAATATTTGCAGCTGCAAATATATATATATATATATATATATATATATATATATATATATATATATATATATATAGGATTTATAGCATTTTATAGGTTCATGCTAAACTCAAGTGGTAAAAGCATTGAGTAGAATCTGTGGATTTGTAATTGTTGTAAATATTTCCATTTTTATCTTAAAAATGTGGGAACATACACCCAGTGGCAACTTTATTAGGTACACCTTTCCTGTACTAGGTAGGACATCCCCATTGCCCCCAGAACAGCCTTCACAGACTCAACAAGGTGCTGGAAACATTCCTTAGAGATTCTGGCCAATGTTGATAGGAGAGCATCACGCAGTTGCTGCAGATTTGTCAGATTACATTTCTTACCCATTCTGACAACTGAACCGCTTGACTGCAAAAATGCTTTAATGCTGAAACTTGATCAGATATTTGCAATAACAAGCTGGTGGACATTTAACAGTAAGCACACCATTTTATCAAATCAGAGTTTTTCATCTGAGCTCTTTATAGCACAAAACCAGCTTCTCCCCATTACTGCTCTCCTCATGCCAGAAGTAGCTAGTAGCGCGTAGCGCTTCATCAGTGTTTACATCGTCTTACTCTGTTTTATATTCATGCACTCACCTGGAACACTGCATGGGACCGAGAGGAGGTGGCGTTCACCTCGGTTGGGTGCTGCGTTCTGTTCTTGTTGCCGTAATCCAGAGCTTCCAGGATGTGCTCAGCTGATTTCGACTAGAAAGTGTTTATAGGAACTGATTTAACCAAGCCAATCACAGCAATCAGAGTAAATACAGACAAGTCCATCATTTATCCTTAGACAGACCAGTTCTTACCTGGTGCAGGGTGAGGCCTTGGACCACCACTCCCTTGGTGCTGTCCTCACGGACAGCCAGGGGTCCAGAGCTGGCCAGCAAGTCACGGATGTTCTCATTGTAAATCTAGACAAACAAAAACCACCACGCTGTTAAAGAACGTGCAGCACATGGCTAAAGTAACAGACCTTGATGCAGGCATCACTTTGTTGCGGTTGCACAGAGGACCGGGGTTCGGTTCCCGGCCCTGCCGGAGCCGAGCAGCACAAGCGGCTCCCCGCTCTGAGGGAGGGGCTCGGCAGGGTCGCCGTGGGCAACAGCGGCCTGATCGAATCACGGTCACAGGCTCTGAGACGATGTGGCGTGAAGGAGTGACCGTGAAGTCCTGCACCAACTCGGCCGATAGATGTGTGGTGTAGGATTACCGACCCTCTGTAACTGCATAAATTGTAAGCTAATGTACAACCATTTTTATCTCAGATTTCTTTGTGAATTATTCTGGTGGCACTTTCCGAAACAGGTGCCAAACTTGCATTTACTGTAAAATGAGATTCTCACAGATTTTCCATATTCATGTATAAAAGGCTAGTAATTTCAGAGACAATAAGGAGGCGGCACACAACACGTACATTTTTCTATTACAATAATTTTGTGTTTATTTATTTTCCACTGGTAGCACTGGTGCTACCAACTTTCTCAGTTGGTCGCATCAGCATATGATTTGGTCGCACCTTTTTTCTTTGTACTGCATGGTATTAATCAATGACCTTGATGAATAATTGCATACCCTAGTTTTGCATTGATGTAAAGATTGACAGTGACTCCAGACTCGTTATTTGCAAAATATTTTAATCTGAACATAACTGAACATAACAAAACATAACAAACATAAAAGCAAAGCATAACAGCTTTGCTTAGCATAACAGCATAACTTATTAGCTGCAGCATTCATACGTGAACTGAACACTGCCAAACATTGAATGTTTTGGACGCACAAGATTAATGAACAGTTTTTATCCCAAGGCCATCACCACGCTGAACTCTGAATTTTGTGGTATTCCAATGTCAATAAAGGAAATCTGAATCTAAATTCACCCGTTCGTACCGCAACCACGGGTACTGCATTAGCCATTGTGTTCGAAAGCAATACTTTTTTTTCTTCAGTCGCTCCCTGCTTCCACCTGCACTCTTCTCCCTGCTGCCTGCACTCTCATCATCAGTCGTGTCTGATTCGGGACATATTGTTGGCTCTCCCTCTCCACCAGCCTCCTTCTCTCTCTCCTCACTTTGTTTTTTAAAATAATCTGTAATGGACCGCTTCATTTTTTTTTGATTGTTTGTTTGTTTCGCGCCTTTTGTCTTCAGCGCCGCTACATACACGCGCACGCGCACTAATGATGAAGGTACAGGCAGTAAGAGTGCAGGTAGGGAGAGAGCGACTGAGCCAGTGAAGAAGAAAAAGTACTATTTTCAACCACAATGGCTAACGCAGTACCCGTGTGACATTCGCTGCCGGAGCAGCACCAAAACACCGGTGATCATCATGCACTCGCACTAATGCGACCACGTGAAATTGTAGCTCGCACACTCTCAAAAAATGGTCGCATATGCGACCATTTTGGTCGCAGTCTAGAACCCTGAAAACTGGTCATAAAATCTTAACATAATAGGAGGGTTAATCATGGTATTTCAGTAAGGATTTCTGCAGTGGCTGCTATGCGCTTGGCTGGCTCAGATATGGTGATGGGAATGATGAGAATGATTCCTTCCAATGAGGAATTTAAGTTGAATTTAGTTTAATTAGGTCAAGAACAAAAATGAACAAATAATAAAACCTAATACTTACCTCAAGATAGGAAAAAGCAACATTAAATGTTTTTTCGTCCTTGACTTGATCAATTCGGCTGAACAGCTCCTTCATGGTGAGATACATCACTCCAGGGGTGTTTTCAGATCCCAACATGGTGTGTGTCTTCCCTGCTCCCGTTGCACCATAGGCAAAAACTGTTCAAGGAGGAAAAAATAAATAACTGGTTACAACTACTGAACCCTGTAGCTCTACCAAAGCAAAAAAGTGGAACGACTTTGATATATTTGCAGGCTGCCATTTTCAGAGTAACAGCCATTCAAGGCAATTGTGTACAACATCCCGGTAAGCGTTCATAGACGCACGCACAGGAACTAGCATGTTGAATGCTGAAGAAAAAGCACCTAGCAGAGATTTGATACATTTCAATTTTGGTAAGAGATATTTCATGGGCTTATCTTCCACTAGTCAGCTAAACGCCGGCCTTTCTTAGTTTCACAAAGGTGTGGATAAAAAAGGAGACGTGAGTGTCTAGCTACATCGTACTTAGTCTTGCATCATTACCTAATGTTAGCTCCCAAATGCAACCACATTTGTAGCCCGTCACTGCCTCCATAATTAGGTTTCTAATTATGTTGCTCAGTATAGGATGATAATGCTCAGTATGTGCTAAGTATGTGCTCAGTATGGGATGACAGCGCTCAGTATGGGATGACAGTGCTCAGTATGTGCTCAGTATGGGATGATGTTGCTCAGTATGGGATGATGTTGCTCAGTATGGGATGATGTTGCTCAGTATGGGATGATGTTGCTCAGTATGGGATGATGTTGCTTAGTATGTGCTCAGTATGGGATGATGTTGCTCAGTATGGGATGATGTTGCTCAGTATGGGATGATAGTGCTCAGTATGGGATGACAGCGCTCAGTATGGGATGACAGCGCTCAGTATGGGATGACAGCGCTCAGTATGGGATGACAGTGCTCAGTATGTGCTCAGTATGTGCTCAGTATGGGATGATGTTGCTCAGTATGGGATGATGTTGCTCAGTATGGGATGATAGTGCTCAGTATGTGCTCAGTATGGGATGATGTTGCTCAGTATGGGATGATTTTGCTCAGTATGGGATGATGTTGCTCAGTATGGGATGATAGTGCTCAGTATGTGCTCAGTATGGGATGATGTTGCTCAGTATGGGATGATGTTGCTCAGTATGGGATGATGTTGCTCAGTATGGGATGATAGTGCTAGGGTTCTTCTTTCTGTAATATAGGCTCCCGCAGGACGAACCAACACATTTGCGTTTCTTTGCCCAATTGCAGGTTGCCATCTTTAGGGCACTGATTACAGGAATGTATCCGCTTCGTAATCGAGTTAGAATCATGCCAGTTACGTCTTTTTTAAACGCTCTGTCACCGGTGCTCTTGCTGGCCACTAGAGCCCACCCAGCCTTGCGATGGGTTCATCGCGCATGTTCATATCTCAACGATGATACATATACAATATATCGTGCAGCCCCATTAAACGGTACACGGTCAAAGGGGGAATTTATCAAATCAGGCAAATCAAAAAGGCAGCTTAGATATTCCTTTCTCATCTCCCTTAGCCTACTTTGATAGTTCATGCTAACTAGGGGTCGACCGTTTATCGGCCTGGTCGATAATGGGATCAGATATTCATAATATTCATAAAGATATTCATTGAGATATTCGTTTCTGCTTGTAGTCCTGCCCACAGCATTATCAGATTGGCTATTTACGTGTGATGTGATGTGGATCAGCGCAGTCCGTATTTGTGGAAGGGAAGTGGGAACGAGAGTGCGTTTCTCCAAAGGTAGTCAGATGTTGCCGAAGTTGCAATAAACATCACAATCATAATGATCTATTTCTATGATGGCAATTCCCAGTTTAATTTTACTCATTTTAATCCACTGAAAATGCCTGAACTTGTTATGTTTGGGTGTAGCCTACAAGCAATGTTACAGGACACCCACTTAATAAAGTGGAAAAGTGAAAGGGATTTCATTCAAGGGAGGCGAAAGCAATGGCTTTCAAGTCAGTCGCTATTTTTATGGTTTTGGACCACTTGCCTTATCACCGTGACGATGTACTTCACCACGTTACTATTCCTGGTTGCAGGACAGCTGATAGCAGTTGCTTGGCAACGGCCCATAGGATCATCTTTGTAAACAAAGCTGTAAACGGTGATCAAAGATTTCTTGAGGCAGTGATGACTTTAATGTTTCAGCCGATGCCATGGGTTACACGTCTCAACCCGAACACAGGGCTGCGGGGCTTACGGAGACTGAGGACATGGTAACAGAGAGCAATGCTCACGCGGGAGCAGTGTCAGCTGACACAGAGAAGAGGGAAAGGGTGAATGAGGGACCCAGACACTCCACACCGCTGTGCAGAGAGCGCGCGCTCAGCAAGAGCAGCTAAGCAAGGTAGGTTTCCCTGGGTAAGGAAAGTGATGTAAAACTAACTACATTTTAAGTAAGTCCATCTAAAATATACAAAAATGTCAACCCTACATGCGATAGCCACCTGGCCCAGCAACATTAATCAACATGTTTTGGGCTTGCCCATCACTTCATAGGTCATGCATGTTTTATGTAATATCTGAGAGTATCAGGGTTCCTGTCAGGCCTGCAGCAGTCACTGATCTCTTTGGAGAGCCCCCAGCTGGTTCTCCTCTGCCCAAATGTAAAGCAGATTCCGTAGCTTTTCCATTTTCTCCCCCATACGTCTCATTTCGCTCAGATGGTTGTCATCCACACAGGCCGGTCATTTGTCCTGGGCTCGGCATATTTCTCAAAACATTACGTAAGAGAAGATCAGACAAACTGTAAGAGGCGTAACTAGTAAATTTGGTAAGATATGGGGTGCACTCCTTGTATATGCGGGAAAGAGGGTTCCGGAGAGAGGGTGTGGTTAGTGCGATGGCCCACTGCCATTGGGTAAGGGAATCTCGAAACTGACGGGCTTCTGTTGAACAATTGTGAATCTTCTTTATCATTCAGACATCATCATATATTATATGTATTTTCCAATACTGTATCAATTATACACTCAGTGATCACTTTATTAGGTAACACCTGGACACCAGGTCGTTAATGCAAATATCTCATCAGCCAATCATGTGGCAGCAACTCAATTCATAAAAATGTGCAGTGACTGTGGAATGATTGTCGGTGGCAGAAGGGGTGGTTTGATCTCAGAAACTGCTGATCTCCTAAAATCCTAAAAATTTTTTACACGACACATAACGTCTCTAGAGTTTACAGAGGATGGGTGCAAAACATCTAGTGAGCAGCAGCACTGTGGGTGAACATGCCTTGTTAACGAGAGAGGTCAGAGGAGAAGGGCCAGACTGGTCAACACTGACAGGAAGGTGAAAGAAACAGTGGTATGCACAAGAGCATCTCTGAACATACAATGCATCAAACCTCTTAAGTGGATAGGCTACAGCAACTGAAGACCAATACATCTAAAACATAAGTGTAATAAATCCCTAATAAACTGCCGACAGAGTATATATCTCCCCTTTGTTGCAGAGATGCTGAGTGAGGATAGAGAGCAAAGTTTCTTATTTTTATTAATTCATGCATCTTAAAGTAGCATAACATAATGGCAAGAACAGGCCACTCAGCCCAGCAATGCTCACCATTTCCTACTTCTAATTGTACCGACTGCTTAGTTTGCCTAAAAGCTAAATAGCACCATATCAAGCACCGCACCAAACCCCCAGTGTCTCTGCCGCCACTACACGACCTGGACCAAGCTGTTCAATACAATGACCACTGGAACAAAATACTTATTAATATCTGTCTGGAATTTATCCTTTACCGATCTCCATTCATGCTCCCTCTTTCTGCTAACTGAACTCACCCTGAAGAATCGCCTAGAGTTAAATTTGTTAATCCCTTTCATGAATTTAAAAGCCTAATGAATTTAAAGGCCTGAATTTAAATCTTCTATGGTTGTTTTCCATGTTACTGTATTTCTGTCATGTTTTTTATAATTTTTCATCTTTATTTTATTATAGTTTTTTCCATATGCGTATGTATGTATCTATGTATGTATGTATGCATGTATGTAATCCAATGTTGCAAGCTGTATTTACTCCTTCAAATCCTATGAACTTGATAGGGTCTATATAAAATAAAATAAAAAATATATAAATATATATAGAAAACTTTTTTATTATTATTAATTATTATTATTATTATTTTTTTGCTCTACTGGCTCACCTTGATGGAACAATATATATTTATGCAAGCAGATAAAGATGAAGCGTTAATTTAGGTTTGGTTTATTGATTGACTTTTTTTAAACGGCTGTCAGGTGGTGTTTTAAATCAATGTTAATGTTGGCGAACAGGTGACAGAGAGTGAAGCAAACTCAATGCAGGAGTGCTTTGAGGCTGATATGTCCAATTCATTACATTGGACTAATTGGTGATAAGAAACTCAGCGGACCAGAGTCTAAAAAATGTGCACTATACCTTTAAAAGGTAATCATTTTTACAGGAAAAAAACTAAAAACCCTGACTAACATTATTTGTGAACAGTAAAATGTGTCTGGTTTGGGGATCTATTTAGTGAATTATTTTTTATTTCAGTTGACAAGAAATGCAGCTCCCTGCACTTTATTTTTCAATATATAATATTGAAATGTTCTGTTGTCTGGGTTCTTAATTAAGCATATGTAAAAATCACATTTTGTGCCAGAATG
This sequence comes from Conger conger, assembly GCF_963514075.1. Classification (NCBI taxonomy): domain Eukaryota; kingdom Metazoa; phylum Chordata; class Actinopteri; order Anguilliformes; family Congridae; genus Conger; species Conger conger. The sequence continues at coordinate 64,031,931 of NC_083765.1, read as the reverse complement.
CGTTGTTCATCATGACACCCAGCGAAGTTGAAATAGCTCTACTGGCGAAACAAAAGTGAGTTTGAGATCTCATCACTATCTACCGACACACAATAGAAACATCATCAGAGAGGTGCCGTGGTGCAACCTCCTGGAGTGGCCGTGGAATGGCCCTGTACAATTTATTGTGTCAATTATATAGTTGATTTTTAACAAATTGAGAGTCTCATGACTCATGTGCTCACACTGCGAACCCCACCGCTTCTCCATGTAATCCTCCACCACTCCTAAGAACAATGGGAATGATTCTCTAACCATCAGCACCCATTCTCTAGCCCTCCAGCCTTTCACATGTAATTGCATCCTGGGATAGCTTGTCAAAGCTGAGTAGGTGAGAATGTTTTAATGTGAATATTTTCGAGAAATGCAGGAATTATTTTTTATTGCAACACTGCATATTCACTGCCTATTTGAATGATGGAGTAAAGTACCATCCAAATTGATCCTTTAAAAGCAGAAATTCCTTTTGTAAAAATGGCCTGAAAGCGAGACCAGTATCAGCCCAAAATGCTGGATCGGGTATTGACGAGTCCGCGTGTCCATGCACCGATCTGATACTGCGTAATTTATCACGTGATGATAGCTCATTTACTACACAGGCAAACAACACCTGCAGTGGTAGCAGAGAGTGGAACATCAGTCAGAGCTAGCAAAATGTCAATTTGGCAATATTTCACACTGGAAAATCCCACCAGTAAAAGGGCAATGTGCAGAGTATGGCAGGGTTTGATTCTGAGGGTTGCCACTAGTGCTGCCAGTTTCAACACCAGCAGTCTTCTATAGCATCTGAAAGCGCAACACGTGGAAGAGCACGATGAGTTCACCAAGGCAAAGGGGGAGAGACGAACTACAGCAGCAAACCTTGGAAACCGAATTCCAACACGGTAAAATCCACAGCTCACCTCACCACTGCTATGGCCACTTATTCTCCAACACACCATAGTCAAGGAAACCAACCGATTAAGAACGATCCATCGGTCCATAGCTCCATAGTAATACACCCAAACTGGTAAACAAACCTGCAGTTAGACTGTTTTAAGCCATTCACATTGAAATGGCGGACTTGATCGTAATTGTCTATGAAGTAAAGCATCAAAGTCTGCTCTAAACATTTCACAAATGTCTCATCCAGCAGGGAAAGGTTTAGCGAGCTGAACTGCGATCAGACTGAACTTAAGCACTTATCTCCAATAACCCCAAAGTTCTACACAATGATCAACATGATCTGAACACAGCCAGTCTCACTCCTTCTGACTGGACTACTGCTACTTCCAAATAAACTTCCTGATTGTACTTTTTGAAAAATAAACAAGGTTACACGCATCAAATTCCTTTCAGAACACTTTATTTGTAGGAAAGGAAACATGCGAACCATTCATAGCTACTGAAAATAAGTATAGAACAGTACATACTTTCAGATAAAAAATAAAGAATGAATTCATACCCAACAGCAGTTGCCAGTTGGACCAGAGAAGTTAACTACTAAAGGCGACTAAAATACTTGAATCATCTGTAAGTAAACTAGTCTCTGCGGCTGCAGCAGAGGCACCAGCGCAGGTGTTCAGCACTGCAGGAGATTCACACAGCATCCCCTCAAAATGGCAACCGGTGCCTTTTCGGACGAGCCCTTTTGTAGCAAAATGCATCATGCCCAGGACAGGCAGACCAGCGCCAGCACTGCAGCCCAATTCCTCATAGAATTTAACTAGTGCCCACATGGAGCTCTACATAAAATGGCTCCGTATTAAATAAAATAAGCAATAGAAATATTTGCCTTCATTATTTGCCTTTAACAATGATAAATACATGGGCCGTTTTAAAAGTCTCAGCTCATAATTGCAGGGTCACGGCAAGTTTAGGAAAGCTAAAGGAAAACCCCAAGGTGCTCCCTCACAGCAGGTGGGAAAAAGATGGCGAGTAAAATAGTAATTTCGGGAGTATACTTTTGACACAGGCAAATTTACACAGGAACACACATACTGAATGAATTAATTAAAAAGTCAAAAAATCCCATTTGAGCAAGACAACTCAAATAACCTCGGCTATGCTTAAGCCACGTAAATAACAACATCCTGAGATGCTTAATCTATTCCTTAATATTGACCAAAAACACAGAGTACTGTTCCAGTGCATGACACTTTTTCCTCAATGCCACGCACCTGGAGAATTGTTTTGTTGCAGACGTCATACATTGTCACAGTGTTCATGGGACAGCACCGGCCAGATGGAACGTCTTGTTTTCACTTTTCTTTTCTTTTTTTTTACACAAACTGTCACAAGTTCAGCTGTCATGAGTTGTCAAACTGTCAGAAGTTGACATTTCGTTACCATAGAGACAATCGAACCCACATCGCAGACCATCAGCGAAGTACAAATGCAAAACCTTGTGTGACACTTTCATTTTTGTCGTGCGACACCCCTCGTGGGGTACGAAGTATAAATCAGGCCTAAACAGCAGCCACACACTGACAGCATACCTGGCCTAAACAGCAGATGCACACCGACAGCACACCTGCACTGGCGCTATCCTTTATACCAGTGGTCCTTAACCTTATTGGAGGTACTGAACCCTGCAAGCTTCATCAGTGCATTCACCGAACCCTTCGTAATTGGAAAAATAAAATATGATTTCTTCAAAACATAGGTATATATTTTATTAGTGCACAAAATGAACCATGCATCAGTTGTACACAAAATCACTGTGTTCAAAGAACAAAACCAACAAAACATGAATTTCACACAAAAAATGAATATTTACTGCAGATCAATGTGACTTTTGCTGTTGCCTTTCAGATACAAGTTCAGAAATACGCGGCTTCACCTTGGCAAGTGCTACTCCCATATCATTTTCGCAACAAAGTCTGTTCCTTTTCTTAGTTTTAATGTCTACCATCCTCGAAAAGGATTGCTCGCAAAGATGCGTTGTAACAAACGGTGTGAGTATCGCAAGGGCTTTCTTAGCAATAAGAGGGTATGGTACGATTTGGTGACGTTGAGAGCGTTGTTGTTCTGAAGAGTTGCTGTTGAAGCTGGCTCTGCTGAATGATTTCGTGAAGGTATTCATCGTTGACATCTGCTGTCGCAACACTGAACGTGAACGGCTGTCCAACCCGTGCTGGATATGATTCTCTGGTGGGGAAGTATCCGTTGAGAGACTTTGTGAGCTCATCTAAGTGCATGGCAATTGCTTGCTTCAGCTCCCCAGGTACAGAAATGTCTCCAATTCCAGACACGTCTTCGATCTTACTTACACAGTCGTCCAGCAGGGGAAAGTTTGCGAAGTTATCATTCTCTGTTCGTCGTTTCCATAAAGGTAGCTTTTTTTAAACGTCTCCAGGTTCTTCCGCTTTGATGATGTTGACTCCACCGCCCTGCATCTGTCGATTGAGATGATTGAGAGCATCGAAAATATCGGCCATGTACGCCAAAATGAGAAAGAACCCAGAATTTTCTAAGCAATCTGCGTGACAATGTTGGTACTCTCGCAAAAACAGGGCTAATTCCACACGCCTGGCAAAAACACGATTCAGCACCTTTCCTCGGGATAACCACCGAACGTTAGAATGGTACAGAAGTACCTCGAATTCAGAGCCTATTTCATTACACAGCTCTTTGAAGATGCGGTGCTTCATAGCACTATTTCGCACGTAGTTCACACATTCAACTACAATTTTTAACACTTCTGCCAGTTTTGGAGGCAAGGTTTTTGTTGCCAACGCATGCCTGTGCAGAACACAGTGCGTAACAATGATGTGTGGTGTATCGGATTTCACCAGCGCTCCAAAACCAGAGTGTCGTCCCAGTATGGCTGGAGCTCCGTCCGAACAAACTGCAGAACAAAATATGCACAATATCTACCGTACGCAAAACACCATGTGTCCCCATCAAGGTATCAGCAGATCTGCTACATCCATGCACAATATCTACCGTACGCAAAACACCATGTGCTCCCCATCAAGGTATCAGCAGATCTGCTACATCCATGTACAATATCTACCGTACGCAAAACACCATGTGCTCCCCATCAAGGTATCAGCAGATCTGCTACATCCATGAACAATATCTACCGTATGCAAAACACCACGTGCTCACCATCAAGGTATCAGCAGATCTGCTACATCCATGCACAATATCTACCGTACGCAAAACACCATGTGCTCACCACAGGGCAGATTCTGGAAGATATTTTTAAGATGAATAAAAGTGTAGAAGCGGATATATGGCCTCCAGTACGTATGTATTTCGGCCGATACATAATTATTTGTCCAAAAGTAATATTTCACCAATTAAACAAAAACATGGCTAACTACTCTGCAGTCATCGGCAGTCGATGATCATGTCACCCAAAAATTACTTTGATTCTCCCTGTGGGTATAAATGTTATAATGTTGTATGCGATATATACAATTTATTTTGTATCTGTTGAATTAATCAAAATAATAATATGCTGCCTTGTTAATGCTATGCAAATAATTTTATATAAATGAGAGCCTTGTTGAATATGAATACTGAATATAAACTACAGTGTTCAGCGTTAGGGATGATACATTTAATTTCCTGTCTTTTTGAGGGTTCTAAAATAAATAAAATAAAACCCTTGGCTGAGAATTTGCCTTAGATTAAAGAATCTATTCGGCCGCCTTGTCCTTCCTCCCCATTTCTAATATGCAGATGCCATCCACTGGCTAAAATTTTAATTTTGCCGTTCATTGATGATACATCCTTGGTTGAATTGAGTTCAACAAAAGGTTGTTTTTCAATGCATGACATAAAAGTATAGTTGGTGTCATTCTTTTCAATTTCAATGATAATTCTGCTGTCTGAAATGCATTTCTTCAGCCAGATCTTAAGGCCAACCGTCTGTATTTGCGTATTTAAGTCACATCTTATCAAAGTAAATCACGAACGACTTAAAACCTAACTGTAGGCTTGCTAGCTAGTTAACGATCTATATTTTTCTGTGTAGCTAGAGCTAGCTGGTTAGCCTAATGAACTCAATATGTTGAGACCAACCTAGCTGGTCTCTTTTTGGCTGCCCTGGCTTCACCGTATCCGACAGGTTCACAAATTGAAGGCTTGCCACTTGGATAACCAGTGAGACTGCTAGCCTGTCAGTTGCTATGTATGCAATGTCATCCAACTACTACATGCATGCGATAACGTTGCTGAACATAACAATCTCATGTTCGTTTAGAACTTTACATTAGCCTGTCTATGTTAGCATTGAGTCTCCCCATATTTAGTCTATGGACAATTCACTGACGGAATTTAATATTTTGAGGTCTAATTGAAATGTAATAAACTATGCACTCGTGAAATTAGGAAAAGTATGCCTCTGAATTACCAACAAAATGGTTTTGTGTCAGGATCTGCTGGCTTAATACAGTTATTTTATAATACTTTTTTTAATGATAATACGTTGCTCACTATAGTTGTCTACGTGAAGCGCTATTATACAGGTTACGGTTATCAGCCAGTGATCACAGCGCAGCATAGATATACCAGAGGAAACGCATCAGTGCCTGCCACTGTGTATTAAGTGCTCAAAAAGAGGGCCAATCAGTCACTCCCATTCACACTCAATAGAGTTAGCATGTTGAAGTATTTTGTTAAACAAATGTGTTGTATTTTTTCCTTCATAAGCTGATATCTGCACTCATCTAGTCCTTGGTTGCAGTTAGAATTTCTGCTAAAATGTAGAAGAGGTATGTATCAGCATCGAAAAATTTTGCCTGTCAAATATTGGCCTCAGAATTCCATATTAGGCAGTGCTGACACACAAACACCATGACTTCATTTCGGGAGTGGACTGAAAATACCGTCTCGCTCAAACTATGGTTTGAATATGCTAAATGTAAATCTTCAAGCTTGCAAGCTTAAAAACTCAAAATCTGGCATCTCCATTAGATACACCCCCCTCTTATGATCCCTGCATGGAAAATGACCAACTTTGCAAATGCACTTTCTAACTCAAACCACTCCAGCAGCACATAACCCAGGTCATGAATATTTCCCACCGCATCCCAGGAACAGACTAATGCTCATTATTCTTCCTGACTTTTCTGGAGCATGAGATTTGCAACAGTTCACTTCTTCAGCATGTAAGATAGATATGTTGATCTTACCAGTGCAGTTGTATCCATTCAAAACTCCATCAATGACATCTCTGGTTGAGTTGTCAAAAACATCAAACTGAGAAGATGTTTCCCCAAAAACACAATCAAAAACAAACTTCAGGTCTTTGTTGCCTCTTGTACGGATATCCCTGCGGCGTTTCTGTGCAGGGAAAAAGGACATCTCCTGCTCTTTTGGGTCAAAGATAAGCATGTGGTTATCAACAACTTGAACCACTTTCTGGAAGTTGCCGCCTTGTTCTCTTGAGTTCTCAGGCCGCACCCGAACCACCACCTTAACGTGGCTGCACATGTCACCTCCAGACATAGTGCTAACTCCGGATCTTCCCACAGAGTAATCTGTAAACAGTGAATAAAAACGTGATTGAGGCATTCAATAAAATTGTTTTTTCATCATTGTGAGAAATTAATTATTTTACTAAATAGAATATACCGTTGTTTGTGCACATCAAAACTATGACAACAATTCTTTTGTAAAGTAGACAGCCAAGTTACTAACATTAATGAAGCTTCAAGAATATTTATTGCATATTTATTTCAATAGGCACGATATTTGAATAAACAGAGTATTGAACAAATAGTCTGATGTCATGCATTGTTATATTTATAGCACAAGTCAATTTGCATTGTCTCTCCCTAGATGGGCTGGACAAATATAAAGACACAAATACAATATAAAATAGACTACATTAACAGAAAACATTGACCTCAAGATACAGGTTTCATTCTGATATATGATAAATACAAAGTGTAATAAAATACCATTAATATTGAAAGAGAGAAAGGAAAAAGTGTTTCGAGTTCAATTTTGAAGAGTGTAGCTTAACGTGAGGTAACTTAAGTAGAGAAGGCCAACAGTCCTCAAGATTTAGCGATGGGGCACTTTACAGTTTCCCCCGGCAGCAGCTCTTGCAAATATAGCCAAAGTTAAGCTCGCTGTAATGTCTAACATGTTAAAGTGTGGAACTGGTCCGGTACAAATAGGATGGAAATAGTGCTGGCAGGAAATGTATAGTTGACCTAAGGCAGTCCGACAGCCAAATGAGTTGTTATTGATTACAATGAATACTATCAATTGCCTAGCTAGCTACGCTTTCGATTAGTAAGTTATGCAAAGTCAGTAAACCATACGGTTGATGGCAAACGTGGGTGGCGGACACGTGCACCTATCCTGACAGTATAAACAAATAACCTTAATGTTATTTCCGCGCTCTTAGCTAGATAGCTAAGAACTTTGCACCACGCTCAACGTGACCTGTCGTCACATATAGCCATTTAATCTATATGCGACCACTGCTATCTATCTTGTCAGCTAGCTAATAAAGGACGAGAAATTCACCGCAAACACTGGACAGTTTAATAAACTCAACTGATACTCAGTATGTAACGTTAACGCCAATGAGCAAATGTTATCATTACGTAATGTAATAGATTTAATAGATCTCCGCACAAGAACATAAGAGAATGGCTAGCAAGGTAGCTTCATTGGCTAACTAACTACATAGATATAGATAAGTCACCTGTCGTACCTAGCTTGATATCTGGCTGCTAACTAGTTAGCATTTGAACAATAGTAATTAGCCTTTTTGAATGTCATTTTTTCAACTTAGAAATTGCAGCTACTGCGCTGCACAACACAAATGGTAGCTAGCCAGCATTGGCTAACAAAACAATTGGATCTTCCTAGCCAATTGAGCTAGCTAGCTAACGTTAGCTAAAACTAGTTAGAGTAAATTAACTGCGTTACCAAGCTAGATGGCTTGCGAATTACATTCATACAACAAATAAAAATACCGCCAATTAACTTACTGTCTATGTCGATTGTTCTGATTTCCAGCCAGTTTCTTTCTGAAGATGGCCAACTAGCTACGCACAAAATGTAGCTACCAAACCCTTATTTCCAGTAAGTAGCTACGAGGGTGAAGATTTTCAAACACAAGCCACTCTTCGTTCGCAACAACGGATTGGACGGTTCAGCCCAACGTAAGGTGACGTCAAGATAGACGACGACTGTCACTTGAGAATGAGCGCGTTGAAAACCAGATTGAGAGTAACGTTATTTGCGATTTTTTCGTTATATCCCAATTATTTGTTGTTCTGTGTTAGACATTTTTGCATGTATGGATGCCTGGAATAATTGAACATGTATTGGTCCGTAATAAATAAATACATACATAAATTATGTATTATTTATATAAATAAATAAGCTGGTCGGTGCCTTGCATGGCAGCCAATCGCCGTCGGTGTGTGAGTGAATGTATGAATGGGTGAATGAGAAGCATCAATTGTACAGCGCTTTGGATAAAGGCGCTATATATAAATTATTTATATAAATAAATAAGAGAAAGAGCGCGTTTATGGCTGTAGTGTCTGTGGGACTGGGGGTGGGAGGGGCGCCGAGGGGCAGAACAGGAAGAGGCTGCAAACAGCCGCTACTGCTGCGCATTCAGTGCAGAAATATGAAGCTGTCAGTTGAAATCTATGCAAAATCATTCTGCTAGGTGCCAAGTAAAATTAATTCAATTATATTTCAAAACTAGAATGCGATTGTCATGTTTCCTATTTATTACAGTGCTATATTATTATTATTATTATTATTATTATTATTATTATTATTATTATTATGTTATTCTCTTTTTAAAACAACCATGGATCTCTGTTCACAATGCATTATGGCTGGTTTTCTGATTCAGATTCTGCCTTTGTAATATGATCTGACTGTCAATCATGGTAAAACGTTGATAGTTAAATATAGTTATGATAAAATAAATAAATAAATAAACACTGGAGTCTTGGTCCTATTATAAGAGTGGATTTGGGAAGCTGAAAGGCAATAAAACTGGCAAGTTTGAAAATAATTAAGGTCGGACACTCAGGGAAATCTATTTATAATCATGTTACAGATGAGTCATTGTAGCACTGTATGTTTTATGTTTCTTACAGAGACAGTGATAGCAAAGTGCTCATTCACTTCAAAAATAAACAACAGTAAATTGGGAATGGGGGCCACTGTTCCTCTGAAAATCTGAAATGTGAAGTATACAAAGTTTACGAATCCTGTAAAAAGCTTCAGTCATTATTTACACTGCTGTAGCCAAATTTATTTTATTACTGTCTTTATTGGTACGGGAGTTAACTAATCTCAGTTTATGTAGCTATAAATTAAACAAGCAATACTGAGATCTCAGCTTCCCAACTAATACATCTCATTTTCAGTGACCCAATATGTCTGGCCTATTTTGTGAACTCTTTGACTTTATGAATAAGGGCCAAAACAAAATCAAACATTCTTTAGCAATAGTCTTGTGCTGACACATTTTGAGTGAAAAAATGATGCGTGGTTGTGATAAAACAATGAACATGAGACAAGAGTTCAGAATTTCAGCTTTTATTTCCTGGTCTTCACACCTAGATGTGTTAAACTACTTAGAACATAGCACCTTTGGTTTCAGGTATTTGGTACCACCAAAGGATTAGAGATCAGTTGTAACTCTTATCAAAGCAATTTGTTGACATGATATGCTACACTGGGTAAGAGGAAGGAATGTCAAACACAAAAAGTACTTTGTGTGCCTAAGTGTGACAGTAGTCCCTTCTGTCACTGATCTTTATATTTTTATACATTTTATGTTTTATCTGTACCACACTGGAATACATTTATTTTGCACAGTTAACTTGGCGATGGATGTGCAAATAACAAAAATCAAATGTTATAGGCATTTTCAGATTAAAAATATCAGTAACAGTCAGAACTATCAAGGAGAGGAAATCCTCTGTCAGTATATGAAAAGCCGCAGACAGATGTCATCCATTTGATGGATGTATTTTAAGTGCAAACATTCCACTTACAAAAGTTGAAAATCATAAATTGCAAGCATATTTAAAAATGTAAAAAATGGTGGAGAAATTCACCAAAAACAAATTTGGCAGAGACTGCTGACTCACATCAATAAAAGATGGCCACATATGAGTCAGATGGTGCATACAATTATGTTTTTCACTTGTATTTCTTCTCCAAGGAAAATCAATTCCATCCAAGTTCAAAGTTATTCTAGTCAACACTGCTATACCTAGAGGTTGTATGTTCCAGGGCTGCGTTTCCCAAAGCCTTCTTAACGCTAAGTCGTTCGTAAGTTACACCTTAAGCCATAACTTAACGTTTCAGCATGTTTCCCAAAACGTTCTTAGCTAAGTATACCTTCTGTACATCGTACTTCCGTAACCACTCTTCGCTATACCATAGCGATGGTGTCAGCTCACTCTGCTAGTGGCCACCACTGTTATGACTGCAGGGCTCTTGAAATCAGCTGCTGCTCTTAGTTACATCTCAATCTGTTAAGCAATATGTACACTAATAATTATACAGTTTTAGTTGGCTAATAATGTTACTAAAATACCACATTAATGGGAGTGTTTTCATGCAAAGAATAAAATAGTACATTACGATGGATGCATGTTGCACTTTATTGAACATGTAGTCTAATCAGCTTTTAAATTATATTTATAAACTGACGATTTCCCATTCTCTCTGTGGGCTGGAGTGATGTTTCACCATAGTTCCTTCTTTTTTTTTGTTGGACACCGTAGTCCTAAAACTGAAAAATAATGTTTCATTATTCAGTGCCACCTCCTCTAACAATATCTCCATTTTGCTTGCACCATAGCTTATGTTGCTTTCGTGTTGGTGCGTTTTGCATGTTGGTGCGGCGCTTTTATAGAAAACGTAAGCTAATCAGAGAAAATAGTGAATTACACCAGTGCTAGTGCTTCTGGCAAATCAACCCTGATTGCAAAGTAATTTAAGGCACCTTAACAAAGATATTAAAATAATGTAAATAAAACATGTCAAAGAAGGTGTTGCCAGGTGGCGTAGTGGAACGAGGTGTGATACCGCAATCTGAGGCACCGTGTTCTTGCACCCATTTGGCAAAAATGATATATAAAGTTGGAGAATTCAGTTTGTACATTTTGATTTATAAAAATAAATTCCTACTACTCCTGATAAATGCAATATGTTTAAGTGTTCCTGCAGTGTTTTATTCATAAATAACACTACTTTCTCTCAGAACGCAGTCAAGCAGTCACTGCATGGAGTGAATAATCAATCCTGGAATCGTTGATGGGCCTCGTAGAAGCTATGCCTTAAGCAACCTCCTGAGGGAGAGTGCGGGGACCACACCTAGAAAAGTAAACAACTTTAGGAAGGTATACCTTTCGAGTCTTCATAAAATTCTAAAAGACACCATTATCGGGAAATGTGGCCCTGCTCATTAGCAGATAGTGTTAAACAATGTTTACTGAATTATATAGGGGCGACATGGCTCAGGCAGTAAGAGCAGTCGTCTGGAGGGTTGCCGGTTCGATCCCCCGCCTGGGCTGTGTGGAAGTGTCCCTGAGCAAGACACCTATCCCCCAAATACTCCTGATGAGCTGGTCGGTGCCTTGCATGGCAGCCAATCGCCGTCGGTGTGTGAGTGAATGTATGAATGAATGAGTGAATGAGAAGCATCAATTGTACAGTGCTTTGGATAAAGGCGCTATATAAATGCCAACCATTTACCATTATCATTTACTGAATTGTGAGGCTGATTTCAGAAAATGCAAGGTACAGGTTGAATTCATACAATGAAATCCTGAAAGGCTTGATGCTAAAAGTTAATTGAACATACTGTATACCATGGCCTAGGTGAATACTCGATTCTGACTGGATGCTAAGTGGTGATTAAATTCATTTTATCTTTCAATGTTTGGCAAGTAGGCGGCACGGATGGTGCAGTGGGTAGCACTGCCGCCTTACAGCAAGGAGGTCCTGGGTTCTCTGTGTGGAGTTTGCATGTTCTTCCCGTGTTCGTGTGGGTTTCCTCTGGGTACTCCGGTTTCCTCCCACAGTCCAAAGACATGCAGATTAGGCTGATTGGAGAGTCTAAATTGCCCATAGGTATGAGTGTGTGAGTGAATGGTGTGTGTGCCCAGGGTGTATTCCTGCCTTTCCCCCAATTTATGCTGGGATAGGCTCCAGCCCCCTGCGACCCTGTTCAGGATAAGCGGGTTAAGATAAGGGATGGATGGATGGATGTTTGGCAAGTAGTGCAGGTCAAGCCTAGTCACCATTCTAGTGGCAGCTGCTATAAGTGGGCTAATAGGGCGAAGCTCTCCCTATCTTTTGAAGAAAATATGTTTTGAAAAATAGCCATGTTTCTAGACTTGGTTGACCAGTTCTCTGTTTTTAGATAGCCAGTAAGCAAATCACTCAATCACTAAGTTACATGTCAGAGACAAGTCAAAATGAGCTGCTTGACTGTATGTTCACTCTTTATGGAAAATAACTGCCTGATGAAATCACAAAGGCAACATTTGTGGCTATACAAACTAAGACGACAGATGTGGCATATGTTAGCCAGTGTGTAATTGTGCTTAGGTAGGCTACATTCCTGACGGTTCAGTTATGGAATTTCTCTTTTAGTGCAGTATATTATAGTCATGAAGCTCAACTGGTAACGCATGGCACTAATATGGGCAAGGTTATGGATCCATCCTGAAAAATATATGTACTTTTGAATAAGAGTACTCATCAAATGTAAAAACCATAAACAGCTGTTCTAGGTTTTACTCGGTGAACTTATCCAGCTAACTTAAAGGTATAATCTGCAGGAAGATTTAGCAAGAATTTTCAGTGCTAGCTGCTAGTTTTTTAATCATACATTCGCGCCCATTGGGTTTTTTCCCCCCAATTGCGCTTGATATCAGTTGGAGGTTGCCATCGATAGACCCTGATTACATGAATGTGTCCTATTTGCATTAAAGTTTCATACCAGTTAAGTCCGATTTTTTAAATTGCATGAGTTGGGCCAATAAAAAAAAAAAATTTATACAAACACACTGTCGGTGGCATTAGGATGCTCCAGTTGTGGAAATTTTTTCACGATGAAAGGGAAAGCATCTAAAAACGTAAACATTTTTTTACGAACTGAAATCCGAAAACTGAAATGTATTTAAATCATGATGAATCTAGACTTCATCGTAGTTTGCTTATATTTAGTTTTCACCGATCTATTTAAGTATCGTTTACCTCTCTATTGTTTATTTATTAAACTATACAGCGCAGCATATGGACATTCACTAGATATGGATAAGTAATTAGTGAATAGTGAGTCATTTCTGACACAGCCACTGTTTTCCTTTTTACATTTGGACAACTATTTGAATTTTGCTACCTTTATAGCAAAGCTATGTCTTTGATAATGATGTTTCAAATGCCTGGTCAGAGACTGAAAACGCATATACAGCATAAATACATTTTAAATGAACTATTATTGCATAATTATTGTATAATCACATGAATCAGAGCGGGAAATACAATATCATTTTCCAATTAGCATTATCATTTGAATAAAGCTACTCGTAAAGAAATCCCTGTTTAGGCTAAACGAAATATTAATGCTAGTACATGAAATGGCAAATGCTAATGGAATTATTGAATTTTAATATTGACACAAAATCTGCGTATATGTGTGGGAAATTAAAATTAAAATATAGAATTACTTTGCCAATATACGTGTTTCACAATTTTATGTATTGTATAATTTTGGCTGAGTTGACTTCCATAGGAGGCCATGGGAAGGGTTAGCGCGCTGCATTATCCAGGCGGAACGCATTAATCCGTTATGTTGCAGAGTAGAAACTTTTAAGGGGGAGTACCAGTACAACTGTCAATAGCATGCTCCATAGCCGAAAGCTCTAGTAGCCAAAGCTAAACTGAAACTTGTACTCGTGTGCAGTGGATCAATGCACAGAGACCGTGTGTTGTCCCCACTATTTAGCCAGCTTGATAATCAGTCAGCAATCCAGCCTCACTGCTTGTTACAATGTAAGTTAGTTTACGCTATTTTTTGTTTTCAAATCAAAGTAGCTTGCAAGCTATAAACAGTCGCCAATCTGTGCTTTCTGTGTCTGCTCAGCTTGGTGTTAGCTAGCCACAAAATCTACAAGCTAAGGAGACCACCATTAATGCATTCCCATAACGTTAGTCCTCACTTACGTGCGCCTCATTAAAGCAACACTAGTATTAGCAAGAGATCCATTACCTGGCTAATATTAATCGTGGCTGACACTCCTCGAAGCAAGTCTACTAGAGCTAATACTACCGCCTGTAAAGCTGTAAAGTGAGCGTTATGTATACCGTTGTTAGGTAGCTGCTTGAATTATTTAACCAGTGTAAGACAGTATGTTAGCCAAGTACCGCAGGCTGAATGCGGGATCACTAGAACATGAAATGTAATACCACCAGGGTAGTGAGCTGCTCGCAAACGTTGGCGGAAACAAACGCGAATGACACTGCTGTTCATTTTGGGGCATACATTAAATTTCCTGTAAAGTTTTTCCTGCTGCTAACTTAGCTGAATGTTAACAAGTTATAGTGCCAAGCAACTTTACTAGTTCGACCAAGAGGGGCGACGTTAAAGTAGCTTACTACTAACAAAGGAGTCTTGGAAGGAGTCTTACATTTATAATTGTAACCACCTGTGCTGTATGAAAACCTCCATGATGATGATGATGGTTATTATTCGAATTGTATTTTAAAAATGATGCATTGGTTTGTCTTTTTTATTTTATTTTTATTTTTAAGAAAAATGTTTGGGTCGTGTCCCGCATGTTTGAAATGTTTTAAAGTGTTAAAGTTCGTCTTATTATCATTGACTGCGATGTGTATTTGATCTTGCTCTCACTCTTGTCATACATTTTATGATTTAATTTGCTGGTGATTTGCTTATATTATTATGTACATACGGAATACATATGTAGTTTACATTTGAACAGATCAGAGAGTTCAATAAGATGGACCATACAGCAAGATAGAAAATGGCTTCCAAAGAAAGGATGCTTATGCACAATGAACTTGGTGGTTGGTGTGGGTGGTGATGCAGTGGGGAGTCTAATAGGCTAGCCTGTGAATATTGTGCAAGTCAATATTTTGTGCATTCAGGAATTCCTGCCTACTAAGGGAGAACAAACTGAATGTCACTGAAATGAATACTAGAAAACTAAGACTGAAGAAAGTAGTTAACGAGTGAGGATGGGGTGGGGATTATCCATACATTTACCTAGCTGACAACTAGCTAGTTTGATCACTCATTAATTTTCGCTAAACTCCTTCAACTGACACAAATAGCTGACATACATGGACTCCTCTGCAAACAGTAGTTGCATACAACAGGCATAGCAGATGCATGGACATCATAAAGCCAGGTCAGATCCCAAAGTAATGATGCCAATGTTTTCCTTCATTGAAGTAAATTGGAGCATAGTTTGGTCTGAAGCATTCATGTTTGTATTGACACAGCATGACAAGGGCAGAATATATGATCATCTCTGAGAAGTAATGTTACTGCTCATCAGTCTTAGAAGGGGTAGCCTGTATATCCATTTAGATTTGGTGCTAGTTACTATTTCATTTCTTTGGCAATTAAGCAGTGGGTACACTTAGGTAGGAGAAGGCAAGCACTGCTGGGCTGAATGGCTTGGTCTCGCCATCACATTATATCATGTTATGTTATTTCCAAACAATATGAAGTCCTGTGTTCCACAGTGAGAAAGATCATTTAGAAATGGAGAAAATTGAAGACAGTTGTCAATCTAACTAGAGGTGCGCATACCAGGAATCTCACCCCAAATCAGAGTGAGGCTCTGAGAGGGAGCATAGAATGCTAAAGCTGCATCCAGGGATCTCCTGGCCGCTGTTAACTCAGTAAATGTTAGAGATCCTGATTCCACCATTAGGAAAGACCAAAAAAGTATGGCCTTCCTGGAGAAATCCCTTATCCCTCATCCCGGAAAATAACATTTAGCACGGCTTAGGTTTGGAAAATTCCACCTGAAAGAACCATAAGACGTCTGTCACACTGTCAGATATGACCACAGTTTTTTGGCCATAATGCACAATGGTGAAAATCAAACGCTACATATCACAGCAAGAACCAACTGTCTCGCATATTGTTAGACAGCACATTACATTTGAAATGAAAAAATGTGTAACCTTTAATTTAATTGAGGGTATTTACATCCATGGAATTACATCCCTTTTTATACATTTCCCCCCCATTTTAGGGGGCCAAAAGTAACCGGACAGCTGGTTTCTCTGCTGATTAGTCTGGTGTATTCAATCGCTTCTTTAGTGCCGGCAGCTTTCACAATCTAGTTTTGATTCTAGGCTTTTGATTTCCTTTGGAGCCTGCTATTGGCGTTACGAGGACCAGAGTTGTACCAATGCTGTCACAGTGGCAAGAGACATGGTGAGAAATGCAGTGAGATCTGTCAAGAGATGGAACAAGAGGAGATGTGCCTATGACACAGTCCCGCAGTGAAGGCTGGGACTGAATTACCGCAGCCAAATTAACTAACAGTACATGGGTGATGTGGACTGACATGACCTCCAGGTCTCTAGGTACCAAATATCAGTCAGGTCCAAGAAGTGCTGGTGGCCAGTATTTGCTAGGTCTGTAAACAGTGCACTGGTCAACAGCTGGATCACCTATGGAGATGTCATAGAATGTACCAATAACCTTAGTTGCTGATGCAGTTGAGGATTCAGCAAGGTTTGACAAAGTTTCTCACTGGCCAGTGAACACAATGAATCGGTTCCAGACTGTATCAGACGCACCACCACTGCTAATTGAGTGTTTTATACCATGGACAATAGAACAGGAAAGCAAAGTCAATGAAAAAGGAGAAAAGACTGTGATAGTGGTTACTGTATATAATACTGTATGAGACTTATTCTGAATGATCATTGTTCAATGGTGATGCACCAACCAGCCATGCGCTTCTTTAGTTCTGAAGCCTACCTCTCATGTTTTTATTACATTACATTACATTACATTATTGGCATTTTGGCAGACGCTCTTATCCAGAGTGACGTACAGTTTATTAGACTAAGCAGGAGACAATCCTCCCCTGGAGCAATGCAGGGTTAAGGGCCTTGCTCAAGGGCCCAAAGGCTGTGCGGATCTTATTGTGGCTACACCGGGATTAGAACCACCAACCTTGCCTGTCCCATTCATTTACCTTAACCACTACGCTACAGGCCACCTTTATATTTTGTTATGCGCAGGCCTGTACTTGAATATACATTCAAAAAGTTACCTATATTCTAAATATTGCCTCTAAGGTTCATATTAATTGCATGATTGGTATATACAGATGTTATTGAATGTTACACTATAATGTCGTAATGACAATATTGCAATGAATATTGCAATAAAGTACACATGTTACTATACTAATGTTAAAATAAATATTGCACCAGAGTAATATTTCAATGGAAGCTGTAGTAATGTGACCTTGTTCAGAAGTGGATTTTATGTCTTTGAATGATATTGTCTTTACACAGAGGTAGATGCACTTTCATAGTAGTTCTGCACCTGTGCCATATAGTCAGTGTGTTCAAATGTCAAGAAGGATAGTGTTGGCTGCTAGTGTGGCCACTCAGTCAGTCCTTTCGGCTGGAACACCGCCCTCACTACAGATTATACCATATAAGGGCCATATTATAAAGACATGGGTAAAAGGACCACATTACAATAATCTGTCATTTACGAGACAGGGTTGAACGATAATGCGTGAAATCTAACTTGTATATGTATCAATACAAGAATTTGAATTTGTGTATAAAATGTGAGAGCTTTAGAATAACGATGCTGTGGTATGGTGACTGGTATTAGATGTGTTAATAACAGGGCTGGGGTATACAGGAATGAAGACTACAGCATGGGGGTATCTGGGCTGGGGTATACAGGAATGAAGACTACAGCATGGGGGTATCTGGGCTGGGGTATATAGGAATGAAGACTACAGCATGGGGGTATCTGGGCTGGGGTATATAGGAATGAAGACTACAGCATGGGGGTATCTGGGCTGGGGTATATAGGAATGAAGACTACATAATGGGAGACATATGGCAATTTAGCCTATGGATAGTCGAGACAAAACCTTTTCACCTACTTAATCATGAAAATAAAAAATAAGGGCTAATAATGACATATTTTAATTTGTCTAATGTTACATTTTGTCTAAAGAGCTGAAACCATCCAGTGTGACAAATGTGCAATAATCGATTAAATCAGGGAAAGGTTCAGGGAAAGGTTGGGGGCACTGTAGTTGTAGCACTGTAGTTAGCTTATGGAAATGTCATTTTGTCTTCCTGGACGTTCAAACAGAATATCTCTCAATCAACACTCCCTTAATTGAGAGAAAGTTGTTATAAATCTGTAACTGATCATTGATCATTTTATGCAAACCTCTCTTTTACAGATTCTTTGGATTGTACCTGATGTACTGGATTGTTACTTCCCTCCGTGTCACTGCTGGGCCTTTCATTAGCCCATGGAAAGCAGTTTTTGCTAAGCCCAGAGCCAAGCAGACTCTGTGCGGGTGTTGGAAGATGTCACAGTTGTCAACGAGCCCCCACACCTTCACAAGAAAGAGCTCTGTACAACAGGACAGCGGGCCGGGGAGCGCCGTGTCTGCGGGCGGGGCGCTGCACACACCTGTCATGATAAAAGAGGTGCTGCAGTGGTTGGGCCTCCAGCCAGGACAGGTCAGTTCATCTTCTTCCCCTGTCCCATGAGGACGGCTTCCCTTGCTCAGTGTTGCTGACAATCCAAAGCTGAAGAATGCCACATCGAGTTTTAAATCTTTTGTTCCCCAAGAAAATTTTGATGCGCTGCCAATTCCAAAAGTGTAATATTTATATAATTGCAAGCACTGAATTCTATTTTCCAACAAGAAAATGAAATTAAGAACTTAAATCCAGTAAAACAGTATGTGACGGTTGTCTGATAAGATTTGTATTAGAGTATAACAGTGTACTGATCATAAGCACATTGGAGTGATATCTTCTCCATTTTTATAAATTAATGTGGTTTGGCTTGTTCCAGAATGCCTATGTCGGGTCGATATGTCCTGTTCATGGCAGCAGGTGGTTCTTGACTGAATCCAAAACTTTTACCTTTGTTATCCATGTTCTGACATTGTTTCTGAAACTGTAGAGATGTTCTTTACAATGGTGGAGAGGTTGCTGTCAGATTGTAAAATCTGTCATTTGCATTGCATATTCATTTGGATAAGTGGTATGTCTGGACCTTAATGCAAAAGACGAGAAGCAAATAACGAAAGCGGTTTAGGTCTTGAGTAATATCATCACGCAAACATTGTCATCATTCAGGCCTCATTTCACTGCATTGCTGTGGATGTGATGTCATTCCCCTTTCCTTCTGCAGTTTTGGGGGCCCTGAACACCACCCACAAAAAGACTTAACAACCAGAAATGATTACCAGTTATCATATACCAGTGATCAAAGTAAACTTCAGGTTTATTTTCTTCTTAATTTTTCTGAATTTGACTTTTAGTTCTTTAGGAGTAACCGGTGAAATCACCGGGGTCTTAAGAACTTAAAGCATGGATGTCTGATCGCTGTAATTGAAAAGAAATCGAAAAGAACTAAGAATAGGGTTTAAAAAACAAAAACAAACTCGAAACCAGTTGCAGTTTCCTTAGCCGTTGCTGCTAAAAAGCTGCTGATCGATGGGCAAACAGTGGGGATCCAGCTGCAGTTCTGTAGCCATCCCCACTTGAGGGTGAGTTGAGTGTTCCCGCCGATACTTCCTGTGGTTGACGTGGTAGTTTGGCGTGTTACCGATGTGCCACATGTGCCATGTGCTGTGTGCTGTGTGCTGCAGCCAGTGGTGTGGCCAGGTGCATGGCTGCACAGCCCACTCTCCAGGGAGTGCCCAGCCTCATCACCCTTCACGACTGTGGTCTGATTCTCTCAGCATCACTGGAGTCCCGGGGCATCCCAAGCCGTAGGCCCCTGGGCGGTGGTTTCACTGCACCAGGGATACCCGCCGCAGTTCTGACACTGCCTTCCAAGATTCAGTGGGATCAGAATATCTGTGGTCTGCAATCCCATATAGTCTCTGGCCCTCATCCAGGACGTTACCGGAGAAGGATGCCCTCGAGCAAGCCTCCTGCACGGTGCAGTGGGTTCTACTCGACGTTAAATCCAGAAATGTGTCCATCCTCAGTCTGAAGGGACTGATCTTTGAGTAATTTTATCTGCTGCGCTCAGTGGACGTGCCCCAGAGTGTCACATGGGGGCAGTTGGTTCACATCCAGAGAAAGGATGCATATTTTCATATTTCACATTCCCATTGCTATTCATCGCTGGCTGCTTTGTATCTACGTGAGGTTTACTGAACGGTCGCAATGAGTCAAAAACTATTAGGATGTTGCGGAGATTGGGTCACTGCGACTTTCCTGTTGATGCCTGAGAAACGTAGAGTGAGACTGTTACACTTCGGCAAAAACTGTTCTTGACATTTTAACGGCCAAAAACGTTCACGTTTTACTAAGAAGTTTGCAATGCCTACGTCTAAATAGGGGACTTCCTTTGGGGGAACTTCTAAGGAATCTCTTGTCTTTCTTGCCTCTCGAGTATTCTAGAGTGAATATCTCTGAGGAAGTCAGTGAAAACACCTTTGGCTCCACAATAGAGGGCATTTTCATCGACCTGACCCCATTTTATCAGTGATCATCTAAATACATTCTCAAAATATTGTATTATTATTCAGTATGCTTATAAATAAGGAGCCAGGCTGCTTTTGAGTAATCTCCAAATGTCCTTTTTAGAAAACTGCTCATTTTTGGTGATATTGTCAGAATAATTTGAAAGGGGACTTGTCCAGTGTTTTGGCTGTGACTCCATTCTATTTCTAAGCACGTGAGGCACTGGCACAATAATCTGTATCCACTCAAAAACAGAAAATCTTTTCAGTGAGAAAAAGATCTTGTGTGCTTGAGCTTCTTTGATTTTGTAATGCTAAGAGTAATTCTGACTCTTGGAAAACAAACCCTAACTTATCCAAAGGGTTTTGAAGACATCAGGATTATGCCTGTAGTCAAAAGGTTTCAAGAATAGTTGTCATTTTATGTTGGGTATGTCATTTTCAGGCCTGTGTTGAGAATAGGGGTGATACCTAAGGGGTTTTAATGAGCTGCATTAATAATTTAGCTGGTTCTACTGGCTGCTCTGTCAGTGTTTTTGGGCTACAGGTCCGTGATTATATTCAGATGACTCAGCCTGAACCTGGTTTTCCTCATCAAGCTTCAAAATGTTTCTGAGGGCTGTCAATGGTCCTGAACTGCGCACAACTATTTCCCAGTCCAGCCTAACGCGGACTCTGTGCAGGTCGCTGCGTGTGGACACTGCAGGTCGCTGGGTGTGGACACTGCAGGTCGCTGGGTGTGGATACTGCAGGTCACTGTGTGTGGACACTGCAGGTCGCTGTGTGTGGACACTGTGCAGGTCGCTGCGTGTGGACTCTGCAGGTCGCTGTGTGTGGACACTGTGCAGGTCGCTGCGTGTGGACACTGCAGGTCACTGCGTGTGGACACTGTGCAGGTTGCTGCAGAGACTGCAGGTCGCTGCGTGTGGACACTGTGCAGGTCGCTGCGTGTGGACACTGTGCAGTTCGCTGCGTGTGGACATTGTGCAGGTCCCTGTGGACACTGCAGGTCGCTGCGTGTGGACACTGCAGGTCGCTGCGTGTGGACACTGCAGGTCGCTGTGTGTGGACACTGCAGGTCGCTGTGTGTGGACACTGTGCAGGTCGCTGTGTGTGGACACTGTGCAGGTCGCTGCATGTGGACACTGCAGGTCGCTGTGTGTGGACACTGTGCAGGTCGCTGCATGTGGACACTGCAGGTCGCTGTGTGTGGACACTGTGCAGGTCGTTGCGTGTGGACACTGTGCAGGTCGCTGTGGACACTGTGCAGGTCGCTGTGTGTGGACACTGCAGGTCGCTGTGTGTGGACACTGTGCAGGTCGCTGTGTGTGGACACTGTGCAGGTTGCTGTGTGTGGACACTGTGCAGGTCGCTGCGTGTGGACACTGTGCAGTTCGCTGCGTGTGGACATTGTGCAGGTCCCTGTGGACACTGTGCTGGTCGCTGCATGTGGACACTGCAGGTCGCTGTGTGTGGACACTGTGCAGGTCGCTGCGTATGGACACTGTGCTGG
Organism: Conger conger; assembly: GCF_963514075.1. Lineage (NCBI taxonomy): Eukaryota > Metazoa > Chordata > Actinopteri > Anguilliformes > Congridae > Conger > Conger conger. The sequence goes on along the minus strand of NC_083765.1, from coordinate 64,009,686 downwards.
TCGCTGTGTGTGGACACTGTGCTGGTCGCTGTGTGTGGACACTGTGCAGGTCGCTGCGTATGGACACTGTGCAGGTCGCTGTGTGTGGACACTGCAGGTCGCTGCGTGTGGACACTGCAGGTCGCTTGGTGTGGACACTGAGCAGGTCGCTGCGTGTGGACACTGCAGGTGGCTGTGGACACTTTGCAGGTCGCTGCGTGTGGACACTGCAGGTCGCTGGGTGTGGACACTGTGCAGGTCGCTGTGTGTGGACACTGTGCAGGTCGCTGCGTGTGGACACTGCAGGTCGCTGGGTGTGGACACTGTGCAGGTCGCTGCGTGTGGACACTGTGCAGGTCGCTGTGTGTGGACACTGTGCAGGTCGCTGCGTGTGGACACTGCAGGTCGCTGCGTGTGGACACTGTGCAGGTCGCTGTGTGTGGACACTGTGCAGGTCGCTGTGTGTGGACACTGTGCAGGTCGCTGTGTGTGGACACTGTGCAGGTCGCTGTGTGTGGACACTGTGCAGGTCGCTGCGTGTGGACACTGTGCAGGTCGCTGCTGTTAACCTGCGTCAGGCATATTCTATGTACATTTGCTCGTATGTTGTGTCGGCATTGTGTAGGCTGTGGGCTATAGGCTACACATAGCTATATGGGGGGGGGGGCATGGTCCATTTTTGGCCCAGGGCCCAGTGTACACTTGTTCCAGTCCTGGTTCTGGCCCATTGGGTCTGATACTCGGTCAGTAGGCCATTGCCAAATTCACCTGTACTGTGTGTCTAGCTCTGCATATGACAGCATTTAATCTGCACTCCTAAAGTGAAGTGTGCCACAGAGAATGTAAGATAATTATGTCATTGCTAGTCTTTTCTGTCAATTGTATTGATTTTGCTGAGGTGTCTGTTCCTTGTTATCCGATTATATGCTGTCAAATCTCTGATAAAGACGATGAAGCCTCATGTGAATGTGGGACTGGGTGTGGACAATCATGAAATCTCTACTTCCTCATTGATTTTGTTTGCTTCAGCTTGTGATATTGTCATTTCAGCCAGAGCCAGAAAGCTCAATGTTTTATGCTTATTTCAGATCCAACCAACAAATTCTCAACCAGTAAATAAAAACAGAGCATTATCATGGTTCGTATTTGTGGCGTTTAAACTGGTTTGTCTTTGACTTGGCGTTCGGTCTGCTTCGCTGTGGAGGGGGGACAGCTGATGACCTCGCTGGGCCTGTTCTAAACCGCATTTCATTTCTTCTTCCTTCAGCAAGAAACGTACACATTTTAACGTTAATTATCACCAACTTCAGTTTGCACAGTTCAAGATGTTGGTCTGTGAAATGATTGCGTTACAAGGGCCCACTTCACTAATGTGCTATCAGGACAGATGGGCATGAGTCAGGGCCTTCTGCTCTGGTGGGCAGCTCGGAGGGTGAGCCTGGCCCTCAGGCGCCCGCAGGCAGGTGGAGCACAGGGTCACCGGCTGAGTCAGGCCCGGTTCTGCTGAGTCAGGCCCGGTTCTGCTGCAATGCTGCTGGCAGGGCCCAGTGCTGTGTCTCCTCACTCTGGTCCTGTGTTTAGCACCTCTTAACTCCGTCTCCATCCGCCCAAGGGCCAACTGGTGCGGGGGAGGCTGCCAAAGCCTCATCACATCTCCCCTGGTTTTCATTTAGTCAGAGTCCACTGATAAACACGCATAAATGCATGCCAAGGTAAACGGCACACTTTAATTCAATTCTTTGCCGTCTAAAAGCGACAGTTTATATTGAAATGGTAATATGGATTGTATGCCAGCCAGTTTTAAGGCTTTTCATATAAGCTGCCAATGTATGCAAGAACCAACAGTTTCAGTAAACAGATCCATGGGCAATGTGTCGTAAATGCCATACAAAGAGACAGACCGTAGTCATCTCAATATTAACTTTAGCATCAGGTTTTATTTGTCCAAATAAAATTATGCATAATGATACATCATCTGAATGGGCTCATTTCATGAAAATGAATGTGACCTGTTCATTGACATCACAGATGTATAGGAAGTGCACGTTCTCTCACCATGAATATTCAGAATATTATTCTTTTCTAATTGTGATTCTAATGAAATGTTATGTTTCTAATTAAATGTATTCTGAGCCAGTCAGATTTCTGCACAATGCCTTGTGCAGTAAAATGATTGAATGTGTGCATTTGTGTAATGCCTACTGTGCATCTTTCTGTTGCTGTCTTTAAAATTGAAATCTCCTTGTGGACCTATTCCTGTTCTATAATATAGTGCACTATATTTGCCACTTAATAGCCCCCAAATTCAGAACATGATTTGGCTTAAGCTGTGTTTAACAGCAAGTCTTGGTCTCGACAGGAAAGATGCTTCTGCTTTCTTTATCTGGGGCACAAAGTGTTGAAATTCCTCTCCTCATTGCAAGGTTGCTTAATTTGAATATTGTTTAGATATAACAACCCATCGTTGCATTATAGCATGTTTCAGTGGTTAATGGCATTTTTAGTGCCATCCCAGCTTTACATTATATTTTGATTCATTATGAAGGTACAAATTATTGAGGAATAGTTGGTTAGTTTCTAGCTGAGGCATGTGAAGTTGAGGAGGACACATCCTGGGGTTTGAATTGTCTGCTGTTTTATAGCTTTGCTAGTGGAAACCTACTGTAGGTTTTTGTGGCATTTTGTTGTGCGTTCCCATTAAAACTTTTTTATGTTTTGGTTTTGTTGTGTGGTTGTTGTGTGGTTACAGAAATCAGAAGATACTATTCAGATTTTTATTCTTTTTACCTTTTGCTTCACTTTGCTCTGTGACTCTACTCAGAACTTTTCCCTTGTTTTGTTTTTTATGGTGGGGCAGCCAAGATAAGATATACTCAGATGTTGGGCCCTTGAGCAATGCCCTTAACCCCACATTGCTCCAGGGGGGATTGTCTACTGCTTAGTCTAATCAACTGTAAGATGCTTTGGATAAAAGCTGCAGCTAACTATACTATTTTAGTTTGTGAACATCAGAACCATCCTGAGGACTAATACATTTTTGTTACTTGTTTGTGAAAGTGAAGCATTTCAGTTAATACCTGTATTAACACAGGGTTGGAGATCTGAGATGGCTTTGGAATGCTCATTCATTGTGCTTAAAAAGCCTGCATCACAGTTTAGCTCTGCTGACTGAGCAACTATCCTAACTCAGTCAAACGTGTGGCGATTTAGAGTATCCTTCTGTACACGCTGGCACATAATAAAGTACATAATTGTGGGTATTTTGCATGTTCAGAGGGCCCTTTAAGTGTTTTTTTATGAAAAGTCAGTAGGAAATACTCGACGTTAATCAGACACTCATTCAAAATCACTAAAATGAATCGGAGTAATATTTTGATCTGGGACGTTGTTAACCAATCAACTCTGTACAACCCTCTTTTCATGAGATAGAGTGTATGAATGGAGCACTTTAGAGCTGATGGGAGTCGGAGTGCACATGCTGCAATTACTGCAAGTGGGTAAATCTGCCCATTAAGTGCTGAGCGCCCTCCCACACAGGAAGCAATCAGAGGCAGGCCAGTGGAAATGCACATGTGGGTATTCATTGTGCTAGTTTCCTCTCTGTTACCTGAGCGTGTTAATATAGTTAGGCTCAATCCTGCGTTTTCTGATGAAAATGCTTTTCTCCATCCACATCTTTGTACTGTTTGCATTATAAGTGAAACCAAAATGAGACTCCAGTCCAACAACGTCTTGCTACAGAAGTGCAATATGTCTTAAATTCACAATATTTGTTCAAAACTTTTCCTTGAATTGAAGGAACCTAAAATATGAAACTCCTAGGTTAGTCATGTCCAGAAGGAGTGGAGGTGGGGTTCTTATTGCTCAGAAATGACAAAGCCTTCAGCTATGTTCATGTGCACAGGCTTTTAATGAGGAAAAGGATTAAATGATTCTTAAGAAGCCCCAGCTGAAATGTGGCTGCAGTTAGGGTTTGTGTTATAGACCCCCTGATGAATAAACCCTAAAACAGGCATATCTACAAGCAGTAATACTGGGGGTAGAGTACAGTCAGTCAAAATATACAGTGCCCTCCAAAATTATGGTTGGGGTGAAAGTTACAGTGGTTTCTTTGCATATATTTTTTGTTTTTATCCACACTAACTACCAGGTGCATATGTGAGCACTCTAATCCATAGTGGTCTGAAATATTACATTACGTGTAATTTTGGCTGACGCTTTTATCCGAAGTGACTTACAGTTGATTAGACTAAGCAGAAGGCAATCCTCCCCTGGAGCAATGCAGGGTCAAGGGCCTTGCCCAAGGGCCCAACAGCTGTGCGGATCTTATTGTGACTTAACCGGGGATTGAACCACCGACCGGTCCCAGTCATGTACCTTAACCACTACGCTACAGGCTGGTTACTTGCCGGTTACTTGCCGGTGCCCTTTGTCGTCATGAGGAGCTGCGTTATTGTCAGAGACGCAGGAGCGAGACGGCAAACTAAGGCTTCAGTCATCTGTTCTGTAAATAATATGCAGAACTTGGCCGGCAGAAATGAATGGGGATGAGCTTCAAACCACCAAATGCAACGTTTGTTGAATGGACACAGTGTTCCATAAATGCATATAACAGGTCGCCAAAAGTAGAAGATGAGTGGCTGATATTATTTTGTTGGTGTTAATTCTGCATTTCGTTGAATGCATTTTTTAAAACAAGAAGTAATCATGAACAGACTAAATCAGATGTTGTTGCTGATAAGCACTAATTATGGTCACCAATAACATAAATTATGTGCCTTAAGCTGACATGCAGTTGTGCATAATGGGTTACAAATAAACAGCCAGTTGAGATGATGAGGTTATACGATGATTGAAGGCCATGACATATGGAGGAAATCATGCTCATCAGTCCACCGGGTGTCTGCACATGCTCCGTGGGGCGCTTGAAGATGGCCCTCCCAGCAGGAGGGTCTCATTCAGAGGCACCATTACACTGCTAATTGCTGTAATCAGTGATTAACATTAGCCTTGCCTTTTGAGAGGGTGAGTGCACACAAACCATACCCATACCATTGTGGAACCTCCAGTCCCCTTCACAATGTGGAACATGTGCACTCCTCCATTTTCCTTCACACATGGTGAAGTGTGTGATTCACTTCATCACATGTGACCTCTGCATGTTTGTCCATTAGGTGTGCTCTTTGCAGCTCTGTCCTGGGGTTGCCAGGTTGTGCTCTTTGCAGCTCTGTCCTGGGGTTGCCAGGTTGTGCTCTTTGCAGCTCTGTCCTGGGGTTGCCAGGTTGTGCTCTTTGCAGCTCTGTCCTGGGGTTGCCAGGTTGTGCTCTTTGCAGCTCTGTCCTGAGGTTGCCACCTGACTGCGGCGTGCTCCATTCTCAGCGGACTGTTCCTGATGAAACTGCCTCCTCGCGCCCCAGATTGAAATTTGCAGTCAATTGATTTTGAGTTTCTCGCCTGTTTAGCCTTGCACCTCAAACTAATGCACAGGCATCAGCATCCAGGAGTATGTGCTCCTGACCACAGCTGCCCTTTATTGATGATGTCTTTCCCTCAGAGTGCCATGCCAATATCACATTAGTCATTGCTCCTCACAAAATTTCATCACTGAAGTTCCTGCCAAATGTGGCCCAACAGCCACCCCACATTCAGTGTCACGACGGTGTCATTTTCTAACCATGCCAGTCATAATTATAGCCAATCAGACCAGCCCCGTGTTTTTGCCCCGTGTTTTTGCCCCTTATGCTCGGATGTTAAATGCATAATTGGGAATCACAACTGAAACACCTGCTTTAAATTGAATTTGCGTTCCTCATTTAAGTGTTTCTACATTTTTAGCCACAACATGTACAGTATATCCATCAGGCCAGGCATCAGGCCAGTCTGGTCTTCAGGCCAGGCATCAGGCCAGTCTGGTCATCAGGCCAGGCATCAGGCCAGTCTGGTCATCAGGCCAGGCCGGTCATCAGGCCAGTCTGGTCATCAGGCCAGACTGGTCATCAGGCCAGGCATCAGGCCAGTCTGGTCATCAGGCCAGACTGGTCATCAGGCCAGGCATCAGGCCAGTCTGGTCATCAGGCCAGGCATCAGGCCAGGCATCAGGCCAGTCTGGTCATCAGGCCAGGCATCAGGCCAGTCTGGTCATCAGGCCAGTCTGGTCATCAGGCCAGGCATCAGGCCAGTCTGGTCATCAGGCCAGGCATCAGGCCAGTCTGGTCATCAGGCCAGTCTGGTCATCAGGCCAGGCATCAGGCCAGTCTGGTCATCAGGCCAGGCATCAGGCCAGGCATCAGGCCAGTCTGGTCATCAGGCCAGGCATCAGGCCAGGCATCAGGCCAGTCTGGTCATCAGGCCAGGCATCAGGCCAGTCTGGTCATCAGGCCAGTCTGGTCATCAGGCCAGGCATCAGGCCAGTCTGGTCATCAGGCCAGGCATCAGGCCAGGCATCAGGCCAGTCCGGTCATCAGGCCAGTCTGGGCATCGGTACAGAGGGCATGTGAACTGGAAATGTATTGTTTCAACGTGCATGTTTTGCAAATATTTTTCCCCCAAAACATTTTAAGTGCAAGCGGGGATTGAGGTGTTCATGAACATATGACACATAAATGCTACAATTATTTGGTGACTACATATAGCCATTAAACCTCAACAGCAAGGCTATATTGATAAATGTGTTGATTGCATTGCATTCATATACGTATAATGAACTATGAAAGCAATTATCATCAAAATATAATTGTATAGAGATGTATTGTTATTTTGGATTTGATTTGTATTGTGAATATTATTATTTGTATTACTCTTTTATAGATAGTCCGCCCATTTCAGGGCACCATAATGTTTGGGACAAAGCAATGTAAATGAATGTATGGGGCGACATGGCTCAGGCAGTAAGAGCAGTCATCTGAGGGTTGCCGGTCCGATCCCCTGCCCGCTGTGTCGAAGTGTCCCTGAGCAAGACACCTAACCCCTAAATGCTCCTGACGAGCTGGTTGGGGCCTTGCATGGCAGCCAATCGCTGTTGGTGTGTGAGTGTGTGTATGAATGGGTGAATGAGAAGCATCAATTGTACAGCGCTTTGGATAAAGGCGCTATATAAAGCCAACCATTTACCATTTAGTCATGTTTAGTATTTTGTTGCATATCCTTTGCATGCAATGACTGCTCGAAGTCTGGGATTCATGGACATCATTGCTGGGTGTCTTCTCTGGTGACGCTCTGCCAGGCCTGTATTGCAGCCATCTTTAGCTCTTGCTTGTTTCGGGGCGAGTCCCCTTGTTACAGGGGGCCAGTCATTCATATGCTGAAGTTTTCTCTCCAGCTTATGAAAGGCATGCTCAATTGGGTTCAAATCGGGCGATTGACTTGGCCCCTCAAGAATTGGCAATTTTTTAGCTTTGAAAAACTCCTTTGATGCTTTTTGCAGTAAGTTTGCTGTCAGATGAACTTCCAGCAAATTAGTTCTGAGGCATTTGCTTGAACTTGAGCAGATAGGATGTCTATGCATTTCACAATTCATTTTGCCACGACCATCAGCAGTCATATCATCAATGAAGATAAGTGAGCCAGTTCCTTCAGCAGCCATACGTGCCCAGGCCATAACACCCCCACCACCCTGTTTCACAGATGAGTGGTATGTTTAGGATCTCTGGCAGTTCCTTCTTTCCTCCATACTTTGCTCTCGCCATCACTCTGATATAAGTTCATCTTTGTCTCTTCTGTCTACGGGACCCTTTTCCAGAACTGTGGTTGCTCTTTCAAGTACTTCTAGGCAAACTATAACCTGGCTATCCTATTTTTGCAGCTTACCAGTGGTTTGCAGTTGTTTGGGGATTTGTCTTTACTATGGAGAGAATTGTTCTGTCATCAGCTGTGGAGGTCTTCCCTGGCCTGCCAGTCCCTTTGCGATTAGTAAGCTCACCAGTGCTCTCTTTCTTCTTAATTATGTTCCAAACAGTATTCCAGAGTTTGCCCCATTCAGTTTCCAACTTCAGTGATTTTACTGCAGGCACTGGGTCAGGAACTACACAAATATAACATTTTCATATTATAATTATAAGTGATACATTATTTTAGAGTTCTCATTCTGTACTTTAGTATGCAATGATAAACTGAAAGAAACATGAAATGTATCTGAAGCATGGAACTGTTCCCATTTAGTACCGAACGAAGCAATGTGCAGGACAGAAACATTGTGAAAACCATGTTAGAATGCAAATTACATGGGTTAGATAACATGGTTTTGGTTCTGGATCTTGCAAAATGTTTCCATGCTGTGTTGGCTTTGTCAATTAGGACTGTTGCTGTTTTCTGTTTATATCTGCTATGCTTTAAAGTTCATATTTTAATAAGATATATTCTTAATTTCATCTGCTACTGTAATAGTAGTATGGCAATAATATTGAGTGGTGTTTACAGGGCATTGTTTGGAATGATCTTGTCATCTGGTGTTGATTCTGGTCCTTCCCAAAAAACTGCCGTAATCCTGCAGCATATAGTACTACAGTACATGTGTGGTGTTTTGGATGCAGTTGAACTGCAGTTGTACTTTGAAACCTGAGTTTAAGGACTATAAACCCAGGCAGAGGGTGAGTCAACCTGTCAGTTTGCCTTTTTCAATGATACAAAGGGATTTACAATGGTCTTGTGATAATGTTTTAACACAAATACCTTGCCTATTATACCTTTAAGGGTCTGAGTATAAATTAGATTTCTGTTTTAGATTTTTCATAAATTTGCAAACATTTCTAAAAACATGTTTTATGGGTTATTATGGGTTATTGGTTGTAGATTGATTGGCAAAATGGCTATTTTATTCATTTCTGAAGCCACTGTAAGTGGTCTAATCATATGAATAAGCATAAGTGATCTGTGACTTAATAGATGTAACGTAACATTGTTCTTTATGTTCGATGTACTTACTGGGAAACAGTCTGCACTTTCTCTCAGCAAACCCTCAAGGTCTGCAGCAATGTGATTTCATCAGAGATTGTGGGAAGCTGAGGACAACAGATATTCTGTTGTTACATCAGGAATGAATAAAAGTACATTTTATACAAGTAGGCTTATGGAGGCGACTAAGCACTCTCCCAAATTCGCATGTTTTCACTGCAGTGTCAACTCAATCTGAGAGCTCATACCAAAGGATTGAGGAGCTTTCAGTGCCTGTGGGGGTCAGAAGCCTCCTAAACTCTGTTTACCATGACATGCTGCAGTGTGGGTCTGACCCGGCGTGCCCCTATAGGCCAATATTGACCCCGCACTATTGGACAGTGATGCAGGTAGACCCCACACTATTGGACAGTGATGATGCAGGTAGACCCCACACTATTGGACAGTGATGCAGGTAGACCCCACACTATTGGACAGTGATGATGCAGGTAGACCCCACACTATTGGACAGTGATGCAGGTAGACCCCGCATTATTGGACAATGATGCAGGTAGATCCCACTCCCACACTATAGGACAGTGATGCAGGTAGACCCCACACTATAGTATGCAAAACAGAACTGCCTTCACTCAAAGGTGAAGCTGGAATATTTGCCAAATAACAGGCAAATTGACAAAAATCTGAAACCATTAACTTCGAACAAGATCCTCACTCAAATTATTATGCAGCGATTCATAATATATGCTTTTCATGTGCAATGATACAAACTGCAGCCAAACATGCACATGAATTGCATTACGACTAAAATATTGCAATAAAACATATGAATTCATTTTATCACACTTTTTTAATGGTTTGCTTTTCATTTCAAATTGTGACAGTCTTATATCCCATGTCGCCCTGTTTTAATGATCCCACACTTGCTAAATGGTCCCCCAGTTTTAATGATCCCACACTTGCTAAATGGTCCCCCAGTTTTAATGATCCCACACTTGCTAAATGGTCCCCCTGTTTTAAATGATCCCACACTTGCTAAATGGTCCCCCAGTTTTAATGATCCCACACTTGCTAAATGGTCCCCCTGTTTTAAATGATCCCACACTTGCTAAATGGTCCCCCTGTTTTAAATGATCCCAGACTTGCTAAATGGTCAAATAAAACCAGAAAGTACGGCGGAAATCTGAACAATATTCAGAAGGAATCTGCGCAGTAACCAAAAGTAGCATTTAACTCATTGTTTGACAAGTTATTCATTTTAAATCCAGGTTAAAAGGCTCACTAAGTATTCTTTTTTGTTGCTAATCTATGAAAATACATGCATGGCGCATCATGATACTCATACTTTTCTTGTTTGTTTTTGTTTTACTGTAACCAGGCATCGTACAATACCACAAAACCAAGGCATAGTTTATTTGGCGAAATGTTAGCTAAATATTGCTTTCAATATTGTACCTGACAAGGGAGCACCAAGTGAAAATGACAAGTGAGTAATAAGTTCGTTTCCATGGTGATGAGGTGAGCAAGGACTCCAAAGTCAGATATCTAAGACAAAGAATAAGAATAAAATGCAGAAAATGGAGAAATATGTTTCGTCCCACTACTTTGAAGTGCTGAGGGTTTTCATCTTTATTTTTATTTTTACAATAATACTATAGTACTATATTTTCATTGTCAGCTTAGTATTTGTCTAGAGATTAAAGCATTAGCTTTAATACTGTGGAGGTCCAGTGACAAAGCAGGAGTCATTAGCAATGCAGGGTTAAGGGCCTTACTCACGACTGTGCGGATATTATTGTGGCCACACCAGAGATTGAACCACCAACCTTGCTTAACCACTATACTACAGGCTGCCCCAGTGCAGTGTTTTAACAGTGACACTACTCCAGCAAACAAACAGGTGAAATAAAAGAATCAGGATGTGGTTAAAGTGTAGGCTTTCAGCTTTCATTTGAGGGTTTTAAATTGGGCTCCAGACATCCTACACACATCACATCACTCATATCATGGCTCCAGAATTATTGGGACCCTTGATAAATATTCACAAAAATACTTTTCATAAAATAACATAAAATTACACAGTTATCAACGTAAGCTTCCAACATGTGTAAAATAGTATGCGACTGTACATCCATATTGGGTGAAGCTCTTTTTATACATAGTTTGCAGACCAAAAGTAATTGGATATTTTGCTGCTCAAATGTTGTGTATTACATTTCCTCATTCATGCATAAAAGAGCTAGCAAAAGGTCTTCTGTTGATTTTACAAGTGCCATCTGCATTTGGAGTCTGTTATTGTTGTCTCTCAACATAAGGACCAAAGAAGTGTCAATACCAGTCAGGCAGGCCATTATTAGGCTGAAAGTCATTGGTACATTGTTGAGAAGAACTGGTGAGCTCAGCAATGGCAAAAGACCCGGTAGACCATGGAAGACCAGTGCAGAGGGCGACAAAAGGCTTGTTCAAAGGACGTCCATCAAGAGAAGACTATGGCAAGGATAGAATGGCCAGTTTACAGCTTGCAAAAACATACATCAAAAAACCTGTAGAGTTCTGGAACAAATCGTTATGGACAGATGAGACAAAGATTAGCCTCTACCAGAGTGATGGAAAGAGGAAAGTGTGAAGAAAAAAAGGAAATTCCCATGATCCTAAGCATACCACCTTGTTGGTGAAACATGGTAGAGGTAGTGCTACGGCTTGAGCATGTATGGCCGCCACTGAACTGGCTCACTTGTGTTCCATTGATGATGCTGCTGACTGAAGTAGGGTGATTGCAGAAGGATACAGAAAGTTCTCGTGTTAGGGTTAGGGTTAGGGTGCTCGTGTGCTCAGATCCAAGCATGGGGGGATGCAGAAGAAGGGCTGTAATTCCTACATGGTTCTCCCAATATGGACGTCAAAGCCCTCAAATTAAAGCAGGACGTCTGCACTTTGTTTGGTTTGCTGGACGACAACAAATACCGAGTTATTTACATTGAGCATTGAGCTTATTCACCGTAACTTACATGTCTTACATCGTTTCGACGTATAATGCATTTATACCAATGGATATTTTCCAAAGCAAGTCAGGCTAAGTACCTTTCTCAAGGGTGCAACAACAGTGCCCCACCTGGACATCAAATATACCACCTGGGAGTGGAAGCCCAGCTCCCAAACCGCTAACTGCTACACTGCCTCTCCAACTACGAGTTCACATTACAGTGCTGTATTCTTATAGCCCCCCCCCCCCACACACACACAACACATACACACACACACACACACACACACACACAACACATGCATATGCACATGTACAGACACACACACACACACATACATATGCACATGTACACATACACACACACACGCACACATACACACACGCAACACATACATATGCACATGTACACGCACACATACACACACACACACGCAACACATACATATGCACATGTACACATACGCACACATACACACACACACGCACGCACACGCAACACATACATATGCACATGTTCACATACACACACACCGACGCAACACATACATATGCACACGCAACACATACAAATGCACATGTACACACACACACACACACACACACACACGCACACACACACAACACATACGTATGCACATGTGAACACACACATACACACACAACACATACATATGCACATGTACACACACACACACACACTCCAGGATGAGCAGCAGGAAGGGTGCTCTTCGCCTGGGTGACTGGGTGGCAAGGTTTCACCTTCCCAGAGCTCCAAGGACGTTCAGCGGGGACGTCTGGGGCTGCTTCGCGATTGGCTGGGGGATTGAGGTCACACGGTGCAGGAGACTACCCCCACGGGAGTATCATGTGAGGAAACCGCACCAGCACTGGGAGATCCTCCCCACGACCGGCCTCCGAACAACAGAGCGTGGGGGGAGATGGCCTTCGCACCCCAGCTTGTTGTCATCCAATCAGCGAGGCCGGCTACGCCGTGGATGAGAGTGGCATGGTGCACGGTTCCCAGAGGGGAATAACTCCGAGCTCAGGACTGCAACGAAGCCAAGGCACGCTTCCCAGTGTCAGGGAGAGACACAAAAATTAAGCTGTTGCCTAGCAACAGCACAGTTTGCATGGCACGTGTCAGAGTACACCGGGCTGGGGCTGGCTGAAGTTTATCAATCAATCAATTTTTTCTGAATAATAAAAAGGGTAACTACATGTTACCAAAAATAGATGTGCATAATAAATGAGACGCTGCAGATTAGTGGTAAATGACAGAATTATGGGGAATATGAATGCACACGTGATCGCATATACACTCAGTGACCACTGCATTAGGAATTTATTAGACTTGGTTCTTAGACTTTACTGAACTTCTGCTGCTGTAGTCCATCCACTTTAGTTTCAATGTGTTGTTTGCTCTTCTGCACACCACTGTTGTAACGCATGGTTATTTGAGTGACTGTCGCCTTCCTATCATCTTGAACCAGTGTGGTCATTCTCCTCTGACCAAAATATGCACTAAAAAATATGTATTGACATTATTTTGGAAGATGTGTAGCGTGCTGTATTAAATCAAGGTCTTACATTTTTCGAAATAAATGTATCCCCAAAAAAGTAGGTTTCACATACTGTTTCGGGTGCTCAGTAAGGGCTTTCTGCCACCCTTCCAAAGAGCTTGTTGGTTTTATTTTTCTGACTTAGTCACCCCAAGATGCACTCAATCTCTGCAATTCTTATACCGTGATCCTTGGTTATTTAATGCCTCCCTCGCTATCTCCCTCACTGTCCGTGGGAACAACCTGCAATTGCCTCCTGGCAAATTTGCAGCCATATGTTTTTTATTTTATTTTATTTTCATTTGTATTTTTAACCGTGTATGTATTTTTTGTACCAATTACCAGACTTTTTTAATGCATATGTTTAATAGCATTTTTTTTCTGTTTTATTTTTTTTATTTTTAGTACCTGTCTTCAGCTAATTAATTTGTGTATTCAGCTAGATAAATAACATGAAGAAGTGAGATATTGTCGCTGCTGTGCTGATCTATGGCACATCACAATAGCGAATCAGGAAACACAACATTAAGTTAAAAAACACTACATCAAGTTAAAAAACACAGTGACAAGTTTAAAAACATAACAATTAAACAAATTAAACGAATCAGAAAACACAACGATAAATAGAAATGAACAAGTTAGGAAGCAAAACCAAATTAGAAGCACATTGAAAAAAACAGAAAACACAACACAAATTTGTCAACCAGAAAGGGGATTACGTATTGAATCAGAGCCTCTGTTGTTGATTGGGCAGATACACCAGACCTGCGACGTGTCACTGCCATAGCCACGCCCCTTCTCGGGGGCAGGCTTCACACGGAATGGAGAATGGGGTATTTTACCTAAATTAGCTCATCTTTTAACAACAATATCCAATATTATTTTTTAAATTATATTTCCGACAAGCTGAAAGTTTTTTGACTTTCCATACTAAATAGAAATTTTCACGAAAAATAATTTGTGAATTTTGCTATTTAAAGTATAGTTCAGGCTTTATACTCACAGTTTGCAACATTGTAATTATACACATTTTTGCATCCCTGGTGGCAAAAAAAAAAAACTGACAAAAAGGAACAATAAAGATAGCCCACGCATGCTCTCCTACTGTCTCACACACCCGTACCCCCCCCACACACACACACACTCACACACACACACACACACACACACAGACCTGTACCCCCCCCCACACACACACACTCACACACACACAGACCCATACCCCCCCCCACACACACACACACACACACACACACTCACACACACCAGTACCCCCCCACACACACACAGACCCGTACCCCCCCCCACATACACACACTCTCATACGCACACACACATACACACATACACGCACACACTCACACACACACACACACGCACATACACACTCACACACACTCTCATACGCGCACACACACACACCCGTACCCCCCCCCACACACACACACAGACACACTCACACACACCAGTACCCCCCCCCCACACACACAGACACACTCATACACACCCGTACCGCCCCCCCCACACACACCCCACCCACACACTCACACACACACACACATACACACACACACACTCTCATACAGTACGCACACTTAACTATTCACAGCAGTGTTGAAATGTCAATTATGTACAGCTTCAAACAGTCTCCAAACAGCCAGTTTATTACCGAACGACTGAAAGCGATGGATTTTTATACCTGCAGTGTATATTCCGCTGTACGCAGGGGGTCATCTCATTCATACACGCATTTGCGCAAGAGCACACGTGGGCTGTCACATGTCTGAAAGAATTCTGGCAATTTAATCTCACATCACTAGAAGGCTGTGAGGCTCAGAATCCTGCGCTGGATTTATGCAGGCCGGGAGAAACTCTGCCGCATGATATGAATCATCGGCGTGCAAACAGAGAGTCACATCCCCTTATTGGGAATCACACCAAGGTCCACGCAGCACTTAAGAATCCTAACACAAAGCACAGACATAGATCTTGATCATTTTCTTATGCTTTTCTTAAGAAATATTAATCGGCAGGCTGAGGTAGAATCGTATCAGTCTCTTGTTCACAGAGTCTGGCAGGGCGATAAGTATTGAACACCAGGGGCAGGTTTTAAGAAAACAAAATAATTCAAAACAAAATAATAATGTATCTGTCTCTCCAGCCCATCTTTTAAGGTTCTGAAAGAAGTTCCGTAGATTTACTGAAAGAAAGCTGACTCCTAACACCAATATTACTTACAAAATCTTTGTGTCAACCCACCCCCATCCCTGCCAGTTTCCAGTAATAGATTTTCCCCCTTGGACACATTCCCCCTTCAGTGTCAGCCCACGCAGAGAGAGTGGGTGTCCGCATCTCGCCCTGCACAGGTATGCCTCGTCACAAAGGACACACCAAGGGCTTTATGATTGCTCCCTAGACAGGAAGTCTTTTGTTTTGTTTTAATGTCATTTGAAATCCCTCAATCCTCCCCCTACCAGTGGGCTAGTCAGGGGCACTGCAGGGGCGAGGGGTGGGGAAGCCTTGCTTTGTTGTGGTTGATTGCAACCAGAACCAGGGCAGATTCATGAGCACACAGTCCGCTGCCCTGCTAAAGTCACAGCAAATTGTCCCTGACATTTTTGAGGAATTAAGTTGTCGCTACGTGATGTTTGTTTCACTCACCTGGTTCAAATATCCTGTGGATCTGGATGATCCTAAAATGACTAATTCATTTGGCCAGTGGCATGCAAAAAATTGGATGGTTTGTAATTTATGCATATTGATGAATATGCAAATCAGAAGTTCCCCTACCAGGAATGTTTTCACAAAATTGGGGAATTTAATAAAATCAAACCTCCATACTTAAAGAAACATGGCAATCTGTTTGCAAGACGTAAGCTGTTCCTGATTATAAGTTAAACTCAAATGTGCAATATCTGTATTGTTGGCTCTGTACTCTGTACTGGCATATTCCATTTGAGGGTATTTACATCCATCTGGCCATCCGTGATCCTTTATATTGTCCCCTCATTTTACAGGACCAAAAGTAATTGGACTGTTGTGTCTAAGCTGTTTCTGATTACTCAGGGTTATTCAGTTTTTTCGTTAGTTCAGGTATAAGAAAGCTTTCAGTATGTAGTCTTGATTCTAGGCTTTTGATTGCCTTTTAGGTCATCGTTAGGACCAGAGTTGTGCCAATGAGTGTCAAGGAAGTCATTATGAGAAATAAGAAAAGAAACATTCTGAGACATCAGCCAAACAATAGGCTCACTAAAATAAACAGATTGGAACATCATTGCAAAGATGGATGTGCTGGTTAGCTCAGTAATTGCCAAGAGGCTGGTAAGCCAAGGAAGACCTCAACAGTTGATGACTGAAGAATTCTCACCATAATGAAGAAAAACCCCCAAACACTTGTCCGACAGATCAGAAACACTCTTCAGTTGGCAGGCGTGGATGTGTCAGTAATTACTGTCTTCTGATAACATTAGAACCAAACATTGCAGAAGATATACTGCTTTTTGGCACCAGGCGAACCAAACATAAAATTAGCATGCTAAGTGGATTTGTTGACAGGTTAGTTAGCTAGCTAAATGAATGCTAAATGTGGTGACTCGTCTAGCACCGCAGCTGAGTTCATCCCTAGCTAACGGTATGCTATGAATATGAACCACTAAGTGTCAGTAGATGAGGCCATAATGCTAACGCTATGAATTGCAAATCAGCGACTCCCCCACCCTCAGACCAGTGACCCCCCCCCACCCTCAGAGCAGAGACCCCCCCCATCCTCAGAGCAGAGACCTCCCCCCCATCCTCAGACCAGTGAACCCCCACCCTCAGACCAGTGACCCCCCCCATCCTCAGAGCAGAGACCCCCCCCATCCTCAGAGCAGAGACCCCCCCCATCCTCAGAGCAGAGACCCCCCCCATCCTCAGAGCAGACCCCCCCCATCCTCAGACCAGTGACCCCCCCACCCTCAGACCAGTGACCCCCCCCCATCCTCAGAGCAGAGACCCCCCCACCCTCAGAGCAGAGACCCCCCCCACCCTCAGAGCAGAGACCCCCCATCCTCAGACCAGTGACCCCCCCCATCCTCAGAGCAGAGACCCCCTCCATCCTCAGAGCAGAGACCCCCCCCATCCTCAGAGCAGAGACCCCCATCCTCAGAGCAGAGACCCCCCCCATCCTCAGAGCAGAGACCCCCCCCATCCTCAGAGCAGAGACCCCCCCCCATCCTCAGAGCAGAGACCCCCCCCATCCTCAGAGCAGACCCCCCCCATCCTCAGACCAGTGACCCCCCCCATCCTCAGAGCAGAGACCCCCATCCTCAGAGCAGAGACCCCCATCCTCAGAGCAGAGACCCCCCCCATCCTCAGAGCAGAGACCCCCCCATCCTCAGAGCAGAGACCCCCCCATCCTCAGAGCAGAGACCCCCCCCATCCTCAGAGCAGAGACCCCCCCATCCTCAGAGCAGAGACCCCCCCCATCCTCAGAGCAGAGACCCCCCCATCCTCAGAGCAGAGACCCCCCCCATCCTCAGACCAGTGACCCCCCCCATCCTCAGAGCAGAGATTCCCCATCCTCAGAGCAGAGACCCCCCCATCCTCAGAGCAGAGACCCCCCCCATCCTCAGAGCAGAGACCCCCCCCATCCTCAGAGCAGAGACCCCCCCCATCCTCAGAGCAGAGACCCCCCCATCCTCAGAGCAGAGACCCCCATCCTCAGAGCGTACTCAGGCCTGGAAAGTCCCATGCCTTAGCCATGCGCCCCACAGCACTGCAGCAGGTTGGGCTGTGGCAGTTTGGGTCCATCGGGTCTTCTGTTGTTGTAGCCCATCTGCCTCAAGGTTTCACATGTGCATTTCCGAGATGCTTTTCTGCTCACCACAATTGTGAGTCAGAGTTACCGTAGCCTTTCTGTCAGCTTGAACCAGTCTGGCCATTCTCTATTGACCTCTCTCATCTACAAGGCGTTTCTATCCGCAGAACTGCTCATTGGATGTTTTTTGTTTTTCGCACCATTCTGAGTAAACTATAGACTGTTGTGTGTGAAAATCCCAGGAGATCAGCAGTTACAGAAATACTCAACCAACAATCATGCCACAGTGGAAGTCACTGAGATCACATTTCTTCCCCATTCTGACGATCCCCATTGATCTGAACATTCACTGAAGCTCCTGACCCGTATCTGCATCATTTTATGCATTGCCCTGCTGCTACACGATTAGCTGATTAGGTAATGGCATGAACAAGGAGATGTGCAGGTGTGCCTAATAAAGAGCTCTGTGAATGTGTTTAGTCTCCTGCCTCTTTGGCTACTTGATTACATTTGCATGTTTTTTGTAAAAGTGAGTAAAATGTATTTCAGGGTTGTTTTGACCAGCTTTACCCCAGTTTTCAGGCGCACCCTGACTGTAGTGATGACATGGATCTCCCTGTAGACCTCACCATTGTTATTTTCTGTGTTCTCCTGCCTGCCTTTGTTTTAGTCCCCGGTGCACTGAAAGGGAGGTGGTAAATAATTGATTTTTGTAATTAAACACTCCAGCTTGGGGACGCTAGGCTGATTGACGGCGAGATATTAAGCTCTCACATCATAAGGTTGCAGGTTTAGTATAAGGTTATCAGTGGCCAGAAAGTCTCTCCCAACGTCTCATTACTCTCATGAATAGACAATTCCTGAGGGGGGCATGGTGTGAAGGAGTCTGGGAGGTCATTAGAGAATTGTGAGGCTGACAAGTCACACTACATGAGGTGAGCCTCTTCATTTTTGGAAAATTAGATGGAACATTTATGTAATTACATTTGACACAGTGAATTACCTTTGATGCCAGGCTGTCTTTGCCCACAATCTGATGTTTACGTGTTTCTTTATTTTCTTGATGGAAGTTGCCACATGCAATCATTTCAAGATGATTCTATGTTGTGGCCATGAGAAGAACAGTACAATCTGGACTTGCACTGTAAAGGAGAGTAAGCACTTGAACTTGAACTAGTTGTATATGTGTGACCTGCTCTGTCAGAATCAGTCGAATTGACCCCAAAATGTTTTTTGAGTATTTGTAAGGAGAGATCTTAACGATACCAAAGTTATCTCTTTACTCTAGATATGATCGATTCATTCTAATGTTAACACATGAATAATCATTAAGGTAAATTTCATTATATACGTACACTCACTGAGCACTTTATTAGGTGTTTATTAGACTTCTTTTTTGGACTTATATTGCTGTAGCCTATCCATTTACAGTTATGATGCATTGTGTGTTCAGACATGCTCTTCTGCATACCACTGTTGTAATGTGTGGTTATTTGTGTTACTGTCACCTTCCTGTCAGCTTTAAGCAGTCTGGCCCTTCTTCTCTGACCTCTCTTATTAACAAGGCGTTTCTGTCTGCAGAACTGCTGCTCTCTGGATGTTTTGAGGATGGAGCGGTATTAACATTAGGCGAGTAACATGAGTATTGCATTGGGAGAAAAGTTACCTGATACAACCTCTCAGGAAGTGGGAGATCAAAGAGAAAGAAATAAAGATGACACTACAACTTATTTGATTTGATTACCTGGAACTGTTTAGCTTAGCTACGTGCATACAGGGTCAACTGGTGAACAGAGTAAGCATTGGTGTAGGCTTAAAAACAATAAAAAAAAAAATTTTTTAATCTTCCAAAAAAAATTCATGAATAAAATAAATCCATTTGAATTATAACATTTTGTCCTTCAGTATTTCAATAAAACTTTGCCGAAATGTTTATTATTGGCAAGTTTAAATTTCCCATTAGACCTGTCATGAAATAGTTTAATGCATTGCTATATACTGTGATGAAATACTGACAAGTATAATTGTAGTTCTGTTCAGTGGGATAAAACCAGGTAAGATCGTAACAATACATGGCTTATTGTTTATCAGTCTTTTTAATATTGAGCAGAACCAGAAGATATTAAATTAGCCTTAAATTAGAGGAGGTAGCTAATTGCATTTACAGTCCTGGCACACTGCAGTTCCCTAAAGACCTCCGTTGAACATGCCTGAGTCATCAGGGGGAACTTGCAGTTCTACTTTAAGTTCTGCACCAAATACATGAAAGGTTACGTACATGCATTAAAACCAGACGGTTGTTCGCTTTGCTATCTGGGCCAATAGTCCGGTGCTGAAGGAGAGAGTCTTGATGAAGTACACGACGATGCTTTTTCTCAGAAGCCATGTCTCTCCCCTGACTAGGTAGAGCGTCGGGGGCCTACAGATGACATAGGCTGCTGATTGTGGGAAGAGCATTGACAGTGTACAGATGACACAGGCTGCTGATTGTGGGAAGAGCATTGACAGTGTACAGATGACATAGGCTGCTGATTGTGGGAAGAGCATTGACAGTGTACAGATGACACAGGCTGCTGATTGTGGGAAGAGCATTGACAGTGTACAGATGACACAGGCTGCTGATTGTGGGAAGAGCATTGACAGTGTACAGATGACACAGGCTGCTGATTGTGGGAAGAGCATTGACAATGTACAGATGACACAGGCTGCTGATTGTGGGAAGAGCATTGACAGTGTACAGATGACACAGGCTGCTGATTGTGGGAAGAGCATTGACAGTGTACAGATGACACAGGCTGCTGATTGTGGGAAGAGCATTGACAGTGTACAGATGACATAGGCTGCTGATTGTGGGAAGAGCATTGACAGTGTACAGATGACACAGGCTGCTGATTGTGGGAAGAGCATTGACAGTGTACAGATGACATAGGCTGCTGATTGTGGGAAGAGCATTGACAGTGTACAGATGACACAGGCTGCTGATTGTGGGAAGAGCATTGACAGTGTACAGATGACACAGGCTGAAGTCCCTGTTGCAATAGAATTACATCACTAATAAGGGCTGTATTGTTGGGAATATTGTTGGCGATAAGGTAATTTATGATGATGAATTAGATTTTTAGATGTTCTTGTTATTTCACCCTTCAATTACATTACATTAATGCCATTTGGCAGACGCTTTTATCCAGAGCGACGTACAGTTGATTAGACTAAGCAGGAGACAATCCTCCCCTGGAGCAATGCAGGGTTAAGGGCCTTGCTCAAGGGCCCAACAGCTGTGCGGATCTTACTGTGGCTACACCGGGATTAGAACCACCGACCTTGTGTGTTCCAGTCATTTACCTTAACCACTACACTACAGGCCGCCGCTATAGGCCGCCCAATGTCAATTACATTATACCTCTCCAATAAAAAAATAAATAAATGTGTAGATTGGAACATTTTATTTTTGTAGAATGATATTCACAGTGTGGCTATTTTCACTGTACTATTATAATATATATACTGTATATACTGTGTATTATCATACAAATGAAATGAAAGATAAATGCAGCAATGGGGAATATAGGTCAAATACGTAATCTTTTGGGATTTAAATTATTTTCTGTGCTCGATCGATCTTGCCAGGTGCAATAGAGCCAACCAAGAGGACTTTTTGAGAGTATTTCATAGGTTCCAATACCCCCAGACCAGCTCAGTAAAACGTAGAAAAGTATTTGAATCCAAAACAATTATGTATTTCAGCCAGGTCTGACAGAAACTAAGAAGATATTTAACAAACGTATCACAAAAATCTAAACAATCATTGAAATTGCATCATTGTCTATTCATTCCTGTATGTGAAACGATATTAAATAAACTACAGCAGCGTCAAATACAGCTGTAGGTAAAGGACAGCAGGAGGTACGCCAAAGTCAAGAGACACGTCCCCCGCATAAACGCCACCTAACTGGTGGAATAAGGTCAAATAATAGACAAAATAAACAGTGAAATGCTCTCGTCCCAAACCCACATCACAGTCTAAGTCTCGGCTTCTTGGGTTTGGTGTCTTTACCCACGATGAACTCCACATGACGAGTTTGAAAGGGGCTTTAATATGTAACGTGTTTAAAGTAGATTTAGCAGAAAATGTAGTACTTTCAATACTGCTGACAAAGTTTATGTGAGGTCCAGAGAGTGTTGTAAACTTTTGTCAATGTTAGTGTGTTGTTTTGGTCTCATTGGGGTAGCAGGATATGGAATAAGAACAAATGGCCACGTTTGAATTTGAAACAGAAATTCATTTGCAGCCTACAATTGAGAAACTTGTATAAAAATATTGTCTTCTCGATGAATTTACAGTCACTTCAGGAAATTGGTAAGCAGAATATGAAAATGATAAATATGTATGAACCAGGAGGGTACTTTTTTGATGATATATAATAAATGTGATGTTGATTATAATCCTTGTATTACCATGATTATCTCTATTAATCGTCTTATTTTGGATTATTACTTTTACTATAACATAATCCACAAATATAACATTATTGAATTTGTATTTTATTGAGCATTTTATTTAAAATACGTAGCATAACTTAAGGAAACCGAAATGAAATGCAATGGCCTGTTTTATATTGTAAATCTGGCACTGCCTGTAACATGATTTCAGCGACTGGAGGAGGTGAAAGCCAATTGTACTACACTGCTGGCTTCAGACACCTGCTGAAGTGCAGAATCACACTTTAGATTTGCTGAGCATGGAGCTGGATCTCTTTGATTAGCTAAAGGTCAGTGTTCAAAAGAAGTACTGAAGGAAACTGAAATCTACCCTCAAACTTTGGCTAACAATGAAATTTAAAAAGTGAATTTCAACATGCATTACATTTCTACATGAATTTCATCAGCTCCATAAGTCTTGGGACAAGTATATATTTTCTTGATTTGTCTCTGTACTCCACAATTTTAGATTTGTAATCAAACCACTCACACTCATAATAAAGGGTATTCTTATGCATATTCGTCAGGGTGGCATAATATTTGGGACACATTGCGTCCCAGCGGTTTCTGATGTCAGGTGTGTTCAGTCTAAGAGAGCTTTTATCTCATCTTGATTTGAGGCTTTTGATTACCTTTGGTCTGTTTGAATCTGTTTTTAGTAACTGTCAACATGAGGACCAGAGCTGTGCCGGCGAAGCCGTTATGAGGCTGAATAAGAAAAACACTGCTATGTGAAGTGCTACAGCGAAGCCGTTATGAGGGTGTCAGAGACTGTCATCAACATCAGTGAGCAGAAAGAGAGCTATGGTGAGCTCATTAATCGCAAAGGGACTTTTAGGAGAAGGAAGACCGCTACAGTTGATGACCAAGGAATTCTCAGCATTTTAAAGAAAACTGTGGTTGAACGCTAATCAGGAACATGTGTGAAACCATTTGTCCCAAATATTATGGTGCCCTGAAATGGTGGGACTGTGTAAAAAGTTATACATGGTGAAACCATAATCCAAATACTATTTAATGAAAGCTGAAAGTCTGAATGTTAATCACATGTGAATTGTTCGATTACATACCTAAAATTGTGGAGTTCAGATCCTAATCAAGAGAAAATATGCCTTTATCCCCAGTCTTGTGGAGCTCACTGTTTGTGATATATTTTATGTGCCAATTATTATACAGGTATACTCTTCTGTGTTTTGTGCTCTATGTATTATACAGGCAGTTCATACTCTTCTCTGTTTTGACCTGTACGTGAGTAAACGCAGACCGTTACGATCTGATATAGCAGCAGCGTTGGAAATCTACTGCAGCCCATATGCAGGGAATAATCTGGTGACGTAAAAGGGAGGCAGGAAGAAGATGTGCTGGGGAGGAGGAGAAGAGCTGTCAAGAGAAGGTGTACCTGAGACGTGGTTTAATAATGCTTATTTGAAACATGCTTGCAGTAATACAATATTGCTCAAAATGGAAAAACAAACAAAGTGAAGCCTTGGCAAGATGTTCAAGTGAATTTATTACGAAGGGTTTTATTACAATATTTACATTTGCGGCTCATGTGTTAGTGTGGGCACGGTGATCAGACGAATGCCCTGTGGACAGCTGGAATGAAAGGGTGACTCATTTCTGCAACATGTCCTTGATTGGGATTTGTACAAAAGCAAAACCTCAGGCACATTATTATTGGAATTATTATGCTCCATAATTTATTTCAAAAGATTTCCATAATGAAGCCTCACTCAGTGTAGTTACAGACATCTGAAGGGTGCACAACATCATTATCACTTCATTATCATCATTATTATTATTATGAGGTCAAGCACTAAAAATACTTTAGCAGTTGTATTATTGTTCTGTTGGTGTTTGGGGGTCAAGCATTGAAGTTGAATCACCCTTGACTTGAATATCTCTTGTTATTGCTGCAGGGTGCTGATACCACATTATCCTTCCCAATTATTTTGGGTTAAGCACAGAAGGTGCTCATTGCTGTTGAGTTTGTTAGTATTAATCACCACAGAAACAAGCTGCAGTTCCTTAGCCATTGCTACTGCTGATCTACACAAAGACTACGACTTGGAGTCAGCGTTTCTGCTGTAAACCAGTTGCAGTTTCCGTACCAGTTGTGACTAAAAGCTGCAGATCTTAACAAAAGAACTGGGGTCATGGTGCTGTGACGCAGCTGCAGGTTCGTAGCCGTTGCTGCCTAAAGGTCAGTGTTCCCGCTGATTGGTCCCGCTGGTTGGTCCCGCTGATTGGTCGGCCAGCAGCACAGTGTAGTGAGTAAATGAGTGGTTTCCCCACTGTGCCACTGCTCCAGTGTGGTGCATTCTCACGGTTGCACCAGGAGCGTGGCTCACTTGTGGGCAGAGGATGGCTACGATCGGTGCCCTGCGAGCCTTGAGGTGGACCACTTCCGTAAAAAATTTTTACGGAAGTAAAAAAGTGGGAGAAAATTCACAGACAATATACAATTTCGTGTGCACTTAGATTTGTGAAATCTTGAACCACTTAGGTAAAAATAGCTTGACACTAATGCTAGACAGCTAGCTTATGCTAGCTAGATGGCGAGTGGAATGCTCCTGACAGCTGTATTGTGTAGCCTCGATGCTAGTGGAAATCCTTACCACAATTGATTGCATCTCAGCTTATAATGATATATTTGTTATAAACATTCAACCATGTACCAATGACAGTTACTTTAAAATATTTGAAATAGACCATGATGACCATTTTATAGTATTTAGCTCCATTGACCACCATGTATTCTACTCTGCTTAGCAATACCATCACACTGCCCCCTGATGATCAAATTAGAGCACTGCACTATTTCATTTCTCTCTCTGTGGGCTTTAATGAAACTCTCCCATGTGTTAAATACAA